>NW_027183515.1:0-300000 GCF_041296385.1 Aphelocoma coerulescens | reverse complement strand
ATCCCACTCCGGCACTGGCTTGGCACGGGCTCACGGCTTCCTTTGGCAATGGCTCTGCTCCAGGATGGCATGCTGCAGAGAATGCAGGTAGATTTTGTGCTCACTCCTGGCATGCAGCTGGACAATAAAGCCTGATCCAGCCCCCCCTCAGCATATGTCCGGCTCTGGCATTGGGGCGGGGCAACTTTGGGAGCAGCCCCAGCCCTGCTCCTGCTCCCGGCTGGGCACCCAGCTGCTGGGACACAGGTGTGTCCTGATGCCACCGTCTACTCCTTTGAGAAGGGGAGGACAGAGTGCATCAGGGAGTTTGGTGTGGCTTACATGCGGCAAGGAGAAGGTGCAGCCCCAAACTGGCTTTCACTTCTAGAACCTTTTGCTATTGCGGGAGCAGCTGCTGGAGCTTTTCAACCGAGCTGCAAGAGTGAAAAGTGTGATGGCATGTCTATCTGAGAAGGAAGGTTCGGTGCCGCAGCCTGTTGTGCACAATTTATATGCTGATAAGAGAAGGGGGTGCTTTTGCAACGTTTTCCTTCCTGACACTTCTGTCTCTGTGAGCTTTAGCTGCTTGGACTCAGGGGTACCGAAGGTGTGTGAAAGTGACTGGGATGCGAGAATCATGTTGCACAGGGAACAGGGAAGGTCAGCAAATGTTTCCTGTCCTGGCACATCTCTCAGTCTGAACTGCAGCTGCAGATGCTTCACTTCCGCCAAGGACTCTGCCACCTTGAGAGAAGGATGCGCTCTATGGAGTTGAGAAAGAAAGTGCGTCTCACTAGCTTCTTTCCTCTACTTCATAGACAGCAAAGGGGCTATGAAAGGCAGCACTGGCTTTTTGTTCTAGGACTTCTTCTTTACAAGCAGCTGCTGGATGTTTGGAAGGGGGTTTGGGATATGCAAAAATGAGAGGCTAAGATGGTAAGAGGGTAAGATGGAAGTCATCTGGCAAAAGCAGAGCTCACAAAAGGGCCAGCTGAGAAAGCTCTTGCTGCCTACAACTTCAACTGCACCCCTCAAAGCAGCAGCACACACGCTGCTCTCGGCACTTTCCTTCTCAGCTCTACGCACCATCCTAAGCCTTGCCTCTCCCACACTCAGGATCCAAAGACAACGGCACCAGGGACTGCTCACACACTAAAGGCACCAGGACAAAAGGCTCACCAGCTTGGCCTTTGCATTCCCGCTGACAGCTCCACAGCTTGAACCCAGAGAACTGCCTGCTGCCAACAGCCTTTCCAATCACTCTGAGCACCTCATGACAAGGAGTGTGGGGAATGAATCTCCAGCAGCCTCCTGCCCCAGGCTGTCCCCCGGGAGCAGCCCTGCTCCAGGCCGTGACTGCCACCTGCACAGCCAAAGGACCCAGAGCCGGTGTTACACACCACGGCTGTGCCTGGCACAGAGACACCAGTGGCCACACAAGTGGCCATGGCACTGTCCACACACAGTCCCTGCTGCTGCTCCCCCAGCCGCTGGCACCAACTCCCAGCCACCCACTCCTAAAGCCACGGGGCCCACTGGGACACTGCGGGGGCTCGTGGAAGCCAGCGGCCATTGTGACACAGCGGGGCTGCACAGAGCCCACGGTGCTTTGTGACCCGTGGCTCCCAGGAGAGCCTTTGTGATGCTGGGGAACTACAAGGAAGCCTGGCTCCTCTGTGACACCACCACAGAAGCTCAGGGGAGCCCTGGAGACCGTGCTGATGCTATTGAACCTGATGCAACCCTGCCTCCTCTGTGACACCACAGAAGCTCTTGGAGCCCTGGAGACCGTGCTGATGCTATGGAACCTGATGCAACCCTGCCTCCTCTGTGACACCACAGAACCTCTGGGAGCCCTGGAGACCGTGCTGATGCTATGGAACCTGATGCAACCCTGCCTCCACTGTGACACCACAGAAGCTCAGGGAGCCCTGGAGACTGTGGTGATGCTATGGAACCTGATGCAACCCTGCCTCCACTGTGACACCACAGAACCTCTGGGAGCCCTGGAGACCGTGCTGATGCTATGGAACCTGATGCAACCCTGCCTCCACTGTGACACCACAGAAGCTCGGGGAGCTCTGCAGACCGTGGGGATGCTGGCGAAGCTGACGGAACCCTGGGCACCACAGGGACGCTATGGAACCTGGTGGAACCGAGGGGCCACAGTGACACTGTGGGGCCTTTTGGAAGCAACAGGACCCTGGTGGGAAGCCACGGGATGATTAATCCTGCACGAACCTGCTCCAGGTGGGCTCCTCTCTCCCGGCTTCCACAGGTGCTGCTAGGATCCCACTCCGGCACTGGCTTGGCACGGGCTCACGGCTTCCTTTGGCAATGGCTCTGCTCCAGGATGGCATGCTGCAGAGAATGCAGGTAGATTTTGTGCTCACTCCTGGCATGCAGCTGGACAATAAAGCCTGATCCAGCCCCCCCTCAGCATATGTCCGGCTCTGGCATTGGGGCGGGGCAACTTTGGGAGCAGCCCCAGCCCTGCTCCTGCTCCCGGCTGGGCACCCAGCTGCTGGGACACAGGTGTGTCCTGATGCCACCGTCTACTCCTTTGAGAAGGGGAGGACAGAGTGCATCAGGGAGTTTGGTGTGGCTTACATGCGGCAAGGAGAAGGTGCAGCCCCAAACTGGCTTTCACTTCTAGAACCTTTTGCTATTGCGGGAGCAGCTGCTGGAGCTTTTCAACCGAGCTGCAAGAGTGAAAAGTGTGATGGCATGTCTATCTGAGAAGGAAGGTTCGGTGCCGCAGCCTGTTGTGCACAATTTATATGCTGATAAGAGAAGGGGGTGCTTTTGGAACGTTTTCCTTCCTGACACTTCTGTCTCTGTGAGCTTTAGCTGCTTGGACTCAGGGATACCGAAGGTGTGTGAAAGTGACTGGGATGCGAGAATCATGTTGCACAGGGAACAGGGAAGGTCAGCAAATGTTTCCTGTCCTGGCACATCTCTCAGTCTGAACTGCAGCTGCAGATGCTTCACTTCCGCCAAGGACTCTGCCACCTTGAGAGAAGGATGCGCTCTATGGAGTTGAGAAAGAAAGTGCGTCTCACTAGCTTCTTTCCTCTACTTCATAGACAGCAAAGGGGCTATGAAAGGCAGCACTGGCTTTTTGTTCTAGGACTTCTTCTTTACAAGCAGCTGCTGGATGTTTGGAAGGGGGTTTGGGATATGCAAAAATGAAAGGCTAAGATGGTAAGAGGGTAAGATGGAAGTCATCTGGCAAAAGCAGAGCTCACAAAAGGGCCAGCTGAGAAAGCTCTTGCTGCCTACAACTTCAACTGCACCCCTCAAAGCAGCAGCACACACGCTGCTCTCGGCACTTTCCTTCTCAGCTCTACGCACCATCCTAAGCCTTGCCTCTCCCACACTCAGGATCCAAAGACAACGGCACCAGGGACTGCTCACACACTAAAGGCACCAGGACAAAAGGCTCACCAGCTTGGCCTTTGCATTCCCGCTGACAGCTCCACAGCTTGAACCCAGAGAACTGCCTGCTGCCAACAGCCTTTCCAATCACTCTGAGCACCTCATGACAAGGAGTGTGGGGAATGAATCTCCAGCAGCCTCCTGCCCCAGGCTGTCCCCTGGGAGCAGCCCTGCTCCAGGCCGTGACTGCCACCTGCACAGCCAAAGGACCCAGAGCCGGTGTTACACACCACGGCTGTGCCTGGCACAGAGACACCAGTGGCCACACAAGTGGCCATGGCACTGTCCACACACAGTCCCTGCTGCTGCTCCCCCAGCCGCTGGCACCAACTCCCAGCCACCCACTCCTAAAGCCACGGGGCCCACTGGGACACTGCGGGGGCTCGTGGAAGCCAGCGGCCATTGTGACACAGCGGGGCTGCACAGAGCCCACGGTGCTTTGTGACCCGTGGCTCCCAGGAGAGCCTTTGTGATGCTGGGGAACTACAAGGAAGCCTGGCTCCTCTGTGACACCACCACAGAAGCTCAGGGGAGCCCTGGAGACCGTGCTGATGCTATTGAACCTGATGCAACCCTGCCTCCTCTGTGACACCACAGAACCTCTGGGAGCCCTGGAGACCGTGCTGATGCTATGGAACCTGATGCAACCCTGCCTCCTCTGTGACACCACAGAACCTCTGGGAGCCCTGGAGACCGTGCTGATGCTATGGAACCTGATGCAACCCTGCCTCCTCTGTGACACCACAGAACCTCTGGGAGCCCTGGAGACCGTGCTGATGCTATGGAACCTGATGCAACCCTGCCTCCACTGTGACACCACAGAAGCTCGGGGAGCTCTGCAGACCGTGGGGATGCTGGCGAAGCTGACGGAACCCTGGGCACCACAGTGACGCTATGGAACCTGGTGGAACCGAGGGGCCACAGTGACACTGTGGGGCCTTTTGGAAGCAACAGGACCCTGGTGGGAAGCCACGGGATGATTAATCCTGCACGAACCTGCTCCAGGTGGGCTCCTCTCTCCCGGCTTCCACAGGTACTGCTAGGATCCCACTCCGGCACTGGCTTGGCACGGGCTCACGGCTTCCTTTGGCAATGGCTCTGCTCCAGGATGGCATGCTGCAGAGAATGCAGGTAGATTTTGTGCTCACTCCTGGCATGCAGCTGGACAATAAAGCCTGATCCAGCCCCCCCTCAGCATATGTCCGGCTCTGGCATTGGGGCGGGGCAACTTTGGGAGCAGCCCCAGCCCTGCTCCTGCTCCCGGCTGGGCACCCAGCTGCTGGGACACAGGTGTGTCCTGATGCCACCGTCTACTCCTTTGAGAAGGGGAGGACAGAGTGCATCAGGGAGTTTGGTGTGGCTTACATGCGGCAAGGAGAAGGTGCAGCCCCAAACTGGCTTTCACTTCTAGAACCTTTTGCTATTGCGGGAGCAGCTGCTGGAGCTTTTCAACCGAGCTGCAAGAGTGAAAAGTGTGATGGCATGTCTATCTGAGAAGGAAGGTTCGGTGCCGCAGCCTGTTGTGCACAATTTATATGCTGATAAGAGAAGGGGGTGCTTTTGGAACGTTTTCCTTCCTGACACTTCTGTCTCTGTGAGCTTTAGCTGCTTGGACTCAGGGATACCGAAGGTATGTGAAAGTGACTGGGATGCGAGAATCATGTTGCACAGGGAACAGGGAAGGTCAGCAAATGTTTCCTGTCCTGGCACATCTCTCAGTCTGAACTGCAGCTGCAGATGCTTCACTTCCGCCAAGGACTCTGCCACCTTGAGAGAAGGATGCGCTCTATGGAGTTGAGAAAGAAAGTGCGTCTCACTAGCTTCTTTCCTCTACTTCATAGACAGCAAAGGGGCTATGAAAGGCAGCACTGGCTTTTTGTTCTAGGACTTCTTCTTTACAAGCAGCTGCTGGATGTTTGGAAGGGGGTTTGGGATATGCAAAAATGAGAGGCTAAGATGGTAAGAGGGTAAGATGGAAGTCATCTGGCAAAAGCAGAGCTCACAAAAGGGCCAGCTGAGAAAGCTCTTGCTGCCTACAACTTCAACTGCACCCCTCAAAGCAGCAGCACACACGCTGCTCTCGGCACTTTCCTTCTCAGCTCTACGCACCATCCTAAGCCTTGCCTCTCCCACACTCAGGATCCAAAGACAACGGCACCAGGGACTGCTCACACACTAAAGGCACCAGGACAAAAGGCTCACCAGCTTGGCCTTTGCATTCCCGCTGACAGCTCCACAGCTTGAACCCAGAGAACTGCCTGCTGCCAACAGCCTTTCCAATCACTCTGAGCACCTCATGACAAGGAGTGTGGGGAATGAATCTCCAGCAGCCTCCTGCCCCAGGCTGTCCCCCAGGAGCAGCCCTGCTCCAGGCCGTGACTGCCACCTGCACAGCCAAAGGACCCAGAGCCGGTGTTACACACCACGGCTGTGCCTGGCACAGAGACACCAGTGGCCACACAAGTGGCCATGGCACTGTCCACACACAGTCCCTGCTGCTGCTCCCCCAGCCGCTGGCACCAACTCCCAGCCACCCACTCCTAAAGCCACGGGGCCCACTGGGACACTGCGGGGGCTCATGGAAGCCAGCGGCCATTGTGACACAGCGGGGCTGCACAGAGCCCACGGTGCTTTGTGACCCGTGGCTCCCAGGAGAGCCTTTGTGATGCTGGGGAACTACAAGGAAGCCTGGCTCCTCTGTGACACCACCACAGAAGCTCAGGGGAGCCCTGGAGACCGTGCTGATGCTATTGAACCTGATGCAACCCTGCCTCCTCTGTGACACCACAGAAGCTCTTGGAGCCCTGGAGACCGTGGTGATGCTATGGAACCTGATGCAACCCTGCCTCCTCTGTGACACCACAGAACCTCTGGGAGCCCTGGAGACCGTGCTGATGCTATGGAACCTGATGCAACCCTGCCTCCACTGTGACACCACAGAAGCTCAGGGAGCCCTGGAGACTGTGGTGATGCTATGGAACCTGATGCAACCCTGCCTCCACTGTGACACCACAGAACCTCTGGGAGCCCTGGAGACCGTGCTGATGCTATGGAACCTGATGCAACCCTGCCTCCACTGTGACACCACAGAAGCTCGGGGAGCTCTGCAGACCGTGGGGATGCTGGCGAAGCTGACGGAACCCTGGGCACCACAGTGACGCTATGGAACCTGGTGGAACCGAGGGGCCACAGTGACACTGTGGGGCCTTTTGGAAGCAACAGGACCCTGGTGGGAAGCCACGGGATGATTAATCCTGCACGAACCTGCTCCAGGTGGGCTCCTCTCTCCCGGCTTCCACAGGTGCTGCTAGGATCCCACTCCGGCACTGGCTTGGCACGGGCTCACGGCTTCCTTTGGCAATGGCTCTGCTCCAGGATGGCATGCTGCAGAGAATGCAGGTAGATTTTGTGCTCACTCCTGGCATGCAGCTGGACAATAAAGCCTGATCCAGCCCCCCCTCAGCATATGTCCGGCTCTGGCATTGGGGCGGGGCAACTTTGGGAGCAGCCCCAGCCCTGCTCCTGCTCCCGGCTGGGCACCCAGCTGCTGGGACACAGGTGTGTCCTGATGCCACCGTCTACTCCTTTGAGAAGGGGAGGACAGAGTGCATCAGGGAGTTTGGTGTGGCTTACATGCGGCAAGGAGAAGGTGCAGCCCCAAACTGGCTTTCACTTCTAGAACCTTTTGCTATTGCGGGAGCAGCTGCTGGAGCTTTTCAACCGAGCTGCAAGAGTGAAAAGTGTGATGGCATGTCTATCTGAGAAGGAAGGTTCGGTGCCGCAGCCTGTTGTGCACAATTTATATGCTGATAAGAGAAGGGGGTGCTTTTGCAACGTTTTCCTTCCTGACACTTCTGTCTCTGTGAGCTTTAGCTGCTTGGACTCAGGGGTACCGAAGGTGTGTGAAAGTGACTGGGATGCGAGAATCATGTTGCACAGGGAACAGGGAAGGTCAGCAAATGTTTCCTGTCCTGGCACATCTCTCAGTCTGAACTGCAGCTGCAGATGCTTCACTTCCGCCAAGGACTCTGCCACCTTGAGAGAAGGATGCGCTCTATGGAGTTGAGAAAGAAAGTGCGTCTCACTAGCTTCTTTCCTCTACTTCATAGACAGCAAAGGGGCTATGAAAGGCAGCACTGGCTTTTTGTTCTAGGACTTCTTCTTTACAAGCAGCTGCTGGATGTTTGGAAGGGGGTTTGGGATATGCAAAAATGAGAGGCTAAGATGGTAAGAGGGTAAGATGGAAGTCATCTGGCAAAAGCAGAGCTCACAAAAGGGCCAGCTGAGAAAGCTCTTGCTGCCTACAACTTCAACTGCACCCCTCAAAGCAGCAGCACACACGCTGCTCTCGGCACTTTCCTTCTCAGCTCTACGCACCATCCTAAGCCTTGCCTCTCCCACACTCAGGATCCAAAGACAACGGCACCAGGGACTGCTCACACACTAAAGGCACCAGGACAAAAGGCTCACCAGCTTGGCCTTTGCATTCCCGCTGACAGCTCCACAGCTTGAACCCAGAGAACTGCCTGCTGCCAACAGCCTTTCCAATCACTCTGAGCACCTCATGACAAGGAGTGTGGGGAATGAATCTCCAGCAGCCTCCTGCCCCAGGCTGTCCCCCGGGAGCAGCCCTGCTCCAGGCCGTGACTGCCACCTGCACAGCCAAAGGACCCAGAGCCGGTGTTACACACCACGGCTGTGCCTGGCACAGAGACACCAGTGGCCACACAAGTGGCCATGGCACTGTCCACACACAGTCCCTGCTGCTGCTCCCCCAGCCGCTGGCACCAACTCCCAGCCACCCACTCCTAAAGCCACGGGGCCCACTGGGACACTGCGGGGGCTCGTGGAAGCCAGCGGCCATTGTGACACAGCGGGGCTGCACAGAGCCCACGGTGCTTTGTGACCCGTGGCTCCCAGGAGAGCCTTTGTGATGCTGGGGAACTACAAGGAAGCCTGGCTCCTCTGTGACACCACCACAGAAGCTCAGGGGAGCCCTGGAGACCGTGCTGATGCTATTGAACCTGATGCAACCCTGCCTCCTCTGTGACAACACAGAAGCTCTTGGAGCCCTGGAGACCGTGCTGATGCTATGGAACCTGATGCAACCCTGCCTCCTCTGTGACACCACAGAAGCTCAGGGAGCCCTGGAGACCGTGCTGATGCTATGGAACCTGATGCAACCCTGCCTCCACTGTGACACCACAGAAGCTCAGGGAGCCCTGGAGACTGTGGTGATGCTATGGAACCTGATGCAACCCTGCCTCCACTGTGACACCACAGAACCTCTGGGAGCCCTGGAGACCGTGCTGATGCTATGGAACCTGATGCAACCCTGCCTCCACTGTGACACCACAGAAGCTCGGGGAGCTCTGCAGACCGTGGGGATGCTGGCGAAGCTGACGGAACCCTGGGCACCACAGTGACGCTATGGAACCTGGTGGAACCGAGGGGCCACAGTGACACTGTGGGGCCTTTTGGAAGCAACAGGACCCTGGTGGGAAGCCACGGGATGATTAATCCTGCACGAACCTGCTCCAGGTGGGCTCCTCTCTCCCGGCTTCCACAGGTGCTGCTAGGATCCCACTCCGGCACTGGCTTGGCACGGGCTCACGGCTTCCTTTGGCAATGGCTCTGCTCCAGGATGGCATGCTGCAGAGAATGCAGGTAGATTTTGTGCTCACTCCTGGCATGCAGCTGGACAATAAAGCCTGATCCAGCCCCCCCTCAGCATATGTCCGGCTCTGGCATTGGGGCGGGGCAACTTTGGGAGCAGCCCCAGCCCTGCTCCTGCTCCCGGCTGGGCACCCAGCTGCTGGGACACAGGTGTGTCCTGATGCCACCGTCTACTCCTTTGAGAAGGGGAGGACAGAGTGCATCAGGGAGTTTGGTGTGGCTTACATGCGGCAAGGAGAAGGTGCAGCCCCAAACTGGCTTTCACTTCTAGAACCTTTTGCTATTGCGGGAGCAGCTGCTGGAGCTTTTCAACCGAGCTGCAAGAGTGAAAAGTGTGATGGCATGTCTATCTGAGAAGGAAGGTTCGGTGCCGCAGCCTGTTGTGCACAATTTATATGCTGATAAGAGAAGGGGGTGCTTTTGCAACGTTTTCCTTCCTGACACTTCTGTCTCTGTGAGCTTTAGCTGCTTGGACTCAGGGGTACCGAAGGTGTGTGAAAGTGACTGGGATGCGAGAATCATGTTGCACAGGGAACAGGGAAGGTCAGCAAATGTTTCCTGTCCTGGCACATCTCTCAGTCTGAACTGCAGCTGCAGATGCTTCACTTCCGCCAAGGACTCTGCCACCTTGAGAGAAGGATGCGCTCTATGGAGTTGAGAAAGAAAGTGCGTCTCACTAGCTTCTTTCCTCTACTTCATAGACAGCAAAGGGGCTATGAAAGGCAGCACTGGCTTTTTGTTCTAGGACTTCTTCTTTACAAGCAGCTGCTGGATGTTTGGAAGGGGGTTTGGGATATGCAAAAATGAGAGGCTAAGATGGTAAGAGGGTAAGATGGAAGTCATCTGGCAAAAGCAGAGCTCACAAAAGGGCCAGCTGAGAAAGCTCTTGCTGCCTACAACTTCAACTGCACCCCTCAAAGCAGCAGCACACACGCTGCTCTCGGCACTTTCCTTCTCAGCTCTACGCACCATCCTAAGCCTTGCCTCTCCCACACTCAGGATCCAAAGACAACGGCACCAGGGACTGCTCACACACTAAAGGCACCAGGACAAAAGGCTCACCAGCTTGGCCTTTGCATTCCCGCTGACAGCTCCACAGCTTGAACCCAGAGAACTGCCTGCTGCCAACAGCCTTTCCAATCACTCTGAGCACCTCATGACAAGGAGTGTGGGGAATGAATCTCCAGCAGCCTCCTGCCCCAGGCTGTCCCCTGGGAGCAGCCCTGCTCCAGGCCGTGACTGCCACCTGCACAGCCAAAGGACCCAGAGCCGGTGTTACACACCACGGCTGTGCCTGGCACAGAGACACCAGTGGCCACACAAGTGGCCATGGCACTGTCCACACACAGTCCCTGCTGCTGCTCCCCCAGCCGCTGGCACCAACTCCCAGCCACCCACTCCTAAAGCCACGGGGCCCACTGGGACACTGCGGGGGCTCGTGGAAGCCAGCGGCCATTGTGACACAGCGGGGCTGCACAGAGCCCACGGTGCTTTGTGACCCGTGGCTCCCAGGAGAGCCTTTGTGATGCTGGGGAACTACAAGGAAGCCTGGCTCCTCTGTGACACCACCACAGAAGCTCAGGGGAGCCCTGGAGACCGTGCTGATGCTATTGAACCTGATGCAACCCTGCCTCCTCTGTGACACCACAGAAGCTCTTGGAGCCCTGGAGACCGTGGTGATGCTATGGAACCTGATGCAACCCTGCCTCCTCTGTGACACCACAGAACCTCTGGGAGCCCTGGAGACCGTGCTGATGCTATGGAACCTGATGCAACCCTGCCTCCACTGTGACACCACAGAAGCTCAGGGAGCCCTGGAGACTGTGGTGATGCTATGGAACCTGATGCAACCCTGCCTCCACTGTGACACCACAGAACCTCTGGGAGCCCTGGAGACCGTGCTGATGCTATGGAACCTGAAGCAACCCTGCCTCCACTGTGACACCACAGAAGCTCGGGGAGCTCTGCAGACCGTGGGGATGCTGGCGAAGCTGACGGAACCCTGGGCACCACAGTGACGCTATGGAACCTGGTGGAACCGAGGGGCCACAGTGACACTGTGGGGCCTTTTGGAAGCAACAGGACCCTGGTGGGAAGCCACGGGATGATTAATCCTGCACGAACCTGCTCCAGGTGGGCTCCTCTCTCCCGGCTTCCACAGGTGCTGCTAGGATCCCACTCCGGCACTGGCTTGGCACGGGCTCACGGCTTCCTTTGGCAATGGCTCTGCTCCAGGATGGCATGCTGCAGAGAATGCAGGTAGATTTTGTGCTCACTCCTGGCATGCAGCTGGACAATAAAGCCTGATCCAGCCCCCCCTCAGCATATGTCCGGCTCTGGCATTGGGGCGGGGCAACTTTGGGAGCAGCCCCAGCCCTGCTCCTGCTCCCGGCTGGGCACCCAGCTGCTGGGACACAGGTGTGTCCTGATGCCACCGTCTACTCCTTTGAGAAGGGGAGGACAGAGTGCATCAGGGAGTTTGGTGTGGCTTACATGCGGCAAGGAGAAGGTGCAGCCCCAAACTGGCTTTCACTTCTAGAACCTTTTGCTATTGCGGGAGCAGCTGCTGGAGCTTTTCAACCGAGCTGCAAGAGTGAAAAGTGTGATGGCATGTCTATCTGAGAAGGAAGGTTCGGTGCCGCAGCCTGTTGTGCACAATTTATATGCTGATAAGAGAAGGGGGTGCTTTTGGAACGTTTTCCTTCCTGACACTTCTGTCTCTGTGAGCTTTAGCTGCTTGGACTCAGGGATACCGAAGGTATGTGAAAGTGACTGGGATGCGAGAATCATGTTGCACAGGGAACAGGGAAGGTCAGCAAATGTTTCCTGTCCTGGCACATCTCTCAGTCTGAACTGCAGCTGCAGATGCTTCACTTCCGCCAAGGACTCTGCCACCTTGAGAGAAGGATGCGCTCTATGGAGTTGAGAAAGAAAGTGCGTCTCACTAGCTTCTTTCCTCTACTTCATAGACAGCAAAGGGGCTATGAAAGGCAGCACTGGCTTTTTGTTCTAGGACTTCTTCTTTACAAGCAGCTGCTGGATGTTTGGAAGGGGGTTTGGGATATGCAAAAATGAGAGGCTAAGATGGTAAGAGGGTAAGATGGAAGTCATCTGGCAAAAGCAGAGCTCACAAAAGGGCCAGCTGAGAAAGCTCTTGCTGCCTACAACTTCAACTGCACCCCTCAAAGCAGCAGCACACACGCTGCTCTCGGCACTTTCCTTCTCAGCTCTACGCACCATCCTAAGCCTTGCCTCTCCCACACTCAGGATCCAAAGACAACGGCACCAGGGACTGCTCACACACTAAAGGCACCAGGACAAAAGGCTCACCAGCTTGGCCTTTGCATTCCCGCTGACAGCTCCACAGCTTGAACCCAGAGAACTGCCTGCTGCCAACAGCCTTTCCAATCACTCTGAGCACCTCATGACAAGGAGTGTGGGGAATGAATCTCCAGCAGCCTCCTGCCCCAGGCTGTCCCCCGGGAGCAGCCCTGCTCCAGGCCGTGACTGCCACCTGCACAGCCAAAGGACCCAGAGCCGGTGTTACACACCACGGCTGTGCCTGGCACAGAGACACCAGTGGCCACACAAGTGGCCATGGCACTGTCCACACACAGTCCCTGCTGCTGCTCCCCCAGCCGCTGGCACCAACTCCCAGCCACCCACTCCTAAAGCCACGGGGCCCACTGGGACACTGCGGGGGCTCGTGGAAGCCAGCGGCCATTGTGACACAGCGGGGCTGCACAGAGCCCACGGTGCTTTGTGACCCGTGGCTCCCAGGAGAGCCTTTGTGATGCTGGGGAACTACAAGGAAGCCTGGCTCCTCTGTGACACCACCACAGAAGCTCAGGGGAGCCCTGGAGACCGTGCTGATGCTATTGAACCTGATGCAACCCTGCCTCCTCTGTGACAACACAGAAGCTCTTGGAGCCCTGGAGACCGTGCTGATGCTATGGAACCTGATGCAACCCTGCCTCCTCTGTGACACCACAGAACCTCTGGGAGCCCTGGAGACCGTGCTGATGCTATTGAACCTGATGCAACCCTGCCTCCACTGTGACACCACAGAAGCTCAGGGAGCCCTGGAGACTGTGGTGATGCTATGGAACCTGATGCAACCCTGCCTCCACTGTGACACCACAGAACCTCTGGGAGCCCTGGAGACCGTGCTGATGCTATGGAACCTGATGCAACCCTGCCTCCACTGTGACACCACAGAAGCTCGGGGAGCTCTGCAGACCGTGGGGATGCTGGCGAAGCTGACGGAACCCTGGGCACCACAGTGACGCTATGGAACCTGGTGGAACCGAGGGGCCACAGTGACACTGTGGGGCCTTTTGGAAGCAACAGGACCCTGGTGGGAAGCCACGGGATGATTAATCCTGCACGAACCTGCTCCAGGTGGGCTCCTCTCTCCCGGCTTCCACAGGTGCTGCTAGGATCCCACTCCGGCACTGGCTTGGCACGGGCTCACGGCTTCCTTTGGCAATGGCTCTGCTCCAGGATGGCATGCTGCAGAGAATGCAGGTAGATTTTGTGCTCACTCCTGGCATGCAGCTGGACAATAAAGCCTGATCCAGCCCCCCCTCAGCATATGTCCGGCTCTGGCATTGGGGCGGGGCAACTTTGGGAGCAGCCCCAGCCCTGCTCCTGCTCCCGGCTGGGCACCCAGCTGCTGGGACACAGGTGTGTCCTGATGCCACCGTCTACTCCTTTGAGAAGGGGAGGACAGAGTGCATCAGGGAGTTTGGTGTGGCTTACATGCGGCAAGGAGAAGGTGCAGCCCCAAACTGGCTTTCACTTCTAGAACCTTTTGCTATTGCGGGAGCAGCTGCTGGAGCTTTTCAACCGAGCTGCAAGAGTGAAAAGTGTGATGGCATGTCTATCTGAGAAGGAAGGTTCGGTGCCGCAGCCTGTTGTGCACAATTTATATGCTGATAAGAGAAGGGGGTGCTTTTGGAACGTTTTCCTTCCTGACACTTCTGTCTCTGTGAGCTTTAGCTGCTTGGACTCAGGGATACCGAAGGTGTGTGAAAGTGACTGGGATGCGAGAATCATGTTGCACAGGGAACAGGGAAGGTCAGCAAATGTTTCCTGTCCTGGCACATCTCTCAGTCTGAACTGCAGCTGCAGATGCTTCACTTCCGCCAAGGACTCTGCCACCTTGAGAGAAGGATGCGCTCTATGGAGTTGAGAAAGAAAGTGCGTCTCACTAGCTTCTTTCCTCTACTTCATAGACAGCAAAGGGGCTATGAAAGGCAGCACTGGCTTTTTGTTCTAGGACTTCTTCTTTACAAGCAGCTGCTGGATGTTTGGAAGGGGGTTTGGGATATGCAAAAATGAAAGGCTAAGATGGTAAGAGGGTAAGATGGAAGTCATCTGGCAAAAGCAGAGCTCACAAAAGGGCCAGCTGAGAAAGCTCTTGCTGCCTACAACTTCAACTGCACCCCTCAAAGCAGCAGCACACACGCTGCTCTCGGCACTTTCCTTCTCAGCTCTACGCACCATCCTAAGCCTTGCCTCTCCCACACTCAGGATCCAAAGACAACGGCACCAGGGACTGCTCACACACTAAAGGCACCAGGACAAAAGGCTCACCAGCTTGGCCTTTGCATTCCCGCTGACAGCTCCACAGCTTGAACCCAGAGAACTGCCTGCTGCCAACAGCCTTTCCAATCACTCTGAGCACCTCATGACAAGGAGTGTGGGGAATGAATCTCCAGCAGCCTCCTGCCCCAGGCTGTCCCCTGGGAGCAGCCCTGCTCCAGGCCGTGACTGCCACCTGCACAGCCAAAGGACCCAGAGCCGGTGTTACACACCACGGCTGTGCCTGGCACAGAGACACCAGTGGCCACACAAGTGGCCATGGCACTGTCCACACACAGTCCCTGCTGCTGCTCCCCCAGCCGCTGGCACCAACTCCCAGCCACCCACTCCTAAAGCCACGGGGCCCACTGGGACACTGCGGGGGCTCGTGGAAGCCAGCGGCCATTGTGACACAGCGGGGCTGCACAGAGCCCACGGTGCTTTGTGACCCGTGGCTCCCAGGAGAGCCTTTGTGATGCTGGGGAACTACAAGGAAACCTGGCTCCTCTGTGACACCACCACAGAAGCTCAGGGGAGCCCTGGAGACCGTGCTGATGCTATTGAACCTGATGCAACCCTGCCTCCTCTGTGACACCACAGAAGCTCTTGGAGCCCTGGAGACCGTGGTGATGCTATGGAACCTGATGCAACCCTGCCTCCTCTGTGACACCACAGAACCTCTGGGAGCTCTGGAGACCGTGGTGATGCTATGGAACCTGATGCAACCCTGCCTCCACTGTGACACCACAGAAGCTCAGGGAGCCCTGGAGACTGTGGTGATGCTATGGAACCTGATGCAACCCTGCCTCCACTGTGACACCACAGAACCTCTGGGAGCCCTGGAGACCGTGCTGATGCTATGGAACCTGATGCAACCCTGCCTCCACTGTGACACCACAGAAGCTCGGGGAGCTCTGCAGACCGTGGGGATGCTGGCGAAGCTGACGGAACCCTGGGCACCACAGTGACGCTATGGAACCTGGTGGAACCGAGGGGCCACAGTGACACTGTGGGGCCTTTTGGAAGCAACAGGACCCTGGTGGGAAGCCACGGGATGATTAATCCTGCACGAACCTGCTCCAGGTGGGCTCCTCTCTCCCGGCTTCCACAGGTACTGCTAGGATCCCACTCCGGCACTGGCTTGGCACGGGCTGACGGCTTCCTTTGGCAATGGCTCTGCTCCAGGATGGCATGCTGCAGAGAATGCAGGTAGATTTTGTGCTCACTCCTGGCATGCAGCTGGACAATAAAGCCTGATCCAGCCCCCCCTCAGCATATGTCCGGCTCTGGCATTGGGGCGGGGCAACTTTGGGAGCAGCCCCAGCCCTGCTCCTGCTCCCGGCTGGGCACCCAGCTGCTGGGACACAGGTGTGTCCTGATGCCACCGTCTACTCCTTTGAGAAGGGGAGGACAGAGTGCATCAGGGAGTTTGGTGTGGCTTACATGCGGCAAGGAGAAGGTGCAGCCCCAAACTGGCTTTCACTTCTAGAACCTTTTGCTATTGCGGGAGCAGCTGCTGGAGCTTTTCAACCGAGCTGCAAGAGTGAAAAGTGTGATGGCATGTCTATCTGAGAAGGAAGGTTCGGTGCCGCAGCCTGTTGTGCACAATTTATATGCTGATAAGAGAAGGGGGTTCTTTTGGAACGTTTTCCTTCCTGACACTTCTGTCTCTGTGAGCTTTAGCTGCTTGGACTCAGGGATACCGAAGGTATGTGAAAGTGACTGGGATGCGAGAATCATGTTGCACAGGGAACAGGGAAGGTCAGCAAATGTTTCCTGTCCTGGCACATCTCTCAGTCTGAACTGCAGCTGCAGATGCTTCACTTCCGCCAAGGACTCTGCCACCTTGAGAGAAGGATGCGCTCTATGGAGTTGAGAAAGAAAGTGCGTCTCACTAGCTTCTTTCCTCTACTTCATAGACAGCAAAGGGGCTATGAAAGGCAGCACTGGCTTTTTGTTCTAGGACTTCTTCTTTACAAGCAGCTGCTGGATGTTTGGAAGGGGGTTTGGGATATGCAAAAATGAGAGGCTAAGATGGTAAGAGGGTAAGATGGAAGTCATCTGGCAAAAGCAGAGCTCACAAAAGGGCCAGCTGAGAAAGCTCTTGCTGCCTACAACTTCAACTGCACCCCTCAAAGCAGCAGCACACACGCTGCTCTCGGCACTTTCCTTCTCAGCTCTACGCACCATCCTAAGCCTTGCCTCTCCCACACTCAGGATCCAAAGACAACGGCACCAGGGACTGCTCACACACTAAAGGCACCAGGACAAAAGGCTCACCAGCTTGGCCTTTGCATTCCCGCTGACAGCTCCACAGCTTGAACCCAGAGAACTGCCTGCTGCCAACAGCCTTTCCAATCACTCTGAGCACCTCATGACAAGGAGTGTGGGGAATGAATCTCCAGCAGCCTCCTGCCCCAGGCTGTCCCCCAGGAGCAGCCCTGCTCCAGGCCGTGACTGCCACCTGCACAGCCAAAGGACCCAGAGCCGGTGTTACACACCACGGCTGTGCCTGGCACAGAGACACCAGTGGCCACACAAGTGGCCATGGCACTGTCCACACACAGTCCCTGCTGCTGCTCCCCCAGCCGCTGGCACCAACTCCCAGCCACCCACTCCTAAAGCCACGGGGCCCACTGGGACACTGCGGGGGCTCATGGAAGCCAGCGGCCATTGTGACACAGCGGGGCTGCACAGAGCCCACGGTGCTTTGTGACCCGTGGCTCCCAGGAGAGCCTTTGTGATGCTGGGGAACTACAAGGAAGCCTGGCTCCTCTGTGACACCACCACAGAAGCTCAGGGGAGCCCTGGAGACCGTGCTGATGCTATTGAACCTGATGCAACCCTGCCTCCTCTGTGACACCACAGAAGCTCTTGGAGCCCTGGAGACCGTGGTGATGCTATGGAACCTGATGCAACCCTGCCTCCTCTGTGACACCACAGAACCTCTGGGAGCCCTGGAGACCGTGCTGATGCTATGGAACCTGATGCAACCCTGCCTCCACTGTGACACCACAGAAGCTCAGGGAGCCCTGGAGACTGTGGTGATGCTATGGAACCTGATGCAACCCTGCCTCCACTGTGACACCACAGAACCTCTGGGAGCCCTGGAGACCGTGCTGATGCTATGGAACCTGATGCAACCCTGCCTCCACTGTGACACCACAGAAGCTCGGGGAGCTCTGCAGACCGTGGGGATGCTGGCGAAGCTGACGGAACCCTGGGCACCACAGTGACGCTATGGAACCTGGTGGAACCGAGGGGCCACAGTGACACTGTGGGGCCTTTTGGAAGCAACAGGACCCTGGTGGGAAGCCACGGGATGATTAATCCTGCACGAACCTGCTCCAGGTGGGCTCCTCTCTCCCGGCTTCCACAGGTGCTGCTAGGATCCCACTCCGGCACTGGCTTGGCACGGGCTCACGGCTTCCTTTGGCAATGGCTCTGCTCCAGGATGGCATGCTGCAGAGAATGCAGGTAGATTTTGTGCTCACTCCTGGCATGCAGCTGGACAATAAAGCCTGATCCAGCCCCCCCTCAGCATATGTCCGGCTCTGGCATTGGGGCGGGGCAACTTTGGGAGCAGCCCCAGCCCTGCTCCTGCTCCCGGCTGGGCACCCAGCTGCTGGGACACAGGTGTGTCCTGATGCCACCGTCTACTCCTTTGAGAAGGGGAGGACAGAGTGCATCAGGGAGTTTGGTGTGGCTTACATGCGGCAAGGAGAAGGTGCAGCCCCAAACTGGCTTTCACTTCTAGAACCTTTTGCTATTGCGGGAGCAGCTGCTGGAGCTTTTCAACCGAGCTGCAAGAGTGAAAAGTGTGATGGCATGTCTATCTGAGAAGGAAGGTTCGGTGCCGCAGCCTGTTGTGCACAATTTATATGCTGATAAGAGAAGGGGGTGCTTTTGCAACGTTTTCCTTCCTGACACTTCTGTCTCTGTGAGCTTTAGCTGCTTGGACTCAGGGGTACCGAAGGTGTGTGAAAGTGACTGGGATGCGAGAATCATGTTGCACAGGGAACAGGGAAGGTCAGCAAATGTTTCCTGTCCTGGCACATCTCTCAGTCTGAACTGCAGCTGCAGATGCTTCACTTCCGCCAAGGACTCTGCCACCTTGAGAGAAGGATGCGCTCTATGGAGTTGAGAAAGAAAGTGCGTCTCACTAGCTTCTTTCCTCTACTTCATAGACAGCAAAGGGGCTATGAAAGGCAGCACTGGCTTTTTGTTCTAGGACTTCTTCTTTACAAGCAGCTGCTGGATGTTTGGAAGGGGGTTTGGGATATGCAAAAATGAGAGGCTAAGATGGTAAGAGGGTAAGATGGAAGTCATCTGGCAAAAGCAGAGCTCACAAAAGGGCCAGCTGAGAAAGCTCTTGCTGCCTACAACTTCAACTGCACCCCTCAAAGCAGCAGCACACACGCTGCTCTCGGCACTTTCCTTCTCAGCTCTACGCACCATCCTAAGCCTTGCCTCTCCCACACTCAGGATCCAAAGACAACGGCACCAGGGACTGCTCACACACTAAAGGCACCAGGACAAAAGGCTCACCAGCTTGGCCTTTGCATTCCCGCTGACAGCTCCACAGCTTGAACCCAGAGAACTGCCTGCTGCCAACAGCCTTTCCAATCACTCTGAGCACCTCATGACAAGGAGTGTGGGGAATGAATCTCCAGCAGCCTCCTGCCCCAGGCTGTCCCCCGGGAGCAGCCCTGCTCCAGGCCGTGACTGCCACCTGCACAGCCAAAGGACCCAGAGCCGGTGTTACACACCACGGCTGTGCCTGGCACAGAGACACCAGTGGCCACACAAGTGGCCATGGCACTGTCCACACACAGTCCCTGCTGCTGCTCCCCCAGCCGCTGGCACCAACTCCCAGCCACCCACTCCTAAAGCCACGGGGCCCACTGGGACACTGCGGGGGCTCGTGGAAGCCAGCGGCCATTGTGACACAGCGGGGCTGCACAGAGCCCACGGTGCTTTGTGACCCGTGGCTCCCAGGAGAGCCTTTGTGATGCTGGGGAACTACAAGGAAGCCTGGCTCCTCTGTGACACCACCACAGAAGCTCAGGGGAGCCCTGGAGACCGTGCTGATGCTATTGAACCTGATGCAACCCTGCCTCCTCTGTGACACCACAGAAGCTCTTGGAGCCCTGGAGACCGTGCTGATGCTATGGAACCTGATGCAACCCTGCCTCCTCTGTGACACCACAGAACCTCTGGGAGCCCTGGAGACCGTGCTGATGCTATGGAACCTGATGCAACCCTGCCTCCACTGTGACACCACAGAAGCTCAGGGAGCCCTGGAGACTGTGGTGATGCTATGGAACCTGATGCAACCCTGCCTCCACTGTGACACCACAGAACCTCTGGGAGCCCTGGAGACCGTGCTGATGCTATGGAACCTGATGCAACCCTGCCTCCACTGTGACACCACAGAAGCTCGGGGAGCTCTGCAGACCGTGGGGATGCTGGCGAAGCTGACGGAACCCTGGGCACCACAGGGACGCTATGGAACCTGGTGGAACCGAGGGGCCACAGTGACACTGTGGGGCCTTTTGGAAGCAACAGGACCCTGGTGGGAAGCCACGGGATGATTAATCCTGCACGAACCTGCTCCAGGTGGGCTCCTCTCTCCCGGCTTCCACAGGTGCTGCTAGGATCCCACTCCGGCACTGGCTTGGCACGGGCTCACGGCTTCCTTTGGCAATGGCTCTGCTCCAGGATGGCATGCTGCAGAGAATGCAGGTAGATTTTGTGCTCACTCCTGGCATGCAGCTGGACAATAAAGCCTGATCCAGCCCCCCCTCAGCATATGTCCGGCTCTGGCATTGGGGCGGGGCAACTTTGGGAGCAGCCCCAGCCCTGCTCCTGCTCCCGGCTGGGCACCCAGCTGCTGGGACACAGGTGTGTCCTGATGCCACCGTCTACTCCTTTGAGAAGGGGAGGACAGAGTGCATCAGGGAGTTTGGTGTGGCTTACATGCGGCAAGGAGAAGGTGCAGCCCCAAACTGGCTTTCACTTCTAGAACCTTTTGCTATTGCGGGAGCAGCTGCTGGAGCTTTTCAACCGAGCTGCAAGAGTGAAAAGTGTGATGGCATGTCTATCTGAGAAGGAAGGTTCGGTGCCGCAGCCTGTTGTGCACAATTTATATGCTGATAAGAGAAGGGGGTGCTTTTGGAACGTTTTCCTTCCTGACACTTCTGTCTCTGTGAGCTTTAGCTGCTTGGACTCAGGGATACCGAAGGTGTGTGAAAGTGACTGGGATGCGAGAATCATGTTGCACAGGGAACAGGGAAGGTCAGCAAATGTTTCCTGTCCTGGCACATCTCTCAGTCTGAACTGCAGCTGCAGATGCTTCACTTCCGCCAAGGACTCTGCCACCTTGAGAGAAGGATGCGCTCTATGGAGTTGAGAAAGAAAGTGCGTCTCACTAGCTTCTTTCCTCTACTTCATAGACAGCAAAGGGGCTATGAAAGGCAGCACTGGCTTTTTGTTCTAGGACTTCTTCTTTACAAGCAGCTGCTGGATGTTTGGAAGGGGGTTTGGGATATGCAAAAATGAAAGGCTAAGATGGTAAGAGGGTAAGATGGAAGTCATCTGGCAAAAGCAGAGCTCACAAAAGGGCCAGCTGAGAAAGCTCTTGCTGCCTACAACTTCAACTGCACCCCTCAAAGCAGCAGCACACACGCTGCTCTCGGCACTTTCCTTCTCAGCTCTACGCACCATCCTAAGCCTTGCCTCTCCCACACTCAGGATCCAAAGACAACGGCACCAGGGACTGCTCACACACTAAAGGCACCAGGACAAAAGGCTCACCAGCTTGGCCTTTGCATTCCCGCTGACAGCTCCACAGCTTGAACCCAGAGAACTGCCTGCTGCCAACAGCCTTTCCAATCACTCTGAGCACCTCATGACAAGGAGTGTGGGGAATGAATCTCCAGCAGCCTCCTGCCCCAGGCTGTCCCCTGGGAGCAGCCCTGCTCCAGGCCGTGACTGCCACCTGCACAGCCAAAGGACCCAGAGCCGGTGTTACACACCACGGCTGTGCCTGGCACAGAGACACCAGTGGCCACACAAGTGGCCATGGCACTGTCCACACACAGTCCCTGCTGCTGCTCCCCCAGCCGCTGGCACCAACTCCCAGCCACCCACTCCTAAAGCCACGGGGCCCACTGGGACACTGCGGGGGCTCGTGGAAGCCAGCGGCCATTGTGACACAGCGGGGCTGCACAGAGCCCACGGTGCTTTGTGACCCGTGGCTCCCAGGAGAGCCTTTGTGATGCTGGGGAACTACAAGGAAGCCTGGCTCCTCTGTGACACCACCACAGAAGCTCAGGGGAGCCCTGGAGACCGTGCTGATGCTATTGAACCTGATGCAACCCTGCCTCCTCTGTGACACCACAGAACCTCTGGGAGCCCTGGAGACCGTGCTGATGCTATGGAACCTGATGCAACCCTGCCTCCTCTGTGACACCACAGAACCTCTGGGAGCCCTGGAGACCGTGCTGATGCTATGGAACCTGATGCAACCCTGCCTCCTCTGTGACACCACAGAACCTCTGGGAGCCCTGGAGACCGTGCTGATGCTATGGAACCTGATGCAACCCTGCCTCCACTGTGACACCACAGAAGCTCGGGGAGCTCTGCAGACCGTGGGGATGCTGGCGAAGCTGACGGAACCCTGGGCACCACAGTGACGCTATGGAACCTGGTGGAACCGAGGGGCCACAGTGACACTGTGGGGCCTTTTGGAAGCAACAGGACCCTGGTGGGAAGCCACGGGATGATTAATCCTGCACGAACCTGCTCCAGGTGGGCTCCTCTCTCCCGGCTTCCACAGGTACTGCTAGGATCCCACTCCGGCACTGGCTTGGCACGGGCTCACGGCTTCCTTTGGCAATGGCTCTGCTCCAGGATGGCATGCTGCAGAGAATGCAGGTAGATTTTGTGCTCACTCCTGGCATGCAGCTGGACAATAAAGCCTGATCCAGCCCCCCCTCAGCATATGTCCGGCTCTGGCATTGGGGCGGGGCAACTTTGGGAGCAGCCCCAGCCCTGCTCCTGCTCCCGGCTGGGCACCCAGCTGCTGGGACACAGGTGTGTCCTGATGCCACCGTCTACTCCTTTGAGAAGGGGAGGACAGAGTGCATCAGGGAGTTTGGTGTGGCTTACATGCGGCAAGGAGAAGGTGCAGCCCCAAACTGGCTTTCACTTCTAGAACCTTTTGCTATTGCGGGAGCAGCTGCTGGAGCTTTTCAACCGAGCTGCAAGAGTGAAAAGTGTGATGGCATGTCTATCTGAGAAGGAAGGTTCGGTGCCGCAGCCTGTTGTGCACAATTTATATGCTGATAAGAGAAGGGGGTGCTTTTGCAACGTTTTCCTTCCTGACACTTCTGTCTCTGTGAGCTTTAGCTGCTTGGACTCAGGGATACCGAAGGTATGTGAAAGTGACTGGGATGCGAGAATCATGTTGCACAGGGAACAGGGAAGGTCAGCAAATGTTTCCTGTCCTGGCACATCTCTCAGTCTGAACTGCAGCTGCAGATGCTTCACTTCCGCCAAGGACTCTGCCACCTTGAGAGAAGGATGCGCTCTATGGAGTTGAGAAAGAAAGTGCGTCTCACTAGCTTCTTTCCTCTACTTCATAGACAGCAAAGGGGCTATGAAAGGCAGCACTGGCTTTTTGTTCTAGGACTTCTTCTTTACAAGCAGCTGCTGGATGTTTGGAAGGGGGTTTGGGATATGCAAAAATGAGAGGCTAAGATGGTAAGAGGGTAAGATGGAAGTCATCTGGCAAAAGCAGAGCTCACAAAAGGGCCAGCTGAGAAAGCTCTTGCTGCCTACAACTTCAACTGCACCCCTCAAAGCAGCAGCACACACGCTGCTCTCGGCACTTTCCTTCTCAGCTCTACGCACCATCCTAAGCCTTGCCTCTCCCACACTCAGGATCCAAAGACAACGGCACCAGGGACTGCTCACACACTAAAGGCACCAGGACAAAAGGCTCACCAGCTTGGCCTTTGCATTCCCGCTGACAGCTCCACAGCTTGAACCCAGAGAACTGCCTGCTGCCAACAGCCTTTCCAATCACTCTGAGCACCTCATGACAAGGAGTGTGGGGAATGAATCTCCAGCAGCCTCCTGCCCCAGGCTGTCCCCCAGGAGCAGCCCTGCTCCAGGCCGTGACTGCCACCTGCACAGCCAAAGGACCCAGAGCCGGTGTTACACACCACGGCTGTGCCTGGCACAGAGACACCAGTGGCCACACAAGTGGCCATGGCACTGTCCACACACAGTCCCTGCTGCTGCTCCCCCAGCCGCTGGCACCAACTCCCAGCCACCCACTCCTAAAGCCACGGGGCCCACTGGGACACTGCGGGGGCTCATGGAAGCCAGCGGCCATTGTGACACAGCGGGGCTGCACAGAGCCCACGGTGCTTTGTGACCCGTGGCTCCCAGGAGAGCCTTTGTGATGCTGGGGAACTACAAGGAAGCCTGGCTCCTCTGTGACACCACCACAGAAGCTCAGGGGAGCCCTGGAGACCGTGCTGATGCTATTGAACCTGATGCAACCCTGCCTCCTCTGTGACACCACAGAAGCTCTTGGAGCCCTGGAGACCGTGGTGATGCTATGGAACCTGATGCAACCCTGCCTCCTCTGTGACACCACAGAACCTCTGGGAGCCCTGGAGACCGTGCTGATGCTATGGAACCTGATGCAACCCTGCCTCCACTGTGACACCACAGAAGCTCAGGGAGCCCTGGAGACTGTGGTGATGCTATGGAACCTGATGCAACCCTGCCTCCACTGTGACACCACAGAACCTCTGGGAGCCCTGGAGACCGTGCTGATGCTATGGAACCTGATGCAACCCTGCCTCCACTGTGACACCACAGAAGCTCGGGGAGCTCTGCAGACCGTGGGGATGCTGGCGAAGCTGACGGAACCCTGGGCACCACAGTGACGCTATGGAACCTGGTGGAACCGAGGGGCCACAGTGACACTGTGGGGCCTTTTGGAAGCAACAGGACCCTGGTGGGAAGCCACGGGATGATTAATCCTGCACGAACCTGCTCCAGGTGGGCTCCTCTCTCCCGGCTTCCACAGGTGCTGCTAGGATCCCACTCCGGCACTGGCTTGGCACGGGCTCACGGCTTCCTTTGGCAATGGCTCTGCTCCAGGATGGCATGCTGCAGAGAATGCAGGTAGATTTTGTGCTCACTCCTGGCATGCAGCTGGACAATAAAGCCTGATCCAGCCCCCCCTCAGCATATGTCCGGCTCTGGCATTGGGGCGGGGCAACTTTGGGAGCAGCCCCAGCCCTGCTCCTGCTCCCGGCTGGGCACCCAGCTGCTGGGACACAGGTGTGTCCTGATGCCACCGTCTACTCCTTTGAGAAGGGGAGGACAGAGTGCATCAGGGAGTTTGGTGTGGCTTACATGCGGCAAGGAGAAGGTGCAGCCCCAAACTGGCTTTCACTTCTAGAACCTTTTGCTATTGCGGGAGCAGCTGCTGGAGCTTTTCAACCGAGCTGCAAGAGTGAAAAGTGTGATGGCATGTCTATCTGAGAAGGAAGGTTCGGTGCCGCAGCCTGTTGTGCACAATTTATATGCTGATAAGAGAAGGGGGTGCTTTTGCAACGTTTTCCTTCCTGACACTTCTGTCTCTGTGAGCTTTAGCTGCTTGGACTCAGGGGTACCGAAGGTGTGTGAAAGTGACTGGGATGCGAGAATCATGTTGCACAGGGAACAGGGAAGGTCAGCAAATGTTTCCTGTCCTGGCACATCTCTCAGTCTGAACTGCAGCTGCAGATGCTTCACTTCCGCCAAGGACTCTGCCACCTTGAGAGAAGGATGCGCTCTATGGAGTTGAGAAAGAAAGTGCGTCTCACTAGCTTCTTTCCTCTACTTCATAGACAGCAAAGGGGCTATGAAAGGCAGCACTGGCTTTTTGTTCTAGGACTTCTTCTTTACAAGCAGCTGCTGGATGTTTGGAAGGGGGTTTGGGATATGCAAAAATGAGAGGCTAAGATGGTAAGAGGGTAAGATGGAAGTCATCTGGCAAAAGCAGAGCTCACAAAAGGGCCAGCTGAGAAAGCTCTTGCTGCCTACAACTTCAACTGCACCCCTCAAAGCAGCAGCACACACGCTGCTCTCGGCACTTTCCTTCTCAGCTCTACGCACCATCCTAAGCCTTGCCTCTCCCACACTCAGGATCCAAAGACAACGGCACCAGGGACTGCTCACACACTAAAGGCACCAGGACAAAAGGCTCACCAGCTTGGCCTTTGCATTCCCGCTGACAGCTCCACAGCTTGAACCCAGAGAACTGCCTGCTGCCAACAGCCTTTCCAATCACTCTGAGCACCTCATGACAAGGAGTGTGGGGAATGAATCTCCAGCAGCCTCCTGCCCCAGGCTGTCCCCCGGGAGCAGCCCTGCTCCAGGCCGTGACTGCCACCTGCACAGCCAAAGGACCCAGAGCCGGTGTTACACACCACGGCTGTGCCTGGCACAGAGACACCAGTGGCCACACAAGTGGCCATGGCACTGTCCACACACAGTCCCTGCTGCTGCTCCCCCAGCCGCTGGCACCAACTCCCAGCCACCCACTCCTAAAGCCACGGGGCCCACTGGGACACTGCGGGGGCTCGTGGAAGCCAGCGGCCATTGTGACACAGCGGGGCTGCACAGAGCCCACGGTGCTTTGTGACCCGTGGCTCCCAGGAGAGCCTTTGTGATGCTGGGGAACTACAAGGAAGCCTGGCTCCTCTGTGACACCACCACAGAAGCTCAGGGGAGCCCTGGAGACCGTGCTGATGCTATTGAACCTGATGCAACCCTGCCTCCTCTGTGACAACACAGAAGCTCTTGGAGCCCTGGAGACCGTGCTGATGCTATGGAACCTGATGCAACCCTGCCTCCTCTGTGACACCACAGAAGCTCAGGGAGCCCTGGAGACCGTGCTGATGCTATGGAACCTGATGCAACCCTGCCTCCACTGTGACACCACAGAAGCTCAGGGAGCCCTGGAGACTGTGGTGATGCTATGGAACCTGATGCAACCCTGCCTCCACTGTGACACCACAGAACCTCTGGGAGCCCTGGAGACCGTGCTGATGCTATGGAACCTGATGCAACCCTGCCTCCACTGTGACACCACAGAAGCTCGGGGAGCTCTGCAGACCGTGGGGATGCTGGCGAAGCTGACGGAACCCTGGGCACCACAGTGACGCTATGGAACCTGGTGGAACCGAGGGGCCACAGTGACACTGTGGGGCCTTTTGGAAGCAACAGGACCCTGGTGGGAAGCCACGGGATGATTAATCCTGCACGAACCTGCTCCAGGTGGGCTCCTCTCTCCCGGCTTCCACAGGTGCTGCTAGGATCCCACTCCGGCACTGGCTTGGCACGGGCTCACGGCTTCCTTTGGCAATGGCTCTGCTCCAGGATGGCATGCTGCAGAGAATGCAGGTAGATTTTGTGCTCACTCCTGGCATGCAGCTGGACAATAAAGCCTGATCCAGCCCCCCCTCAGCATATGTCCGGCTCTGGCATTGGGGCGGGGCAACTTTGGGAGCAGCCCCAGCCCTGCTCCTGCTCCCGGCTGGGCACCCAGCTGCTGGGACACAGGTGTGTCCTGATGCCACCGTCTACTCCTTTGAGAAGGGGAGGACAGAGTGCATCAGGGAGTTTGGTGTGGCTTACATGCGGCAAGGAGAAGGTGCAGCCCCAAACTGGCTTTCACTTCTAGAACCTTTTGCTATTGCGGGAGCAGCTGCTGGAGCTTTTCAACCGAGCTGCAAGAGTGAAAAGTGTGATGGCATGTCTATCTGAGAAGGAAGGTTCGGTGCCGCAGCCTGTTGTGCACAATTTATATGCTGATAAGAGAAGGGGGTGCTTTTGCAACGTTTTCCTTCCTGACACTTCTGTCTCTGTGAGCTTTAGCTGCTTGGACTCAGGGGTACCGAAGGTGTGTGAAAGTGACTGGGATGCGAGAATCATGTTGCACAGGGAACAGGGAAGGTCAGCAAATGTTTCCTGTCCTGGCACATCTCTCAGTCTGAACTGCAGCTGCAGATGCTTCACTTCCGCCAAGGACTCTGCCACCTTGAGAGAAGGATGCGCTCTATGGAGTTGAGAAAGAAAGTGCGTCTCACTAGCTTCTTTCCTCTACTTCATAGACAGCAAAGGGGCTATGAAAGGCAGCACTGGCTTTTTGTTCTAGGACTTCTTCTTTACAAGCAGCTGCTGGATGTTTGGAAGGGGGTTTGGGATATGCAAAAATGAGAGGCTAAGATGGTAAGAGGGTAAGATGGAAGTCATCTGGCAAAAGCAGAGCTCACAAAAGGGCCAGCTGAGAAAGCTCTTGCTGCCTACAACTTCAACTGCACCCCTCAAAGCAGCAGCACACACGCTGCTCTCGGCACTTTCCTTCTCAGCTCTACGCACCATCCTAAGCCTTGCCTCTCCCACACTCAGGATCCAAAGACAACGGCACCAGGGACTGCTCACACACTAAAGGCACCAGGACAAAAGGCTCACCAGCTTGGCCTTTGCATTCCCGCTGACAGCTCCACAGCTTGAACCCAGAGAACTGCCTGCTGCCAACAGCCTTTCCAATCACTCTGAGCACCTCATGACAAGGAGTGTGGGGAATGAATCTCCAGCAGCCTCCTGCCCCAGGCTGTCCCCTGGGAGCAGCCCTGCTCCAGGCCGTGACTGCCACCTGCACAGCCAAAGGACCCAGAGCCGGTGTTACACACCACGGCTGTGCCTGGCACAGAGACACCAGTGGCCACACAAGTGGCCATGGCACTGTCCACACACAGTCCCTGCTGCTGCTCCCCCAGCCGCTGGCACCAACTCCCAGCCACCCACTCCTAAAGCCACGGGGCCCACTGGGACACTGCGGGGGCTCGTGGAAGCCAGCGGCCATTGTGACACAGCGGGGCTGCACAGAGCCCACGGTGCTTTGTGACCCGTGGCTCCCAGGAGAGCCTTTGTGATGCTGGGGAACTACAAGGAAGCCTGGCTCCTCTGTGACACCACCACAGAAGCTCAGGGGAGCCCTGGAGACCGTGCTGATGCTATTGAACCTGATGCAACCCTGCCTCCTCTGTGACACCACAGAAGCTCTTGGAGCCCTGGAGACCGTGGTGATGCTATGGAACCTGATGCAACCCTGCCTCCTCTGTGACACCACAGAACCTCTGGGAGCCCTGGAGACCGTGCTGATGCTATGGAACCTGATGCAACCCTGCCTCCACTGTGACACCACAGAAGCTCAGGGAGCCCTGGAGACTGTGGTGATGCTATGGAACCTGATGCAACCCTGCCTCCACTGTGACACCACAGAACCTCTGGGAGCCCTGGAGACCGTGCTGATGCTATGGAACCTGAAGCAACCCTGCCTCCACTGTGACACCACAGAAGCTCGGGGAGCTCTGCAGACCGTGGGGATGCTGGCGAAGCTGACGGAACCCTGGGCACCACAGTGACGCTATGGAACCTGGTGGAACCGAGGGGCCACAGTGACACTGTGGGGCCTTTTGGAAGCAACAGGACCCTGGTGGGAAGCCACGGGATGATTAATCCTGCACGAACCTGCTCCAGGTGGGCTCCTCTCTCCCGGCTTCCACAGGTGCTGCTAGGATCCCACTCCGGCACTGGCTTGGCACGGGCTCACGGCTTCCTTTGGCAATGGCTCTGCTCCAGGATGGCATGCTGCAGAGAATGCAGGTAGATTTTGTGCTCACTCCTGGCATGCAGCTGGACAATAAAGCCTGATCCAGCCCCCCCTCAGCATATGTCCGGCTCTGGCATTGGGGCGGGGCAACTTTGGGAGCAGCCCCAGCCCTGCTCCTGCTCCCGGCTGGGCACCCAGCTGCTGGGACACAGGTGTGTCCTGATGCCACCGTCTACTCCTTTGAGAAGGGGAGGACAGAGTGCATCAGGGAGTTTGGTGTGGCTTACATGCGGCAAGGAGAAGGTGCAGCCCCAAACTGGCTTTCACTTCTAGAACCTTTTGCTATTGCGGGAGCAGCTGCTGGAGCTTTTCAACCGAGCTGCAAGAGTGAAAAGTGTGATGGCATGTCTATCTGAGAAGGAAGGTTCGGTGCCGCAGCCTGTTGTGCACAATTTATATGCTGATAAGAGAAGGGGGTGCTTTTGGAACGTTTTCCTTCCTGACACTTCTGTCTCTGTGAGCTTTAGCTGCTTGGACTCAGGGATACCGAAGGTATGTGAAAGTGACTGGGATGCGAGAATCATGTTGCACAGGGAACAGGGAAGGTCAGCAAATGTTTCCTGTCCTGGCACATCTCTCAGTCTGAACTGCAGCTGCAGATGCTTCACTTCCGCCAAGGACTCTGCCACCTTGAGAGAAGGATGCGCTCTATGGAGTTGAGAAAGAAAGTGCGTCTCACTAGCTTCTTTCCTCTACTTCATAGACAGCAAAGGGGCTATGAAAGGCAGCACTGGCTTTTTGTTCTAGGACTTCTTCTTTACAAGCAGCTGCTGGATGTTTGGAAGGGGGTTTGGGATATGCAAAAATGAGAGGCTAAGATGGTAAGAGGGTAAGATGGAAGTCATCTGGCAAAAGCAGAGCTCACAAAAGGGCCAGCTGAGAAAGCTCTTGCTGCCTACAACTTCAACTGCACCCCTCAAAGCAGCAGCACACACGCTGCTCTCGGCACTTTCCTTCTCAGCTCTACGCACCATCCTAAGCCTTGCCTCTCCCACACTCAGGATCCAAAGACAACGGCACCAGGGACTGCTCACACACTAAAGGCACCAGGACAAAAGGCTCACCAGCTTGGCCTTTGCATTCCCGCTGACAGCTCCACAGCTTGAACCCAGAGAACTGCCTGCTGCCAACAGCCTTTCCAATCACTCTGAGCACCTCATGACAAGGAGTGTGGGGAATGAATCTCCAGCAGCCTCCTGCCCCAGGCTGTCCCCCGGGAGCAGCCCTGCTCCAGGCCGTGACTGCCACCTGCACAGCCAAAGGACCCAGAGCCGGTGTTACACACCACGGCTGTGCCTGGCACAGAGACACCAGTGGCCACACAAGTGGCCATGGCACTGTCCACACACAGTCCCTGCTGCTGCTCCCCCAGCCGCTGGCACCAACTCCCAGCCACCCACTCCTAAAGCCACGGGGCCCACTGGGACACTGCGGGGGCTCGTGGAAGCCAGCGGCCATTGTGACACAGCGGGGCTGCACAGAGCCCACGGTGCTTTGTGACCCGTGGCTCCCAGGAGAGCCTTTGTGATGCTGGGGAACTACAAGGAAGCCTGGCTCCTCTGTGACACCACCACAGAAGCTCAGGGGAGCCCTGGAGACCGTGCTGATGCTATTGAACCTGATGCAACCCTGCCTCCTCTGTGACACCACAGAAGCTCTTGGAGCCCTGGAGACCGTGGTGATGCTATGGAACCTGATGCAACCCTGCCTCCTCTGTGACACCACAGAACCTCTGGGAGCCCTGGAGACCGTGCTGATGCTATGGAACCTGATGCAACCCTGCCTCCACTGTGACACCACAGAAGCTCAGGGAGCCCTGGAGACTGTGGTGATGCTATGGAACCTGATGCAACCCTGCCTCCACTGTGACACCACAGAACCTCTGGGAGCCCTGGAGACCGTGCTGATGCTATGGAACCTGATGCAACCCTGCCTCCACTGTGACACCACAGAAGCTCGGGGAGCTCTGCAGACCGTGGGGATGCTGGCGAAGCTGACGGAACCCTGGGCACCACAGTGACGCTATGGAACCTGGTGGAACCGAGGGGCCACAGTGACACTGTGGGGCCTTTTGGAAGCAACAGGACCCTGGTGGGAAGCCACGGGATGATTAATCCTGCACGAACCTGCTCCAGGTGGGCTCCTCTCTCCCGGCTTCCACAGGTGCTGCTAGGATCCCACTCCGGCACTGGCTTGGCACGGGCTCACGGCTTCCTTTGGCAATGGCTCTGCTCCAGGATGGCATGCTGCAGAGAATGCAGGTAGATTTTGTGCTCACTCCTGGCATGCAGCTGGACAATAAAGCCTGATCCAGCCCCCCCTCAGCATATGTCCGGCTCTGGCATTGGGGCGGGGCAACTTTGGGAGCAGCCCCAGCCCTGCTCCTGCTCCCGGCTGGGCACCCAGCTGCTGGGACACAGGTGTGTCCTGATGCCACCGTCTACTCCTTTGAGAAGGGGAGGACAGAGTGCATCAGGGAGTTTGGTGTGGCTTACATGCGGCAAGGAGAAGGTGCAGCCCCAAACTGGCTTTCACTTCTAGAACCTTTTGCTATTGCGGGAGCAGCTGCTGGAGCTTTTCAACCGAGCTGCAAGAGTGAAAAGTGTGATGGCATGTCTATCTGAGAAGGAAGGTTCGGTGCCGCAGCCTGTTGTGCACAATTTATATGCTGATAAGAGAAGGGGGTGCTTTTGCAACGTTTTCCTTCCTGACACTTCTGTCTCTGTGAGCTTTAGCTGCTTGGACTCAGGGGTACCGAAGGTGTGTGAAAGTGACTGGGATGCGAGAATCATGTTGCACAGGGAACAGGGAAGGTCAGCAAATGTTTCCTGTCCTGGCACATCTCTCAGTCTGAACTGCAGCTGCAGATGCTTCACTTCCGCCAAGGACTCTGCCACCTTGAGAGAAGGATGCGCTCTATGGAGTTGAGAAAGAAAGTGCGTCTCACTAGCTTCTTTCCTCTACTTCATAGACAGCAAAGGGGCTATGAAAGGCAGCACTGGCTTTTTGTTCTAGGACTTCTTCTTTACAAGCAGCTGCTGGATGTTTGGAAGGGGGTTTGGGATATGCAAAAATGAGAGGCTAAGATGGTAAGAGGGTAAGATGGAAGTCATCTGGCAAAAGCAGAGCTCACAAAAGGGCCAGCTGAGAAAGCTCTTGCTGCCTACAACTTCAACTGCACCCCTCAAAGCAGCAGCACACACGCTGCTCTCGGCACTTTCCTTCTCAGCTCTACGCACCATCCTAAGCCTTGCCTCTCCCACACTCAGGATCCAAAGACAACGGCACCAGGGACTGCTCACACACTAAAGGCACCAGGACAAAAGGCTCACCAGCTTGGCCTTTGCATTCCCGCTGACAGCTCCACAGCTTGAACCCAGAGAACTGCCTGCTGCCAACAGCCTTTCCAATCACTCTGAGCACCTCATGACAAGGAGTGTGGGGAATGAATCTCCAGCAGCCTCCTGCCCCAGGCTGTCCCCTGGGAGCAGCCCTGCTCCAGGCCGTGACTGCCACCTGCACAGCCAAAGGACCCAGAGCCGGTGTTACACACCACGGCTGTGCCTGGCACAGAGACACCAGTGGCCACACAAGTGGCCATGGCACTGTCCACACACAGTCCCTGCTGCTGCTCCCCCAGCCGCTGGCACCAACTCCCAGCCACCCACTCCTAAAGCCACGGGGCCCACTGGGACACTGCGGGGGCTCGTGGAAGCCAGCGGCCATTGTGACACAGCGGGGCTGCACAGAGCCCACGGTGCTTTGTGACCCGTGGCTCCCAGGAGAGCCTTTGTGATGCTGGGGAACTACAAGGAAGCCTGGCTCCTCTGTGACACCACCACAGAAGCTCAGGGGAGCCCTGGAGACCGTGCTGATGCTATTGAACCTGATGCAACCCTGCCTCCTCTGTGACACCACAGAAGCTCTTGGAGCCCTGGAGACCGTGGTGATGCTATGGAACCTGATGCAACCCTGCCTCCTCTGTGACACCACAGAACCTCTGGGAGCCCTGGAGACCGTGCTGATGCTATGGAACCTGATGCAACCCTGCCTCCACTGTGACACCACAGAAGCTCAGGGAGCCCTGGAGACTGTGGTGATGCTATGGAACCTGATGCAACCCTGCCTCCACTGTGACACCACAGAACCTCTGGGAGCCCTGGAGACCGTGCTGATGCTATGGAACCTGAAGCAACCCTGCCTCCACTGTGACACCACAGAAGCTCGGGGAGCTCTGCAGACCGTGGGGATGCTGGCGAAGCTGACGGAACCCTGGGCACCACAGTGACGCTATGGAACCTGGTGGAACCGAGGGGCCACAGTGACACTGTGGGGCCTTTTGGAAGCAACAGGACCCTGGTGGGAAGCCACGGGATGATTAATCCTGCACGAACCTGCTCCAGGTGGGCTCCTCTCTCCCGGCTTCCACAGGTGCTGCTAGGATCCCACTCCGGCACTGGCTTGGCACGGGCTCACGGCTTCCTTTGGCAATGGCTCTGCTCCAGGATGGCATGCTGCAGAGAATGCAGGTAGATTTTGTGCTCACTCCTGGCATGCAGCTGGACAATAAAGCCTGATCCAGCCCCCCCTCAGCATATGTCCGGCTCTGGCATTGGGGCGGGGCAACTTTGGGAGCAGCCCCAGCCCTGCTCCTGCTCCCGGCTGGGCACCCAGCTGCTGGGACACAGGTGTGTCCTGATGCCACCGTCTACTCCTTTGAGAAGGGGAGGACAGAGTGCATCAGGGAGTTTGGTGTGGCTTACATGCGGCAAGGAGAAGGTGCAGCCCCAAACTGGCTTTCACTTCTAGAACCTTTTGCTATTGCGGGAGCAGCTGCTGGAGCTTTTCAACCGAGCTGCAAGAGTGAAAAGTGTGATGGCATGTCTATCTGAGAAGGAAGGTTCGGTGCCGCAGCCTGTTGTGCACAATTTATATGCTGATAAGAGAAGGGGGTGCTTTTGCAACGTTTTCCTTCCTGACACTTCTGTCTCTGTGAGCTTTAGCTGCTTGGACTCAGGGATACCGAAGGTATGTGAAAGTGACTGGGATGCGAGAATCATGTTGCACAGGGAACAGGGAAGGTCAGCAAATGTTTCCTGTCCTGGCACATCTCTCAGTCTGAACTGCAGCTGCAGATGCTTCACTTCCGCCAAGGACTCTGCCACCTTGAGAGAAGGATGCGCTCTATGGAGTTGAGAAAGAAAGTGCGTCTCACTAGCTTCTTTCCTCTACTTCATAGACAGCAAAGGGGCTATGAAAGGCAGCACTGGCTTTTTGTTCTAGGACTTCTTCTTTACAAGCAGCTGCTGGATGTTTGGAAGGGGGTTTGGGATATGCAAAAATGAGAGGCTAAGATGGTAAGAGGGTAAGATGGAAGTCATCTGGCAAAAGCAGAGCTCACAAAAGGGCCAGCTGAGAAAGCTCTTGCTGCCTACAACTTCAACTGCACCCCTCAAAGCAGCAGCACACACGCTGCTCTCGGCACTTTCCTTCTCAGCTCTACGCACCATCCTAAGCCTTGCCTCTCCCACACTCAGGATCCAAAGACAACGGCACCAGGGACTGCTCACACACTAAAGGCACCAGGACAAAAGGCTCACCAGCTTGGCCTTTGCATTCCCGCTGACAGCTCCACAGCTTGAACCCAGAGAACTGCCTGCTGCCAACAGCCTTTCCAATCACTCTGAGCACCTCATGACAAGGAGTGTGGGGAATGAATCTCCAGCAGCCTCCTGCCCCAGGCTGTCCCCCGGGAGCAGCCCTGCTCCAGGCCGTGACTGCCACCTGCACAGCCAAAGGACCCAGAGCCGGTGTTACACACCACGGCTGTGCCTGGCACAGAGACACCAGTGGCCACACAAGTGGCCATGGCACTGTCCACACACAGTCCCTGCTGCTGCTCCCCCAGCCGCTGGCACCAACTCCCAGCCACCCACTCCTAAAGCCACGGGGCCCACTGGGACACTGCGGGGGCTCGTGGAAGCCAGCGGCCATTGTGACACAGCGGGGCTGCACAGAGCCCACGGTGCTTTGTGACCCGTGGCTCCCAGGAGAGCCTTTGTGATGCTGGGGAACTACAAGGAAGCCTGGCTCCTCTGTGACACCACCACAGAAGCTCAGGGGAGCCCTGGAGACCGTGCTGATGCTATTGAACCTGATGCAACCCTGCCTCCTCTGTGACACCACAGAAGCTCTTGGAGCCCTGGAGACCGTGCTGATGCTATGGAACCTGATGCAACCCTGCCTCCTCTGTGACACCACAGAACCTCTGGGAGCCCTGGAGACCGTGCTGATGCTATGGAACCTGATGCAACCCTGCCTCCACTGTGACACCACAGAAGCTCAGGGAGCCCTGGAGACTGTGGTGATGCTATGGAACCTGATGCAACCCTGCCTCCACTGTGACACCACAGAACCTCTGGGAGCCCTGGAGACCGTGCTGATGCTATGGAACCTGATGCAACCCTGCCTCCACTGTGACACCACAGAAGCTCGGGGAGCTCTGCAGACCGTGGGGATGCTGGCGAAGCTGACGGAACCCTGGGCACCACAGTGACGCTATGGAACCTGGTGGAACCGAGGGGCCACAGTGACACTGTGGGGCCTTTTGGAAGCAACAGGACCCTGGTGGGAAGCCACGGGATGATTAATCCTGCACGAACCTGCTCCAGGTGGGCTCCTCTCTCCCGGCTTCCACAGGTGCTGCTAGGATCCCACTCCGGCACTGGCTTGGCACGGGCTCACGGCTTCCTTTGGCAATGGCTCTGCTCCAGGATGGCATGCTGCAGAGAATGCAGGTAGATTTTGTGCTCACTCCTGGCATGCAGCTGGACAATAAAGCCTGATCCAGCCCCCCCTCAGCATATGTCCGGCTCTGGCATTGGGGCGGGGCAACTTTGGGAGCAGCCCCAGCCCTGCTCCTGCTCCCGGCTGGGCACCCAGCTGCTGGGACACAGGTGTGTCCTGATGCCACCGTCTACTCCTTTGAGAAGGGGAGGACAGAGTGCATCAGGGAGTTTGGTGTGGCTTACATGCGGCAAGGAGAAGGTGCAGCCCCAAACTGGCTTTCACTTCTAGAACCTTTTGCTATTGCGGGAGCAGCTGCTGGAGCTTTTCAACCGAGCTGCAAGAGTGAAAAGTGTGATGGCATGTCTATCTGAGAAGGAAGGTTCGGTGCCGCAGCCTGTTGTGCACAATTTATATGCTGATAAGAGAAGGGGGTGCTTTTGCAACGTTTTCCTTCCTGACACTTCTGTCTCTGTGAGCTTTAGCTGCTTGGACTCAGGGGTACCGAAGGTGTGTGAAAGTGACTGGGATGCGAGAATCATGTTGCACAGGGAACAGGGAAGGTCAGCAAATGTTTCCTGTCCTGGCACATCTCTCAGTCTGAACTGCAGCTGCAGATGCTTCACTTCCGCCAAGGACTCTGCCACCTTGAGAGAAGGATGCGCTCTATGGAGTTGAGAAAGAAAGTGCGTCTCACTAGCTTCTTTCCTCTACTTCATAGACAGCAAAGGGGCTATGAAAGGCAGCACTGGCTTTTTGTTCTAGGACTTCTTCTTTACAAGCAGCTGCTGGATGTTTGGAAGGGGGTTTGGGATATGCAAAAATGAGAGGCTAAGATGGTAAGAGGGTAAGATGGAAGTCATCTGGCAAAAGCAGAGCTCACAAAAGGGCCAGCTGAGAAAGCTCTTGCTGCCTACAACTTCAACTGCACCCCTCAAAGCAGCAGCACACACGCTGCTCTCGGCACTTTCCTTCTCAGCTCTACGCACCATCCTAAGCCTTGCCTCTCCCACACTCAGGATCCAAAGACAACGGCACCAGGGACTGCTCACACACTAAAGGCACCAGGACAAAAGGCTCACCAGCTTGGCCTTTGCATTCCCGCTGACAGCTCCACAGCTTGAACCCAGAGAACTGCCTGCTGCCAACAGCCTTTCCAATCACTCTGAGCACCTCATGACAAGGAGTGTGGGGAATGAATCTCCAGCAGCCTCCTGCCCCAGGCTGTCCCCTGGGAGCAGCCCTGCTCCAGGCCGTGACTGCCACCTGCACAGCCAAAGGACCCAGAGCCGGTGTTACACACCACGGCTGTGCCTGGCACAGAGACACCAGTGGCCACACAAGTGGCCATGGCACTGTCCACACACAGTCCCTGCTGCTGCTCCCCCAGCCGCTGGCACCAACTCCCAGCCACCCACTCCTAAAGCCACGGGGCCCACTGGGACACTGCGGGGGCTCGTGGAAGCCAGCGGCCATTGTGACACAGCGGGGCTGCACAGAGCCCACGGTGCTTTGTGACCCGTGGCTCCCAGGAGAGCCTTTGTGATGCTGGGGAACTACAAGGAAGCCTGGCTCCTCTGTGACACCACCACAGAAGCTCAGGGGAGCCCTGGAGACCGTGCTGATGCTATTGAACCTGATGCAACCCTGCCTCCTCTGTGACACCACAGAAGCTCTTGGAGCCCTGGAGACCGTGGTGATGCTATGGAACCTGATGCAACCCTGCCTCCTCTGTGACACCACAGAACCTCTGGGAGCCCTGGAGACCGTGCTGATGCTATGGAACCTGATGCAACCCTGCCTCCACTGTGACACCACAGAAGCTCAGGGAGCCCTGGAGACTGTGGTGATGCTATGGAACCTGATGCAACCCTGCCTCCACTGTGACACCACAGAACCTCTGGGAGCCCTGGAGACCGTGCTGATGCTATGGAACCTGAAGCAACCCTGCCTCCACTGTGACACCACAGAAGCTCGGGGAGCTCTGCAGACCGTGGGGATGCTGGCGATGCTGACGGAACCCTGGGCACCACAGTGACGCTATGGAACCTGGTGGAACCGAGGGGCCACAGTGACACTGTGGGGCCTTTTGGAAGCAACAGGACCCTGGTGGGAAGCCACGGGATGATTAATCCTGCACGAACCTGCTCCAGGTGGGCTCCTCTCTCCCGGCTTCCACAGGTGCTGCTAGGATCCCACTCTGGCACTGGCTTGGCACGGGCTCACGGCTTCCTTTGGCAATGGCTCTGCTCCAGGATGGCATGCTGCAGAGAATGCAGGTAGATTTTGTGCTCACTCCTGGCATGCAGCTGGACAATAAAGCCTGATCCAGCCCCCCCTCAGCATATGTCCGGCTCTGGCATTGGGGCGGGGCAACTTTGGGAGCAGCCCCAGCCCTGCTCCTGCTCCCGGCTGGGCACCCAGCTGCTGGGACACAGGTGTGTCCTGATGCCACCGTCTACTCCTTTGAGAAGGGGAGGACAGAGTGCATCAGGGAGTTTGGTGTGGCTTACATGCGGCAAGGAGAAGGTGCAGCCCCAAACTGGCTTTCACTTCTAGAACCTTTTGCTATTGCGGGAGCAGCTGCTGGAGCTTTTCAACCGAGCTGCAAGAGTGAAAAGTGTGATGGCATGTCTATCTGAGAAGGAAGGTTCGGTGCTGCAGCCTGTTGTGCACAATTTATATGCTGATAAGAGAAGGGGGTGCTTTTGGAACGTTTTCCTTCCTGACACTTCTGTCTCTGTGAGCTTTAGCTGCTTGGACTCAGGGATACCGAAGGTATGTGAAAGTGACTGGGATGCGAGAATCATGTTGCACAGGGAACAGGGAAGGTCAGCAAATGTTTCCTGTCCTGGCACATCTCTCAGTCTGAACTGCAGCTGCAGATGCTTCACTTCCGCCAAGGACTCTGCCACCTTGAGAGAAGGATGCGCTCTATGGAGTTGAGAAAGAAAGTGCGTCTCACTAGCTTCTTTCCTCTACTTCATAGACAGCAAAGGGGCTATGAAAGGCAGCACTGGCTTTTTGTTCTAGGACTTCTTCTTTACAAGCAGCTGCTGGATGTTTGGAAGGGGGTTTGGGATATGCAAAAATGAGAGGCTAAGATGGTAAGAGGGTAAGATGGAAGTCATCTGGCAAAAGCAGAGCTCACAAAAGGGCCAGCTGAGAAAGCTCTTGCTGCCTACAACTTCAACTGCACCCCTCAAAGCAGCAGCACACATGCTGCTCTCGGCACTTTCCTTCTCAGCTCTACGCACCATCCTAAGCCTTGCCTCTCCCACACTCAGGATCCAAAGACAACGGCACCAGGGACTGCTCACACACTAAAGGCACCAGGACAAAAGGCTCACCAGCTTGGCCTTTGCATTCCCGCTGACAGCTCCACAGCTTGAACCCAGAGAACTGCCTGCTGCCGACAGCCTTTCCAATCACTCTGAGCACCTCATGACAAGGAGTGTGGGGAATGAATCTCCAGCAGCCTCCTGCCCCAGGCTGTCCCCCGGGAGCAGCCCTGCTCCAGGCCGTGACTGCCACCTGCACAGCCAAAGGACCCAGAGCCGGTGTTACACACCACGGCTGTGCCTGGCACAGAGACACCAGTGGCCACACAAGTGGCCATGGCACTGTCCACACACAGTCCCTGCTGCTGCTCCCCCAGCCGCTGGCACCAACTCCCAGCCACCCACTCCTAAAGCCACGGGGCCCACTGGGACACTGCGGGGGCTCGTGGAAGCCAGCGGCCATTGTGACACAGCGGGGCTGCACAGAGCCCACGGTGCTTTGTGACCCGTGGCTCCCAGGAGAGCCTTTGTGATGCTGGGGAACTACAAGGAAGCCTGGCTCCTCTGTGACACCACCACAGAAGCTCAGGGGAGCCCTGGAGACCGTGCTGATGCTATTGAACCTGATGCAACCCTGCCTCCTCTGTGACACCACAGAAGCTCTTGGAGCCCTGGAGACCGTGGTGATGCTATGGAACCTGATGCAACCCTGCCTCCTCTGTGACACCACAGAAGCTCTGGGAGCCCTGGAGACCGTGCTGATGCTATGGAACCTGATGCAACCCTGCCTCCACTGTGACACCACAGAAGCTCAGGGAGCCCTGGAGACTGTGGTGATGCTATGGAACCTGATGCAACCCTGCCTCCACTGTGACACCACAGAACCTCTGGGAGCCCTGGAGACCGTGCTGATGCTATGGAACCTGAAGCAACCCTGCCTCCACTGTGACACCACAGAAGCTCGGGGAGCTCTGCAGACCGTGGGGATGCTGGCGATGCTGACGGAACCCTGGGCACCACAGTGACGCTATGGAACCTGGTGGAACCGAGGGGCCACAGTGACACTGTGGGGCCTTTTGGAAGCAACAGGACCCTGGTGGGAAGCCACGGGATGATTAATCCTGCACGAACCTGCTCCAGGTGGGCTCCTCTCTCCCGGCTTCCACAGGTGCTGCTAGGATCCCACTCCGGCACTGGCTTGGCACGGGCTCACGGCTTCCTTTGGCAATGGCTCTGCTCCAGGATGGCATGCTGCAGAGAATGCAGGTAGATTTTGTGCTCACTCCTGGCATGCAGCTGGACAATAAAGCCTGATCCAGCCCCCCCTCAGCATATGTCCGGCTCTGGCATTGGGGCGGGGCAACTTTGGGAGCAGCCCCAGCCCTGCTCCTGCTCCCGGCTGGGCACCCAGCTGCTGGGACACAGGTGTGTCCTGATGCCACCGTCTACTCCTTTGAGAAGGGGAGGACAGAGTGCATCAGGGAGTTTGGTGTGGCTTACATGCGGCAAGGAGAAGGTGCAGCCCCAAACTGGCTTTCACTTCTAGAACCTTTTGCTATTGCGGGAGCAGCTGCTGGAGCTTTTCAACCGAGCTGCAAGAGTGAAAAGTGTGATGGCATGTCTATCTGAGAAGGAAGGTTCGGTGCCGCAGCCTGTTGTGCACAATTTATATGCTGATAAGAGAAGGGGGTGCTTTTGCAACGTTTTCCTTCCTGACACTTCTGTCTCTGTGAGCTTTAGCTGCTTGGACTCAGGGATACCGAAGGTATGTGAAAGTGACTGGGATGCGAGAATCATGTTGCACAGGGAACAGGGAAGGTCAGCAAATGTTTCCTGTCCTGGCACATCTCTCAGTCTGAACTGCAGCTGCAGATGCTTCACTTCCGCCAAGGACTCTGCCACCTTGAGAGAAGGATGCGCTCTATGGAGTTGAGAAAGAAAGTGCGTCTCACTAGCTTCTTTCCTCTACTTCATAGACAGCAAAGGGGCTATGAAAGGCAGCACTGGCTTTTTGTTCTAGGACTTCTTCTTTACAAGCAGCTGCTGGATGTTTGGAAGGGGGTTTGGGATATGCAAAAATGAGAGGCTAAGATGGTAAGAGGGTAAGATGGAAGTCATCTGGCAAAAGCAGAGCTCACAAAAGGGCCAGCTGAGAAAGCTCTTGCTGCCTACAACTTCAACTGCACCCCTCAAAGCAGCAGCACACACGCTGCTCTCGGCACTTTCCTTCTCAGCTCTACGCACCATCCTAAGCCTTGCCTCTCCCACACTCAGGATCCAAAGACAACGGCACCAGGGACTGCTCACACACTAAAGGCACCAGGACAAAAGGCTCACCAGCTTGGCCTTTGCATTCCCGCTGACAGCTCCACAGCTTGAACCCAGAGAACTGCCTGCTGCCAACAGCCTTTCCAATCACTCTGAGCACCTCATGACAAGGAGTGTGGGGAATGAATCTCCAGCAGCCTCCTGCCCCAGGCTGTCCCCCGGGAGCAGCCCTGCTCCAGGCCGTGACTGCCACCTGCACAGCCAAAGGACCCAGAGCCGGTGTTACACACCACGGCTGTGCCTGGCACAGAGACACCAGTGGCCACACAAGTGGCCATGGCACTGTCCACACACAGTCCCTGCTGCTGCTCCCCCAGCCGCTGGCACCAACTCCCAGCCACCCACTCCTAAAGCCACGGGGCCCACTGGGACACTGCGGGGGCTCGTGGAAGCCAGCGGCCATTGTGACACAGCGGGGCTGCACAGAGCCCACGGTGCTTTGTGACCCGTGGCTCCCAGGAGAGCCTTTGTGATGCTGGGGAACTACAAGGAAGCCTGGCTCCTCTGTGACACCACCACAGAAGCTCAGGGGAGCCCTGGAGACCGTGCTGATGCTATTGAACCTGATGCAACCCTGCCTCCTCTGTGACAACACAGAAGCTCTTGGAGCCCTGGAGACCGTGCTGATGCTATGGAACCTGATGCAACCCTGCCTCCTCTGTGACACCACAGAACCTCTGGGAGCCCTGGAGACCGTGCTGATGCTATGGAACCTGATGCAACCCTGCCTCCACTGTGACACCACAGAAGCTCAGGGAGCCCTGGAGACTGTGGTGATGCTATGGAACCTGATGCAACCCTGCCTCCACTGTGACACCACAGAACCTCTGGGAGCCCTGGAGACCGTGCTGATGCTATGGAACCTGATGCAACCCTGCCTCCACTGTGACACCACAGAAGCTCGGGGAGCTCTGCAGACCGTGGGGATGCTGGCGAAGCTGACGGAACCCTGGGCACCACAGTGACGCTATGGAACCTGGTGGAACCGAGGGGCCACAGTGACACTGTGGGGCCTTTTGGAAGCAACAGGACCCTGGTGGGAAGCCACGGGATGATTAATCCTGCACGAACCTGCTCCAGGTGGGCTCCTCTCTCCCGGCTTCCACAGGTGCTGCTAGGATCCCACTCCGGCACTGGCTTGGCACGGGCTCACGGCTTCCTTTGGCAATGGCTCTGCTCCAGGATGGCATGCTGCAGAGAATGCAGGTAGATTTTGTGCTCACTCCTGGCATGCAGCTGGACAATAAAGCCTGATCCAGCCCCCCCTCAGCATATGTCCGGCTCTGGCATTGGGGCGGGGCAACTTTGGGAGCAGCCCCAGCCGTGCTCCTGCTCCCGGCTGGGCACCCAGCTGCTGGGACACAGGTGTGTCCTGATGCCACCGTCTACTCCTTTGAGAAGGGGAGGACAGAGTGCATCAGGGAGTTTGGTGTGGCTTACATGCGGCAAGGAGAAGGTGCAGCCCCAAACTGGCTTTCACTTCTAGAACCTTTTGCTATTGCGGGAGCAGCTGCTGGAGCTTTTCAACCGAGCTGCAAGAGTGAAAAGTGTGATGGCATGTCTATCTGAGAAGGAAGGTTCGGTGCCGCAGCCTGTTGTGCACAATTTATATGCTGATAAGAGAAGGGGGTGCTTTTGCAACGTTTTCCTTCCTGACACTTCTGTCTCTGTGAGCTTTAGCTGCTTGGACTCAGGGGTACCGAAGGTGTGTGAAAGTGACTGGGATGCGAGAATCATGTTGCACAGGGAACAGGGAAGGTCAGCAAATGTTTCCTGTCCTGGCACATCTCTCAGTCTGAACTGCAGCTGCAGATGCTTCACTTCCGCCAAGGACTCTGCCACCTTGAGAGAAGGATGCGCTCTATGGAGTTGAGAAAGAAAGTGCGTCTCACTAGCTTCTTTCCTCTACTTCATAGACAGCAAAGGGGCTATGAAAGGCAGCACTGGCTTTTTGTTCTAGGACTTCTTCTTTACAAGCAGCTGCTGGATGTTTGGAAGGGGGTTTGGGATATGCAAAAATGAGAGGCTAAGATGGTAAGAGGGTAAGATGGAAGTCATCTGGCAAAAGCAGAGCTCACAAAAGGGCCAGCTGAGAAAGCTCTTGCTGCCTACAACTTCAACTGCACCCCTCAAAGCAGCAGCACACACGCTGCTCTCGGCACTTTCCTTCTCAGCTCTACGCACCATCCTAAGCCTTGCCTCTCCCACACTCAGGATCCAAAGACAACGGCACCAGGGACTGCTCACACACTAAAGGCACCAGGACAAAAGGCTCACCAGCTTGGCCTTTGCATTCCCGCTGACAGCTCCACAGCTTGAACCCAGAGAACTGCCTGCTGCCAACAGCCTTTCCAATCACTCTGAGCACCTCATGACAAGGAGTGTGGGGAATGAATCTCCAGCAGCCTCCTGCCCCAGGCTGTCCCCTGGGAGCAGCCCTGCTCCAGGCCGTGACTGCCACCTGCACAGCCAAAGGACCCAGAGCCGGTGTTACACACCACGGCTGTGCCTGGCACAGAGACACCAGTGGCCACACAAGTGGCCATGGCACTGTCCACACACAGTCCCTGCTGCTGCTCCCCCAGCCGCTGGCACCAACTCCCAGCCACCCACTCCTAAAGCCACGGGGCCCACTGGGACACTGCGGGGGCTCGTGGAAGCCAGCGGCCATTGTGACACAGCGGGGCTGCACAGAGCCCACGGTGCTTTGTGACCCGTGGCTCCCAGGAGAGCCTTTGTGATGCTGGGGAACTACAAGGAAGCCTGGCTCCTCTGTGACACCACCACAGAAGCTCAGGGGAGCCCTGGAGACCGTGCTGATGCTATTGAACCTGATGCAACCCTGCCTCCTCTGTGACACCACAGAAGCTCTTGGAGCCCTGGAGACCATGGTGATGCTATGGAACCTGATGCAACCCTGCCTCCTCTGTGACACCACAGAACCTCTGGGAGCCCTGGAGACCGTGCTGATGCTATGGAACGTGATGCAACCCTGCCTCCACTGTGACACCACAGAAGCTCAGGGAGCCCTGGAGACTGTGGTGATGCTATGGAACCTGATGCAACCCTGCCTCCACTGTGACACCACAGAACCTCTGGGAGCCCTGGAGACCGTGCTGATGCTATGGAACCTGAAGCAACCCTGCCTCCACTGTGACACCACAGAAGCTCGGGGAGCTCTGCAGACCGTGGGGATGCTGGCGAAGCTGACGGAACCCTGGGCACCACAGTGACGCTATGGAACCTGGTGGAACCGAGGGGCCACAGTGACACTGTGGGGCCTTTTGGAAGCAACAGGACCCTGGTGGGAAGCCACGGGATGATTAATCCTGCACGAACCTGCTCCAGGTGGGCTCCTCTCTCCCGGCTTCCACAGGTGCTGCTAGGATCCCACTCCGGCACTGGCTTGGCACGGGCTCACGGCTTCCTTTGGCAATGGCTCTGCTCCAGGATGGCATGCTGCAGAGAATGCAGGTAGATTTTGTGCTCACTCCTGGCATGCAGCTGGACAATAAAGCCTGATCCAGCCCCCCCTCAGCATATGTCCAGCTCTGGCATTGGGGCGGGGCAACTTTGGGAGCAGCCCCAGCCCTGCTCCTGCTCCCGGCTGGGCACCCAGCTGCTGGGACACAGGTGTGTCCTGATGCCACCGTCTACTCCTTTGAGAAGGGGAGGACAGAGTACATCAGGGAGTTTGGTGTGGCTTACATGCGGCAAGGAGAAGGTGCAGCCCCAAACTGGCTTTCACTTCTAGAACCTTTTGCTATTGCGGGAGCAGCTGCTGGAGCTTTTCAACCGAGCTGCAAGAGTGAAAAGTGTGATGGCATGTCTATCTGAGAAGGAAGGTTCGGTGCCGCAGCCTGTTGTGCACAATTTATATGCTGATAAGAGAAGGGGGTGCTTTTGCAACGTTTTCCTTCCTGACACTTCTGTCTCTGTGAGCTTTAGCTGCTTGGACTCAGGGATACCGAAGGTATGTGAAAGTGACTGGGATGCGAGAATCATGTTGCACAGGGAACAGGGAAGGTCAGCAAATGTTTCCTGTCCTGGCACATCTCTCAGTCTGAACTGCAGCTGCAGATGCTTCACTTCCGCCAAGGACTCTGCCACCTTGAGAGAAGGATGCGCTCTATGGAGTTGAGAAAGAAAGTGCGTCTCACTAGCTTCTTTCCTCTACTTCATAGACAGCAAAGGGGCTATGAAAGGCAGCACTGGCTTTTTGTTCTAGGACTTCTTCTTTACAAGCAGCTGCTGGATGTTTGGAAGGGGGTTTGGGATATGCAAAAATGAGAGGCTAAGATGGTAAGAGGGTAAGATGGAAGTCATCTGGCAAAAGCAGAGCTCACAAAAGGGCCAGCTGAGAAAGCTCTTGCTGCCTACAACTTCAACTGCACCCCTCAAAGCAGCAGCACACACGCTGCTCTCGGCACTTTCCTTCTCAGCTCTACGCACCATCCTAAGCCTTGCCTCTCCCACACTCAGGATCCAAAGACAACGGCACCAGGGACTGCTCACACACTAAAGGCACCAGGACAAAAGGCTCACCAGCTTGGCCTTTGCATTCCCGCTGACAGCTCCACAGCTTGAACCCAGAGAACTGCCTGCTGCCAACAGCCTTTCCAATCACTCTGAGCACCTCATGACAAGGAGTGTGGGGAATGAATCTCCAGCAGCCTCCTGCCCCAGGCTGTCCCCCGGGAGCAGCCCTGCGCCAGGCCGTGACTGCCACCTGCACAGCCAAAGGACCCAGAGCCGGTGTTACACACCACGGCTGTGCCTGGCACAGAGACACCAGTGGCCACACAAGTGGCCATGGCACTGTCCACACACAGTCCCTGCTGCTGCTCCCCCAGCCGCTGGCACCAACTCCCAGCCACCCACTCCTAAAGCCACGGGGCCCACTGGGACACTGCGGGGGCTCGTGGAAGCCAGCGGCCATTGTGACACAGCGGGGCTGCACAGAGCCCACGGTGCTTTGTGACCCGTGGCTCCCAGGAGAGCCTTTGTGATGCTGGGGAACTACAAGGAAGCCTGGCTCCTCTGTGACACCACCACAGAAGCTCAGGGGAGCCCTGGAGACCGTGCTGATGCTATTGAACCTGATGCAACCCTGCATCCTCTGTGACAACACAGAAGCTCTTGGAGCCCTGGAGACCGTGCTGATGCTATGGAACCTGATGCAACCCTGCCTCCTCTGTGACACCACAGAACCTCTGGGAGCCCTGGAGACCGTGCTGATGCTATGGAACCTGATGCAACCCTGCCTCCACTGTGACACCACAGAAGCTCAGGGAGCCCTGGAGACTGTGGTGATGCTATGGAACCTGATGCAACCCTGCCTCCACTGTGACACCACAGAACCTCTGGGAGCCCTGGAGACCGTGCTGATGCTATGGAACCTGATGCAACCCTGCCTCCACTGTGACACCACAGAAGCTCGGGGAGCTCTGCAGACCGTGGGGATGCTGGCGAAGCTGACGGAACCCTGGGCACCACAGTGACGCTATGGAACCTGGTGGAACCGAGGGGCCACAGTGACACTGTGGGGCCTTTTGGAAGCAACAGGACCCTGGTGGGAAGCCACGGGATGATTAATCCTGCACGAACCTGCTCCAGGTGGGCTCCTCTCTCCCGGCTTCCACAGGTACTGCTAGGATCCCACTCCGGCACTGGCTTGGCACGGGCTCACGGCTTCCTTTGGCAATGGCTCTGCTCCAGGATGGCATGCTGCAGAGAATGCAGGTAGATTTTGTGCTCACTCCTGGCATGCAGCTGGACAATAAAGCCTGATCCAGCCCCCCCTCAGCATATGTCCGGCTCTGGCATTGGGGCGGGGCAACTTTGGGAGCAGCCCCAGCCCTGCTCCTGCTCCCGGCTGGGCACCCAGCTGCTGGGACACAGGTGTGTCCTGATGCCACCGTCTACTCCTTTGAGAAGGGGAGGACAGAGTGCATCAGGGAGTTTGGTGTGGCTTACATGCGGCAAGGAGAAGGTGCAGCCCCAAACTGGCTTTCACTTCTAGAACCTTTTGCTATTGCGGGAGCAGCTGCTGGAGCTTTTCAACCGAGCTGCAAGAGTGAAAAGTGTGATGGCATGTCTATCTGAGAAGGAAGGTTCGGTGCCGCAGCCTGTTGTGCACAATTTATATGCTGATAAGAGAAGGGGGTGCTTTTGCAACGTTTTCCTTCCTGACACTTCTGTCTCTGTGAGCTTTAGCTGCTTGGACTCAGGGATACCGAAGGTGTGTGAAAGTGACTGGGATGCGAGAATCATGTTGCACAGGGAACAGGGAAGGTCAGCAAATGTTTCCTGTCCTGGCACATCTCTCAGTCTGAACTGCAGCTGCAGATGCTTCACTTCCGCCAAGGACTCTGCCACCTTGAGAGAAGGATGCGCTCTATGGAGTTGAGAAAGAAAGTGCGTCTCACTAGCTTCTTTCCTCTACTTCATAGACAGCAAAGGGGCTATGAAAGGCAGCACTGGCTTTTTGTTCTAGGACTTCTTCTTTACAAGCAGCTGCTGGATGTTTGGAAGGGGGTTTGGGATATGCAAAAATGAGAGGCTAAGATGGTAAGAGGGTAAGATGGAAGTCATCTGGCAAAAGCAGAGCTCACAAAAGGGCCAGCTGAGAAAGCTCTTGCTGCCTACAACTTCAACTGCACCCCTCAAAGCAGCAGCACACACGCTGCTCTCGGCACTTTCCTTCTCAGCTCTACGCACCATCCTAAGCCTTGCCTCTCCCACACTCAGGATCCAAAGACAACGGCACCAGGGACTGCTCACACACTAAAGGCACCAGGACAAAAGGCTCACCAGCTTGGCCTTTGCATTCCCGCTGACAGCTCCACAGCTTGAACCCAGAGAACTGCCTGCTGCCAACAGCCTTTCCAATCACTCTGAGCACCTCATGACAAGGAGTGTGGGGAATGAATCTCCAGCAGCCTCCTGCCCCAGGCTGTCCCCCGGGAGCAGCCCTGCTCCAGGCCGTGACTGCCACCTGCACAGCCAAAGGACCCAGAGCCGGTGTTACACACCACGGCTGTGCCTGGCACAGAGACACCAGTGGCCACACAAGTGGCCATGGCACTGTCCACACACAGTCCCTGCTGCTGCTCCCCCAGCCGCTGGCACCAACTCCCAGCCACCCACTCCTAAAGCCACGGGGCCCACTGGGACACTGCGGGGGCTCGTGGAAGCCAGCGGCCATTGTGACACAGCGGGGCTGCACAGAGCCCACGGTGCTTTGTGACCCGTGGCTCCCAGGAGAGCCTTTGTGATGCTGGGGAACTACAAGGAAGCCTGGCTCCTCTGTGACACCACCACAGAAGCTCAGGGGAGCCCTGGAGACCGTGCTGATGCTATTGAACCTGATGCAACCCTGCCTCCTCTGTGACAACACAAAAGCTCTTGGAGCCCTGGAGACCGTGCTGATGCTATGGAACCTGATGCAACCCTGCCTCCTCTGTGACACCACAGAACCTCTGGGAGCCCTGGAGACCGTGCTGATGCTATGGAACCTGATGCAACCCTGCCTCCACTGTGACACCACAGAAGCTCAGGGAGCCCTGGAGACTGTGGTGATGCTATGGAACCTGATGCAACCCTGCCTCCACTGTGACACCACAGAACCTCTGGGAGCCCTGGAGACCGTGCTGATGCTATGGAACCTGATGCAACCCTGCCTCCACTGTGACACCACAGAAGCTCGGGGAGCTCTGCAGACCGTGGGGATGCTGGCGAAGCTGACGGAACCCTGGGCACCACAGTGACGCTATGGAACCTGGTGGAACCGAGGGGCCACAGTGACACTGTGGGGCCTTTTGGAAGCAACAGGACCCTGGTGGGAAGCCACGGGATGATTAATCCTGCACGAACCTGCTCCAGGTGGGCTCCTCTCTCCCGGCTTCCACAGGTGCTGCTAGGATCCCACTCCGGCACTGGCTTGGCACGGGCTCACGGCTTCCTTTGGCAATGGCTCTGCTCCAGGATGGCATGCTGCAGAGAATGCAGGTAGATTTTGTGCTCACTCCTGGCATGCAGCTGGACAATAAAGCCTGATCCAGCCCCCCCTCAGCATATGTCCGGCTCTGGCATTGGGGCGGGGCAACTTTGGGAGCAGCCCCAGCCCTGCTCCTGCTCCCGGCTGGGCACCCAGCTGCTGGGACACAGGTGTGTCCTGATGCCACCGTCTACTCCTTTGAGAAGGGGAGGACAGAGTGCATCAGGGAGTTTGGTGTGGCTTACATGCGGCAAGGAGAAGGTGCAGCCCCAAACTGGCTTTCACTTCTAGAACCTTTTGCTATTGCGGGAGCAGCTGCTGGAGCTTTTCAACCGAGCTGCAAGAGTGAAAAGTGTGATGGCATGTCTATCTGAGAAGGAAGGTTCGGTGCCGCAGCCTGTTGTGCACAATTTATATGCTGATAAGAGAAGGGGGTGCTTTTGCAACGTTTTCCTTCCTGACACTTCTGTCTCTGTGAGCTTTAGCTGCTTGGACTCAGGGGTACCGAAGGTGTGTGAAAGTGACTGGGATGCGAGAATCATGTTGCACAGGGAACAGGGAAGGTCAGCAAATGTTTCCTGTCCTGGCACATCTCTCAGTCTGAACTGCAGCTGCAGATGCTTCACTTCCGCCAAGGACTCTGCCACCTTGAGAGAAGGATGCGCTCTATGGAGTTGAGAAAGAAAGTGCGTCTCACTAGCTTCTTTCCTCTACTTCATAGACAGCAAAGGGGCTATGAAAGGCAGCACTGGCTTTTTGTTCTAGGACTTCTTCTTTACAAGCAGCTGCTGGATGTTTGGAAGGGGGTTTGGGATATGCAAAAATGAGAGGCTAAGATGGTAAGAGGGTAAGATGGAAGTCATCTGGCAAAAGCAGAGCTCACAAAAGGGCCAGCTGAGAAAGCTCTTGCTGCCTACAACTTCAACTGCACCCCTCAAAGCAGCAGCACACACGCTGCTCTCGGCACTTTCCTTCTCAGCTCTACGCACCATCCTAAGCCTTGCCTCTCCCACACTCAGGATCCAAAGACAACGGCACCAGGGACTGCTCACACACTAAAGGCACCAGGACAAAAGGCTCACCAGCTTGGCCTTTGCATTCCCGCTGACAGCTCCACAGCTTGAACCCAGAGAACTGCCTGCTGCCAACAGCCTTTCCAATCACTCTGAGCACCTCATGACAAGGAGTGTGGGGAATGAATCTCCAGCAGCCTCCTGCCCCAGGCTGTCCCCTGGGAGCAGCCCTGCTCCAGGCCGTGACTGCCACCTGCACAGCCAAAGGACCCAGAGCCGGTGTTACACACCACGGCTGTGCCTGGCACAGAGACACCAGTGGCCACACAAGTGGCCATGGCACTGTCCACACACAGTCCCTGCTGCTGCTCCCCCAGCCGCTGGCACCAACTCCCAGCCACCCACTCCTAAAGCCACGGGGCCCACTGGGACACTGCGGGGGCTCGTGGAAGCCAGCGGCCATTGTGACACAGCGGGGCTGCACAGAGCCCACGGTGCTTTGTGACCCGTGGCTCCCAGGAGAGCCTTTGTGATGCTGGGGAACTACAAGGAAGCCTGGCTCCTCTGTGACACCACCACAGAAGCTCAGGGGAGCCCTGGAGACCGTGCTGATGCTATTGAACCTGATGCAACCCTGCCTCCTCTGTGACACCACAGAAGCTCTTGGAGCCCTGGAGACCGTGGTGATGCTATGGAACCTGATGCAACCCTGCCTCCTCTGTGACACCACAGAACCTCTGGGAGCCCTGGAGACCGTGCTGATGCTATGGAACCTGATGCAACCCTGCCTCCACTGTGACACCACAGAAGCTCAGGGAGCCCTGGAGACTGTGGTGATGCTATGGAACCTGATGCAACCCTGCCTCCACTGTGACACCACAGAACCTCTGGGAGCCCTGGAGACCGTGCTGATGCTATGGAACCTGAAGCAACCCTGCCTCCACTGTGACACCACAGAAGCTCGGGGAGCTCTGCAGACCGTGGGGATGCTGGCGATGCTGACGGAACCCTGGGCACCACAGTGACGCTATGGAACCTGGTGGAACCGAGGGGCCACAGTGACACTGTGGGGCCTTTTGGAAGCAACAGGACCCTGGTGGGAAGCCACGGGATGATTAATCCTGCACGAACCTGCTCCAGGTGGGCTCCTCTCTCCCGGCTTCCACAGGTGCTGCTAGGATCCCACTCTGGCACTGGCTTGGCACGGGCTCACGGCTTCCTTTGGCAATGGCTCTGCTCCAGGATGGCATGCTGCAGAGAATGCAGGTAGATTTTGTGCTCACTCCTGGCATGCAGCTGGACAATAAAGCCTGATCCAGCCCCCCCTCAGCATATGTCCGGCTCTGGCATTGGGGCGGGGCAACTTTGGGAGCAGCCCCAGCCCTGCTCCTGCTCCCGGCTGGGCACCCAGCTGCTGGGACACAGGTGTGTCCTGATGCCACCGTCTACTCCTTTGAGAAGGGGAGGACAGAGTGCATCAGGGAGTTTGGTGTGGCTTACATGCGGCAAGGAGAAGGTGCAGCCCCAAACTGGCTTTCACTTCTAGAACCTTTTGCTATTGCGGGAGCAGCTGCTGGAGCTTTTCAACCGAGCTGCAAGAGTGAAAAGTGTGATGGCATGTCTATCTGAGAAGGAAGGTTCGGTGCTGCAGCCTGTTGTGCACAATTTATATGCTGATAAGAGAAGGGGGTGCTTTTGGAACGTTTTCCTTCCTGACACTTCTGTCTCTGTGAGCTTTAGCTGCTTGGACTCAGGGATACCGAAGGTATGTGAAAGTGACTGGGATGCGAGAATCATGTTGCACAGGGAACAGGGAAGGTCAGCAAATGTTTCCTGTCCTGGCACATCTCTCAGTCTGAACTGCAGCTGCAGATGCTTCACTTCCGCCAAGGACTCTGCCACCTTGAGAGAAGGATGCGCTCTATGGAGTTGAGAAAGAAAGTGCGTCTCACTAGCTTCTTTCCTCTACTTCATAGACAGCAAAGGGGCTATGAAAGGCAGCACTGGCTTTTTGTTCTAGGACTTCTTCTTTACAAGCAGCTGCTGGATGTTTGGAAGGGGGTTTGGGATATGCAAAAATGAGAGGCTAAGATGGTAAGAGGGTAAGATGGAAGTCATCTGGCAAAAGCAGAGCTCACAAAAGGGCCAGCTGAGAAAGCTCTTGCTGCCTACAACTTCAACTGCACCCCTCAAAGCAGCAGCACACATGCTGCTCTCGGCACTTTCCTTCTCAGCTCTACGCACCATCCTAAGCCTTGCCTCTCCCACACTCAGGATCCAAAGACAACGGCACCAGGGACTGCTCACACACTAAAGGCACCAGGACAAAAGGCTCACCAGCTTGGCCTTTGCATTCCCGCTGACAGCTCCACAGCTTGAACCCAGAGAACTGCCTGCTGCCGACAGCCTTTCCAATCACTCTGAGCACCTCATGACAAGGAGTGTGGGGAATGAATCTCCAGCAGCCTCCTGCCCCAGGCTGTCCCCCGGGAGCAGCCCTGCTCCAGGCCGTGACTGCCACCTGCACAGCCAAAGGACCCAGAGCCGGTGTTACACACCACGGCTGTGCCTGGCACAGAGACACCAGTGGCCACACAAGTGGCCATGGCACTGTCCACACACAGTCCCTGCTGCTGCTCCCCCAGCCGCTGGCACCAACTCCCAGCCACCCACTCCTAAAGCCACGGGGCCCACTGGGACACTGCGGGGGCTCGTGGAAGCCAGCGGCCCATGTGACACAGCGGGGCTGCACAGAGCCCACGGTGCTTTGTGACCCGTGGCTCCCAGGAGAGCCTTTGTGATGCTGGGGAACTACAAGGAAGCCTGGCTCCTCTGTGACACCACCACAGAAGCTCAGGGGAGCCCTGGAGACCGTGCTGATGCTATTGAACCTGATGCAACCCTGCCTCCTCTGTGACACCACAGAAGCTCTTGGAGCCCTGGAGACCGTGGTGATGCTATGGAACCTGATGCAACCCTGCCTCCTCTGTGACACCACAGAACCTCTGGGAGCCCTGGAGACCGTGCTGATGCTATGGAACCTGATGCAACCCTGCCTCCACTGTGACACCACAGAAGCTCAGGGAGCCCTGGAGACTGTGGTGATGCTATGGAACCTGATGCAACCCTGCCTCCACTGTGACACCACAGAACCTCTGGGAGCCCTGGAGACCGTGCTGATGCTATGGAACCTGAAGCAACCCTGCCTCCACTGTGACACCACAGAAGCTCGGGGAGCTCTGCAGACCGTGGGGATGCTGGCGATGCTGACGGAACCCTGGGCACCACAGTGACGCTATGGAACCTGGTGGAACCGAGGGGCCACAGTGACACTGTGGGGCCTTTTGGAAGCAACAGGACCCTGGTGGGAAGCCACGGGATGATTAATCCTGCACGAACCTGCTCCAGGTGGGCTCCTCTCTCCCGGCTTCCACAGGTGCTGCTAGGATCCCACTCCGGCACTGGCTTGGCACGGGCTCACGGCTTCCTTTGGCAATGGCTCTGCTCCAGGATGGCATGCTGCAGAGAATGCAGGTAGATTTTGTGCTCACTCCTGGCATGCAGCTGGACAATAAAGCCTGATCCAGCCCCCCCTCAGCATATGTCCGGCTCTGGCATTGGGGCGGGGCAACTTTGGGAGCAGCCCCAGCCCTGCTCCTGCTCCCGGCTGGGCACCCAGCTGCTGGGACACAGGTGTGTCCTGATGCCACCGTCTACTCCTTTGAGAAGGGGAGGACAGAGTGCATCAGGGAGTTTGGTGTGGCTTACATGCGGCAAGGAGAAGGTGCAGCCCCAAACTGGCTTTCACTTCTAGAACCTTTTGCTATTGCGGGAGCAGCTGCTGGAGCTTTTCAACCGAGCTGCAAGAGTGAAAAGTGTGATGGCATGTCTATCTGAGAAGGAAGGTTCGGTGCCGCAGCCTGTTGTGCACAATTTATATGCTGATAAGAGAAGGGGGTGCTTTTGGAACGTTTTCCTTCCTGACACTTCTGTCTCTGTGAGCTTTAGCTGCTTGGACTCAGGGATACCGAAGGTATGTGAAAGTGACTGGGATGCGAGAATCATGTTGCACAGGGAACAGGGAAGGTCAGCAAATGTTTCCTGTCCTGGCACATCTCTCAGTCTGAACTGCAGCTGCAGATGCTTCACTTCCGCCAAGGACTCTGCCACCTTGAGAGAAGGATGCGCTCTATGGAGTTGAGAAAGAAAGTGCGTCTCACTAGCTTCTTTCCTCTACTTCATAGACAGCAAAGGGGCTATGAAAGGCAGCACTGGCTTTTTGTTCTAGGACTTCTTCTTTACAAGCAGCTGCTGGATGTTTGGAAGGGGGTTTGGGATATGCAAAAATGAGAGGCTAAGATGGTAAGAGGGTAAGATGGAAGTCATCTGGCAAAAGCAGAGCTCACAAAAGGGCCAGCTGAGAAAGCTCTTGCTGCCTACAACTTCAACTGCACCCCTCAAAGCAGCAGCACACACGCTGCTCTCGGCACTTTCCTTCTCAGCTCTACGCACCATCCTAAGCCTTGCCTCTCCCACACTCAGGATCCAAAGACAACGGCACCAGGGACTGCTCACACACTAAAGGCACCAGGACAAAAGGCTCACCAGCTTGGCCTTTGCATTCCCGCTGACAGCTCCACAGCTTGAACCCAGAGAACTGCCTGCTGCCAACAGCCTTTCCAATCACTCTGAGCACCTCATGACAAGGAGTGTGGGGAATGAATCTCCAGCAGCCTCCTGCCCCAGGCTGTCCCCCGGGAGCAGCCCTGCTCCAGGCCGTGACTGCCACCTGCACAGCCAAAGGACCCAGAGCCGGTGTTACACACCACGGCTGTGCCTGGCACAGAGACACCAGTGGCCACACAAGTGGCCATGGCACTGTCCACACACAGTCCCTGCTGCTGCTCCCCCAGCCGCTGGCACCAACTCCCAGCCACCCACTCCTAAAGCCACGGGGCCCACTGGGACACTGCGGGGGCTCGTGGAAGCCAGCGGCCATTGTGACACAGCGGGGCTGCACAGAGCCCACGGTGCTTTGTGACCCGTGGCTCCCAGGAGAGCCTTTGTGATGCTGGGGAACTACAAGGAAGCCTGGCTCCTCTGTGACACCACCACAGAAGCTCAGGGGAGCCCTGGAGACCGTGCTGATGCTATTGAACCTGATGCAACCCTGCCTCCTCTGTGACACCACAGAACCTCTGGGAGCCCTGGAGACCGTGCTGATGCTATGGAACCTGATGCAACCCTGCCTCCTCTGTGACACCACAGAACCTCTGGGAGCCCTGGAGACCGTGCTGATGCTATGGAACCTGATGCAACCCTGCCTCCACTGTGACACCACAGAAGCTCAGGGAGCCCTGGAGACTGTGGTGATGCTATGGAACCTGATGCAACCCTGCCTCCACTGTGACACCACAGAACCTCTGGGAGCCCTGGAGACCGTGCTGATGCTATGGAACCTGATGCAACCCTGCCTCCACTGTGACACCACAGAAGCTCGGGGAGCTCTGCAGACCGTGGGGATGCTGGCGAAGCTGACGGAACCCTGGGCACCACAGTGACGCTATGGAACCTGGTGGAACCGAGGGGCCACAGTGACACTGTGGGGCCTTTTGGAAGCAACAGGACCCTGGTGGGAAGCCACGGGATGATTAATCCTGCACGAACCTGCTCCAGGTGGGCTCCTCTCTCCCGGCTTCCACAGGTGCTGCTAGGATCCCACTCCGGCACTGGCTTGGCACGGGCTCACGGCTTCCTTTGGCAATGGCTCTGCTCCAGGATGGCATGCTGCAGAGAATGCAGGTAGATTTTGTGCTCACTCCTGGCATGCAGCTGGACAATAAAGCCTGATCCAGCCCCCCCTCAGCATATGTCCGGCTCTGGCATTGGGGCGGGGCAACTTTGGGAGCAGCCCCAGCCCTGCTCCTGCTCCCGGCTGGGCACCCAGCTGCTGGGACACAGGTGTGTCCTGATGCCACCGTCTACTCCTTTGAGAAGGGGAGGACAGAGTGCATCAGGGAGTTTGGTGTGGCTTACATGCGGCAAGGAGAAGGTGCAGCCCCAAACTGGCTTTCACTTCTAGAACCTTTTGCTATTGCGGGAGCAGCTGCTGGAGCTTTTCAACCGAGCTGCAAGAGTGAAAAGTGTGATGGCATGTCTATCTGAGAAGGAAGGTTCGGTGCCGCAGCCTGTTGTGCACAATTTATATGCTGATAAGAGAAGGGGGTGCTTTTGCAACGTTTTCCTTCCTGACACTTCTGTCTCTGTGAGCTTTAGCTGCTTGGACTCAGGGGTACCGAAGGTGTGTGAAAGTGACTGGGATGCGAGAATCATGTTGCACAGGGAACAGGGAAGGTCAGCAAATGTTTCCTGTCCTGGCACATCTCTCAGTCTGAACTGCAGCTGCAGATGCTTCACTTCCGCCAAGGACTCTGCCACCTTGAGAGAAGGATGCGCTCTATGGAGTTGAGAAAGAAAGTGCGTCTCACTAGCTTCTTTCCTCTACTTCATAGACAGCAAAGGGGCTATGAAAGGCAGCACTGGCTTTTTGTTCTAGGACTTCTTCTTTACAAGCAGCTGCTGGATGTTTGGAAGGGGGTTTGGGATATGCAAAAATGAGAGGCTAAGATGGTAAGAGGGTAAGATGGAAGTCATCTGGCAAAAGCAGAGCTCACAAAAGGGCCAGCTGAGAAAGCTCTTGCTGCCTACAACTTCAACTGCACCCCTCAAAGCAGCAGCACACACGCTGCTCTCGGCACTTTCCTTCTCAGCTCTACGCACCATCCTAAGCCTTGCCTCTCCCACACTCAGGATCCAAAGACAACGGCACCAGGGACTGCTCACACACTAAAGGCACCAGGACAAAAGGCTCACCAGCTTGGCCTTTGCATTCCCGCTGACAGCTCCACAGCTTGAACCCAGAGAACTGCCTGCTGCCAACAGCCTTTCCAATCACTCTGAGCACCTCATGACAAGGAGTGTGGGGAATGAATCTCCAGCAGCCTCCTGCCCCAGGCTGTCCCCTGGGAGCAGCCCTGCTCCAGGCCGTGACTGCCACCTGCACAGCCAAAGGACCCAGAGCCGGTGTTACACACCACGGCTGTGCCTGGCACAGAGACACCAGTGGCCACACAAGTGGCCATGGCACTGTCCACACACAGTCCCTGCTGCTGCTCCCCCAGCCGCTGGCACCAACTCCCAGCCACCCACTCCTAAAGCCACGGGGCCCACTGGGACACTGCGGGGGCTCGTGGAAGCCAGCGGCCATTGTGACACAGCGGGGCTGCACAGAGCCCACGGTGCTTTGTGACCCGTGGCTCCCAGGAGAGCCTTTGTGATGCTGGGGAACTACAAGGAAGCCTGGCTCCTCTGTGACACCACCACAGAAGCTCAGGGGAGCCCTGGAGACCGTGCTGATGCTATTGAACCTGATGCAACCCTGCCTCCTCTGTGACACCACAGAAGCTCTTGGAGCCCTGGAGACCATGGTGATGCTATGGAACCTGATGCAACCCTGCCTCCTCTGTGACACCACAGAACCTCTGGGAGCCCTGGAGACCGTGCTGATGCTATGGAACCTGATGCAACCCTGCCTCCACTGTGACACCACAGAAGCTCAGGGAGCCCTGGAGACTGTGGTGATGCTATGGAACCTGATGCAACCCTGCCTCCACTGTGACACCACAGAACCTCTGGGAGCCCTGGAGACCGTGCTGATGCTATGGAACCTGAAGCAACCCTGCCTCCACTGTGACACCACAGAAGCTCGGGGAGCTCTGCAGACCGTGGGGATGCTGGCGAAGCTGACGGAACCCTGGGCACCACAGTGACGCTATGGAACCTGGTGGAACCGAGGGGCCACAGTGACACTGTGGGGCCTTTTGGAAGCAACAGGACCCTGGTGGGAAGCCACGGGATGATTAATCCTGCACGAACCTGCTCCAGGTGGGCTCCTCTCTCCCGGCTTCCACAGGTGCTGCTAGGATCCCACTCCGGCACTGGCTTGGCACGGGCTCACGGCTTCCTTTGGCAATGGCTCTGCTCCAGGATGGCATGCTGCAGAGAATGCAGGTAGATTTTGTGCTCACTCCTGGCATGCAGCTGGACAATAAAGCCTGATCCAGCCCCCCCTCAGCATATGTCCAGCTCTGGCATTGGGGCGGGGCAACTTTGGGAGCAGCCCCAGCCCTGCTCCTGCTCCCGGCTGGGCACCCAGCTGCTGGGACACAGGTGTGTCCTGATGCCACCGTCTACTCCTTTGAGAAGGGGAGGACAGAGTACATCAGGGAGTTTGGTGTGGCTTACATGCGGCAAGGAGAAGGTGCAGCCCCAAACTGGCTTTCACTTCTAGAACCTTTTGCTATTGCGGGAGCAGCTGCTGGAGCTTTTCAACCGAGCTGCAAGAGTGAAAAGTGTGATGGCATGTCTATCTGAGAAGGAAGGTTCGGTGCCGCAGCCTGTTGTGCACAATTTATATGCTGATAAGAGAAGGGGGTGCTTTTGCAACGTTTTCCTTCCTGACACTTCTGTCTCTGTGAGCTTTAGCTGCTTGGACTCAGGGATACCGAAGGTATGTGAAAGTGACTGGGATGCGAGAATCATGTTGCACAGGGAACAGGGAAGGTCAGCAAATGTTTCCTGTCCTGGCACATCTCTCAGTCTGAACTGCAGCTGCAGATGCTTCACTTCCGCCAAGGACTCTGCCACCTTGAGAGAAGGATGCGCTCTATGGAGTTGAGAAAGAAAGTGCGTCTCACTAGCTTCTTTCCTCTACTTCATAGACAGCAAAGGGGCTATGAAAGGCAGCACTGGCTTTTTGTTCTAGGACTTCTTCTTTACAAGCAGCTGCTGGATGTTTGGAAGGGGGTTTGGGATATGCAAAAATGAGAGGCTAAGATGGTAAGAGGGTAAGATGGAAGTCATCTGGCAAAAGCAGAGCTCACAAAAGGGCCAGCTGAGAAAGCTCTTGCTGCCTACAACTTCAACTGCACCCCTCAAAGCAGCAGCACACACGCTGCTCTCGGCACTTTCCTTCTCAGCTCTACGCACCATCCTAAGCCTTGCCTCTCCCACACTCAGGATCCAAAGACAACGGCACCAGGGACTGCTCACACACTAAAGGCACCAGGACAAAAGGCTCACCAGCTTGGCCTTTGCATTCCCGCTGACAGCTCCACAGCTTGAACCCAGAGAACTGCCTGCTGCCAACAGCCTTTCCAATCACTCTGAGCACCTCATGACAAGGAGTGTGGGGAATGAATCTCCAGCAGCCTCCTGCCCCAGGCTGTCCCCCGGGAGCAGCCCTCCTCCAGGCCGTGACTGCCACCTGCACAGCCAAAGGACCCAGAGCCGGTGTTACACACCACGGCTGTGCCTGGCACAGAGACACCAGTGGCCACACAAGTGGCCATGGCACTGTCCACACACAGTCCCTGCTGCTGCTCCCCCAGCCGCTGGCACCAACTCCCAGCCACCCACTCCTAAAGCCACGGGGCCCACTGGGACACTGCGGGGGCTCGTGGAAGCCAGCGGCCATTGTGACACAGCGGGGCTGCACAGAGCCCACGGTGCTTTGTGACCCGTGGCTCCCAGGAGAGCCTTTGTGATGCTGGGGAACTACAAGGAAGCCTGGCTCCTCTGTGACACCACCACAGAAGCTCAGGGGAGCCCTGGAGACCGTGCTGATGCTATTGAACCTGATGCAACCCTGCATCCTCTGTGACAACACAGAAGCTCTTGGAGCCCTGGAGACCGTGCTGATGCTATGGAACCTGATGCAACCCTGCCTCCTCTGTGACACCACAGAACCTCTGGGAGCCCTGGAGACCGTGCTGATGCTATGGAACCTGATGCAACCCTGCCTCCACTGTGACACCACAGAAGCTCAGGGAGCCCTGGAGACTGTGGTGATGCTATGGAACCTGATGCAACCCTGCCTCCACTGTGACACCACAGAACCTCTGGGAGCCCTGGAGACCGTGCTGATGCTATGGAACCTGATGCAACCCTGCCTCCACTGTGACACCACAGAAGCTCGGGGAGCTCTGCAGACCGTGGGGATGCTGGCGAAGCTGACGGAACCCTGGGCACCACAGTGACGCTATGGAACCTGGTGGAACCGAGGGGCCACAGTGACACTGTGGGGCCTTTTGGAAGCAACAGGACCCTGGTGGGAAGCCACGGGATGATTAATCCTGCACGAACCTGCTCCAGGTGGGCTCCTCTCTCCCGGCTTCCACAGGTGCTGCTAGGATCCCACTCCGGCACTGGCTTGGCACGGGCTCACGGCTTCCTTTGGCAATGGCTCTGCTCCAGGATGGCATGCTGCAGAGAATGCAGGTAGATTTTGTGCTCACTCCTGGCATGCAGCTGGACAATAAAGCCTGATCCAGCCCCCCCTCAGCATATGTCCGGCTCTGGCATTGGGGCGGGGCAACTTTGGGAGCAGCCCCAGCCCTGCTCCTGCTCCCGGCTGGGCACCCAGCTGCTGGGACACAGGTGTGTCCTGATGCCACCGTCTACTCCTTTGAGAAGGGGAGGACAGAGTGCATCAGGGAGTTTGGTGTGGCTTACATGCGGCAAGGAGAAGGTGCAGCCCCAAACTGGCTTTCACTTCTAGAACCTTTTGCTATTGCGGGAGCAGCTGCTGGAGCTTTTCAACCGAGCTGCAAGAGTGAAAAGTGTGATGGCATGTCTATCTGAGAAGGAAGGTTCGGTGCCGCAGCCTGTTGTGCACAATTTATATGCTGATAAGAGAAGGGGGTGCTTTTGCAACGTTTTCCTTCCTGACACTTCTGTCTCTGTGAGCTTTAGCTGCTTGGACTCAGGGGTACCGAAGGTGTGTGAAAGTGACTGGGATGCGAGAATCATGTTGCACAGGGAACAGGGAAGGTCAGCAAATGTTTCCTGTCCTGGCACATCTCTCAGTCTGAACTGCAGCTGCAGATGCTTCACTTCCGCCAAGGACTCTGCCACCTTGAGAGAAGGATGCGCTCTATGGAGTTGAGAAAGAAAGTGCGTCTCACTAGCTTCTTTCCTCTACTTCATAGACAGCAAAGGGGCTATGAAAGGCAGCACTGGCTTTTTGTTCTAGGACTTCTTCTTTACAAGCAGCTGCTGGATGTTTGGAAGGGGGTTTGGGATATGCAAAAATGAGAGGCTAAGATGGTAAGAGGGTAAGATGGAAGTCATCTGGCAAAAGCAGAGCTCACAAAAGGGCCAGCTGAGAAAGCTCTTGCTGCCTACAACTTCAACTGCACCCCTCAAAGCAGCAGCACACACGCTGCTCTCGGCACTTTCCTTCTCAGCTCTACGCACCATCCTAAGCCTTGCCTCTCCCACACTCAGGATCCAAAGACAACGGCACCAGGGACTGCTCACACACTAAAGGCACCAGGACAAAAGGCTCACCAGCTTGGCCTTTGCATTCCCGCTGACAGCTCCACAGCTTGAACCCAGAGAACTGCCTGCTGCCAACAGCCTTTCCAATCACTCTGAGCACCTCATGACAAGGAGTGTGGGGAATGAATCTCCAGCAGCCTCCTGCCCCAGGCTGTCCCCTGGGAGCAGCCCTGCTCCAGGCCGTGACTGCCACCTGCACAGCCAAAGGACCCAGAGCCGGTGTTACACACCACGGCTGTGCCTGGCACAGAGACACCAGTGGCCACACAAGTGGCCATGGCACTGTCCACACACAGTCCCTGCTGCTGCTCCCCCAGCCGCTGGCACCAACTCCCAGCCACCCACTCCTAAAGCCACGGGGCCCACTGGGACACTGCGGGGGCTCGTGGAAGCCAGCGGCCATTGTGACACAGCGGGGCTGCACAGAGCCCACGGTGCTTTGTGACCCGTGGCTCCCAGGAGAGCCTTTGTGATGCTGGGGAACTACAAGGAAGCCTGGCTCCTCTGTGACACCACCACAGAAGCTCAGGGGAGCCCTGGAGACCGTGCTGATGCTATTGAACCTGATGCAACCCTGCCTCCTCTGTGACACCACAGAAGCTCTTGGAGCCCTGGAGACCATGGTGATGCTATGGAACCTGATGCAACCCTGCCTCCTCTGTGACACCACAGAACCTCTGGGAGCCCTGGAGACCGTGCTGATGCTATGGAACCTGATGCAACCCTGCCTCCACTGTGACACCACAGAAGCTCAGGGAGCCCTGGAGACTGTGGTGATGCTATGGAACCTGATGCAACCCTGCCTCCACTGTGACACCACAGAACCTCTGGGAGCCCTGGAGACCGTGCTGATGCTATGGAACCTGAAGCAACCCTGCCTCCACTGTGACACCACAGAAGCTCGGGGAGCTCTGCAGACCGTGGGGATGCTGGCGAAGCTGACGGAACCCTGGGCACCACAGTGACGCTATGGAACCTGGTGGAACCGAGGGGCCACAGTGACACTGTGGGGCCTTTTGGAAGCAACAGGACCCTGGTGGGAAGCCACGGGATGATTAATCCTGCACGAACCTGCTCCAGGTGGGCTCCTCTCTCCCGGCTTCCACAGGTGCTGCTAGGATCCCACTCCGGCACTGGCTTGGCACGGGCTCACGGCTTCCTTTGGCAATGGCTCTGCTCCAGGATGGCATGCTGCAGAGAATGCAGGTAGATTTTGTGCTCACTCCTGGCATGCAGCTGGACAATAAAGCCTGATCCAGCCCCCCCTCAGCATATGTCCAGCTCTGGCATTGGGGCGGGGCAACTTTGGGAGCAGCCCCAGCCCTGCTCCTGCTCCCGGCTGGGCACCCAGCTGCTGGGACACAGGTGTGTCCTGATGCCACCGTCTACTCCTTTGAGAAGGGGAGGACAGAGTACATCAGGGAGTTTGGTGTGGCTTACATGCGGCAAGGAGAAGGTGCAGCCCCAAACTGGCTTTCACTTCTAGAACCTTTTGCTATTGCGGGAGCAGCTGCTGGAGCTTTTCAACCGAGCTGCAAGAGTGAAAAGTGTGATGGCATGTCTATCTGAGAAGGAAGGTTCGGTGCCGCAGCCTGTTGTGCACAATTTATATGCTGATAAGAGAAGGGGGTGCTTTTGCAACGTTTTCCTTCCTGACACTTCTGTCTCTGTGAGCTTTAGCTGCTTGGACTCAGGGATACCGAAGGTATGTGAAAGTGACTGGGATGCGAGAATCATGTTGCACAGGGAACAGGGAAGGTCAGCAAATGTTTCCTGTCCTGGCACATCTCTCAGTCTGAACTGCAGCTGCAGATGCTTCACTTCCGCCAAGGACTCTGCCACCTTGAGAGAAGGATGCGCTCTATGGAGTTGAGAAAGAAAGTGCGTCTCACTAGCTTCTTTCCTCTACTTCATAGACAGCAAAGGGGCTATGAAAGGCAGCACTGGCTTTTTGTTCTAGGACTTCTTCTTTACAAGCAGCTGCTGGATGTTTGGAAGGGGGTTTGGGATATGCAAAAATGAGAGGCTAAGATGGTAAGAGGGTAAGATGGAAGTCATCTGGCAAAAGCAGAGCTCACAAAAGGGCCAGCTGAGAAAGCTCTTGCTGCCTACAACTTCAACTGCACCCCTCAAAGCAGCAGCACACACGCTGCTCTCGGCACTTTCCTTCTCAGCTCTACGCACCATCCTAAGCCTTGCCTCTCCCACACTCAGGATCCAAAGACAACGGCACCAGGGACTGCTCACACACTAAAGGCACCAGGACAAAAGGCTCACCAGCTTGGCCTTTGCATTCCCGCTGACAGCTCCACAGCTTGAACCCAGAGAACTGCCTGCTGCCAACAGCCTTTCCAATCACTCTGAGCACCTCATGACAAGGAGTGTGGGGAATGAATCTCCAGCAGCCTCCTGCCCCAGGCTGTCCCCCGGGAGCAGCCCTCCTCCAGGCCGTGACTGCCACCTGCACAGCCAAAGGACCCAGAGCCGGTGTTACACACCACGGCTGTGCCTGGCACAGAGACACCAGTGGCCACACAAGTGGCCATGGCACTGTCCACACACAGTCCCTGCTGCTGCTCCCCCAGCCGCTGGCACCAACTCCCAGCCACCCACTCCTAAAGCCACGGGGCCCACTGGGACACTGCGGGGGCTCGTGGAAGCCAGCGGCCATTGTGACACAGCGGGGCTGCACAGAGCCCACGGTGCTTTGTGACCCGTGGCTCCCAGGAGAGCCTTTGTGATGCTGGGGAACTACAAGGAAGCCTGGCTCCTCTGTGACACCACCACAGAAGCTCAGGGGAGCCCTGGAGACCGTGCTGATGCTATTGAACCTGATGCAACCCTGCATCCTCTGTGACAACACAGAAGCTCTTGGAGCCCTGGAGACCGTGCTGATGCTATGGAACCTGATGCAACCCTGCCTCCTCTGTGACACCACAGAACCTCTGGGAGCCCTGGAGACCGTGCTGATGCTATGGAACCTGATGCAACCCTGCCTCCACTGTGACACCACAGAAGCTCAGGGAGCCCTGGAGACTGTGGTGATGCTATGGAACCTGATGCAACCCTGCCTCCACTGTGACACCACAGAACCTCTGGGAGCCCTGGAGACCGTGCTGATGCTATGGAACCTGATGCAACCCTGCCTCCACTGTGACACCACAGAAGCTCGGGGAGCTCTGCAGACCGTGGGGATGCTGGCGAAGCTGACGGAACCCTGGGCACCACAGTGACGCTATGGAACCTGGTGGAACCGAGGGGCCACAGTGACACTGTGGGGCCTTTTGGAAGCAACAGGACCCTGGTGGGAAGCCACGGGATGATTAATCCTGCACGAACCTGCTCCAGGTGGGCTCCTCTCTCCCGGCTTCCACAGGTGCTGCTAGGATCCCACTCCGGCACTGGCTTGGCACGGGCTCACGGCTTCCTTTGGCAATGGCTCTGCTCCAGGATGGCATGCTGCAGAGAATGCAGGTAGATTTTGTGCTCACTCCTGGCATGCAGCTGGACAATAAAGCCTGATCCAGCCCCCCCTCAGCATATGTCCGGCTCTGGCATTGGGGCGGGGCAACTTTGGGAGCAGCCCCAGCCCTGCTCCTGCTCCCGGCTGGGCACCCAGCTGCTGGGACACAGGTGTGTCCTGATGCCACCGTCTACTCCTTTGAGAAGGGGAGGACAGAGTGCATCAGGGAGTTTGGTGTGGCTTACATGCGGCAAGGAGAAGGTGCAGCCCCAAACTGGCTTTCACTTCTAGAACCTTTTGCTATTGCGGGAGCAGCTGCTGGAGCTTTTCAACCGAGCTGCAAGAGTGAAAAGTGTGATGGCATGTCTATCTGAGAAGGAAGGTTCGGTGCCGCAGCCTGTTGTGCACAATTTATATGCTGATAAGAGAAGGGGGTGCTTTTGCAACGTTTTCCTTCCTGACACTTCTGTCTCTGTGAGCTTTAGCTGCTTGGACTCAGGGGTACCGAAGGTGTGTGAAAGTGACTGGGATGCGAGAATCATGTTGCACAGGGAACAGGGAAGGTCAGCAAATGTTTCCTGTCCTGGCACATCTCTCAGTCTGAACTGCAGCTGCAGATGCTTCACTTCCGCCAAGGACTCTGCCACCTTGAGAGAAGGATGCGCTCTATGGAGTTGAGAAAGAAAGTGCGTCTCACTAGCTTCTTTCCTCTACTTCATAGACAGCAAAGGGGCTATGAAAGGCAGCACTGGCTTTTTGTTCTAGGACTTCTTCTTTACAAGCAGCTGCTGGATGTTTGGAAGGGGGTTTGGGATATGCAAAAATGAGAGGCTAAGATGGTAAGAGGGTAAGATGGAAGTCATCTGGCAAAAGCAGAGCTCACAAAAGGGCCAGCTGAGAAAGCTCTTGCTGCCTACAACTTCAACTGCACCCCTCAAAGCAGCAGCACACACGCTGCTCTCGGCACTTTCCTTCTCAGCTCTACGCACCATCCTAAGCCTTGCCTCTCCCACACTCAGGATCCAAAGACAACGGCACCAGGGACTGCTCACACACTAAAGGCACCAGGACAAAAGGCTCACCAGCTTGGCCTTTGCATTCCCGCTGACAGCTCCACAGCTTGAACCCAGAGAACTGCCTGCTGCCAACAGCCTTTCCAATCACTCTGAGCACCTCATGACAAGGAGTGTGGGGAATGAATCTCCAGCAGCCTCCTGCCCCAGGCTGTCCCCTGGGAGCAGCCCTGCTCCAGGCCGTGACTGCCACCTGCACAGCCAAAGGACCCAGAGCCGGTGTTACACACCACGGCTGTGCCTGGCACAGAGACACCAGTGGCCACACAAGTGGCCATGGCACTGTCCACACACAGTCCCTGCTGCTGCTCCCCCAGCCGCTGGCACCAACTCCCAGCCACCCACTCCTAAAGCCACGGGGCCCACTGGGACACTGCGGGGGCTCGTGGAAGCCAGCGGCCATTGTGACACAGCGGGGCTGCACAGAGCCCACGGTGCTTTGTGACCCGTGGCTCCCAGGAGAGCCTTTGTGATGCTGGGGAACTACAAGGAAGCCTGGCTCCTCTGTGACACCACCACAGAAGCTCAGGGGAGCCCTGGAGACCGTGCTGATGCTATTGAACCTGATGCAACCCTGCCTCCTCTGTGACACCACAGAAGCTCTTGGAGCCCTGGAGACCATGGTGATGCTATGGAACCTGATGCAACCCTGCCTCCTCTGTGACACCACAGAACCTCTGGGAGCCCTGGAGACCGTGCTGATGCTATGGAACCTGATGCAACCCTGCCTCCACTGTGACACCACAGAAGCTCAGGGAGCCCTGGAGACTGTGGTGATGCTATGGAACCTGATGCAACCCTGCCTCCACTGTGACACCACAGAACCTCTGGGAGCCCTGGAGACCGTGCTGATGCTATGGAACCTGAAGCAACCCTGCCTCCACTGTGACACCACAGAAGCTCGGGGAGCTCTGCAGACCATGGGGATGCTGGCGAAGCTGACGGAACCCTGGGCACCACAGTGACGCTATGGAACCTGGTGGAACCGAGGGGCCACAGTGACACTGTGGGGCCTTTTGGAAGCAACAGGACCCTGGTGGGAAGCCACGGGATGATTAATCCTGCACGAACCTGCTCCAGGTGGGCTCCTCTCTCCCGGCTTCCACAGGTGCTGCTAGGATCCCACTCCGGCACTGGCTTGGCACGGGCTCACGGCTTCCTTTGGCAATGGCTCTGCTCCAGGATGGCATGCTGCAGAGAATGCAGGTAGATTTTGTGCTCACTCCTGGCATGCAGCTGGACAATAAAGCCTGATCCAGCCCCCCCTCAGCATATGTCCAGCTCTGGCATTGGGGCGGGGCAACTTTGGGAGCAGCCCCAGCCCTGCTCCTGCTCCCGGCTGGGCACCCAGCTGCTGGGACACAGGTGTGTCCTGATGCCACCGTCTACTCCTTTGAGAAGGGGAGGACAGAGTACATCAGGGAGTTTGGTGTGGCTTACATGCGGCAAGGAGAAGGTGCAGCCCCAAACTGGCTTTCACTTCTAGAACCTTTTGCTATTGCGGGAGCAGCTGCTGGAGCTTTTCAACCGAGCTGCAAGAGTGAAAAGTGTGATGGCATGTCTATCTGAGAAGGAAGGTTCGGTGCCGCAGCCTGTTGTGCACAATTTATATGCTGATAAGAGAAGGGGGTGCTTTTGCAACATTTTCCTTCCTGACACTTCTGTCTCTGTGAGCTTTAGCTGCTTGGACTCAGGGATACCGAAGGTATGTGAAAGTGACTGGGATGCGAGAATCATGTTGCACAGGGAACAGGGAAGGTCAGCAAATGTTTCCTGTCCTGGCACATCTCTCAGTCTGAACTGCAGCTGCAGATGCTTCACTTCCGCCAAGGACTCTGCCACCTTGAGAGAAGGATGCGCTCTATGGAGTTGAGAAAGAAAGTGCGTCTCACTAGCTTCTTTCCTCTACTTCATAGACAGCAAAGGGGCTATGAAAGGCAGCACTGGCTTTTTGTTCTAGGACTTCTTCTTTACAAGCAGCTGCTGGATGTTTGGAAGGGGGTTTGGGATATGCAAAAATGAGAGGCTAAGATGGTAAGAGGGTAAGATGGAAGTCATCTGGCAAAAGCAGAGCTCACAAAAGGGCCAGCTGAGAAAGCTCTTGCTGCCTACAACTTCAACTGCACCCCTCAAAGCAGCAGCACACACGCTGCTCTCGGCACTTTCCTTCTCAGCTCTACGCACCATCCTAAGCCTTGCCTCTCCCACACTCAGGATCCAAAGACAACGGCACCAGGGACTGCTCACACACTAAAGGCACCAGGACAAAAGGCTCACCAGCTTGGCCTTTGCATTCCCGCTGACAGCTCCACAGCTTGAACCCAGAGAACTGCCTGCTGCCAACAGCCTTTCCAATCACTCTGAGCACCTCATGACAAGGAGTGTGGGGAATGAATCTCCAGCAGCCTCCTGCCCCAGGCTGTCCCCCGGGAGCAGCCCTCCTCCAGGCCGTGACTGCCACCTGCACAGCCAAAGGACCCAGAGCCGGTGTTACACACCACGGCTGTGCCTGGCACAGAGACACCAGTGGCCACACAAGTGGCCATGGCACTGTCCACACACAGTCCCTGCTGCTGCTCCCCCAGCCGCTGGCACCAACTCCCAGCCACCCACTCCTAAAGCCACGGGGCCCACTGGGACACTGCGGGGGCTCGTGGAAGCCAGCGGCCATTGTGACACAGCGGGGCTGCACAGAGCCCACGGTGCTTTGTGACCCGTGGCTCCCAGGAGAGCCTTTGTGATGCTGGGGAACTACAAGGAAGCCTGGCTCCTCTGTGACACCACCACAGAAGCTCAGGGGAGCCCTGGAGACCGTGCTGATGCTATTGAACCTGATGCAACCCTGCATCCTCTGTGACAACACAGAAGCTCTTGGAGCCCTGGAGACCGTGCTGATGCTATGGAACCTGATGCAACCCTGCCTCCTCTGTGACACCACAGAACCTCTGGGAGCCCTGGAGACCGTGCTGATGCTATGGAACCTGATGCAACCCTGCCTCCACTGTGACACCACAGAAGCTCAGGGAGCCCTGGAGACTGTGGTGATGCTATGGAACCTGATGCAACCCTGCCTCCACTGTGACACCACAGAACCTCTGGGAGCCCTGGAGACCGTGCTGATGCTATGGAACCTGATGCAACCCTGCCTCCACTGTGACACCACAGAAGCTCGGGGAGCTCTGCAGACCGTGGGGATGCTGGCGAAGCTGACGGAACCCTGGGCACCACAGTGACGCTATGGAACCTGGTGGAACCGAGGGGCCACAGTGACACTGTGGGGCCTTTTGGAAGCAACAGGACCCTGGTGGGAAGCCACGGGATGATTAATCCTGCACGAACCTGCTCCAGGTGGGCTCCTCTCTCCCGGCTTCCACAGGTACTGCTAGGATCCCACTCCGGCACTGGCTTGGCACGGGCTCACGGCTTCCTTTGGCAATGGCTCTGCTCCAGGATGGCATGCTGCAGAGAATGCAGGTAGATTTTGTGCTCACTCCTGGCATGCAGCTGGACAATAAAGCCTGATCCAGCCCCCCCTCAGCATATGTCCGGCTCTGGCATTGGGGCGGGGCAACTTTGGGAGCAGCCCCAGCCCTGCTCCTGCTCCCGGCTGGGCACCCAGCTGCTGGGACACAGGTGTGTCCTGATGCCACCGTCTACTCCTTTGAGAAGGGGAGGACAGAGTGCATCAGGGAGTTTGGTGTGGCTTACATGCGGCAAGGAGAAGGTGCAGCCCCAAACTGGCTTTCACTTCTAGAACCTTTTGCTATTGCGGGAGCAGCTGCTGGAGCTTTTCAACCGAGCTGCAAGAGTGAAAAGTGTGATGGCATGTCTATCTGAGAAGGAAGGTTCGGTGCCGCAGCCTGTTGTGCACAATTTATATGCTGATAAGAGAAGGGGGTGCTTTTGCAACGTTTTCCTTCCTGACACTTCTGTCTCTGTGAGCTTTAGCTGCTTGGACTCAGGGATACCGAAGGTGTGTGAAAGTGACTGGGATGCGAGAATCATGTTGCACAGGGAACAGGGAAGGTCAGCAAATGTTTCCTGTCCTGGCACATCTCTCAGTCTGAACTGCAGCTGCAGATGCTTCACTTCCGCCAAGGACTCTGCCACCTTGAGAGAAGGATGCGCTCTATGGAGTTGAGAAAGAAAGTGCGTCTCACTAGCTTCTTTCCTCTACTTCATAGACAGCAAAGGGGCTATGAAAGGCAGCACTGGCTTTTTGTTCTAGGACTTCTTCTTTACAAGCAGCTGCTGGATGTTTGGAAGGGGGTTTGGGATATGCAAAAATGAGAGGCTAAGATGGTAAGAGGGTAAGATGGAAGTCATCTGGCAAAAGCAGAGCTCACAAAAGGGCCAGCTGAGAAAGCTCTTGCTGCCTACAACTTCAACTGCACCCCTCAAAGCAGCAGCACACACGCTGCTCTCGGCACTTTCCTTCTCAGCTCTACGCACCATCCTAAGCCTTGCCTCTCCCACACTCAGGATCCAAAGACAACGGCACCAGGGACTGCTCACACACTAAAGGCACCAGGACAAAAGGCTCACCAGCTTGGCCTTTGCATTCCCGCTGACAGCTCCACAGCTTGAACCCAGAGAACTGCCTGCTGCCAACAGCCTTTCCAATCACTCTGAGCACCTCATGACAAGGAGTGTGGGGAATGAATCTCCAGCAGCCTCCTGCCCCAGGCTGTCCCCTGGGAGCAGCCCTGCTCCAGGCCGTGACTGCCACCTGCACAGCCAAAGGACCCAGAGCCGGTGTTACACACCACGGCTGTGCCTGGCACAGAGACACCAGTGGCCACACAAGTGGCCATGGCACTGTCCACACACAGTCCCTGCTGCTGCTCCCCCAGCCGCTGGCACCAACTCCCAGCCACCCACTCCTAAAGCCACGGGGCCCACTGGGACACTGCGGGGGCTCGTGGAAGCCAGCGGCCATTGTGACACAGCGGGGCTGCACAGAGCCCACGGTGCTTTGTGACCCGTGGCTCCCAGGAGAGCCTTTGTGATGCTGGGGAACTACAAGGAAGCCTGGCTCCTCTGTGACACCACCACAGAAGCTCAGGGGAGCCCTGGAGACCGTGCTGATGCTATTGAACCTGATGCAACCCTGCATCCTCTGTGACAACACAGAAGCTCTTGGAGCCCTGGAGACCGTGCTGATGCTATGGAACCTGATGCAACCCTGCCTCCTCTGTGACACCACAGAACCTCTGGGAGCCCTGGAGACCGTGCTGATGCTATGGAACCTGATGCAACCCTGCCTCCACTGTGACACCACAGAAGCTCAGGGAGCCCTGGAGACTGTGGTGATGCTATGGAACCTGATGCAACCCTGCCTCCACTGTGACACCACAGAACCTCTGGGAGCCCTGGAGACCGTGCTGATGCTATGGAACCTGATGCAACCCTGCCTCCACTGTGACACCACAGAAGCTCGGGGAGCTCTGCAGACCGTGGGGATGCTGGCGAAGCTGACGGAACCCTGGGCACCACAGTGACGCTATGGAACCTGGTGGAACCGAGGGGCCACAGTGACACTGTGGGGCCTTTTGGAAGCAACAGGACCCTGGTGGGAAGCCACGGGATGATTAATCCTGCACGAACCTGCTCCAGGTGGGCTCCTCTCTCCCGGCTTCCACAGGTGCTGCTAGGATCCCACTCCGGCACTGGCTTGGCACGGGCTCACGGCTTCCTTTGGCAATGGCTCTGCTCCAGGATGGCATGCTGCAGAGAATGCAGGTAGATTTTGTGCTCACTCCTGGCATGCAGCTGGACAATAAAGCCTGATCCAGCCCCCCCTCAGCATATGTCCGGCTCTGGCATTGGGGCGGGGCAACTTTGGGAGCAGCCCCAGCCCTGCTCCTGCTCCCGGCTGGGCACCCAGCTGCTGGGACACAGGTGTGTCCTGATGCCACCGTCTACTCCTTTGAGAAGGGGAGGACAGAGTGCATCAGGGAGTTTGGTGTGGCTTACATGCGGCAAGGAGAAGGTGCAGCCCCAAACTGGCTTTCACTTCTAGAACCTTTTGCTATTGCGGGAGCAGCTGCTGGAGCTTTTCAACCGAGCTGCAAGAGTGAAAAGTGTGATGGCATGTCTATCTGAGAAGGAAGGTTCGGTGCCGCAGCCTGTTGTGCACAATTTATATGCTGATAAGAGAAGGGGGTGCTTTTGCAACGTTTTCCTTCCTGACACTTCTGTCTCTGTGAGCTTTAGCTGCTTGGACTCAGGGGTACCGAAGGTGTGTGAAAGTGACTGGGATGCGAGAATCATGTTGCACAGGGAACAGGGAAGGTCAGCAAATGTTTCCTGTCCTGGCACATCTCTCAGTCTGAACTGCAGCTGCAGATGCTTCACTTCCGCCAAGGACTCTGCCACCTTGAGAGAAGGATGCGCTCTATGGAGTTGAGAAAGAAAGTGCGTCTCACTAGCTTCTTTCCTCTACTTCATAGACAGCAAAGGGGCTATGAAAGGCAGCACTGGCTTTTTGTTCTAGGACTTCTTCTTTACAAGCAGCTGCTGGATGTTTGGAAGGGGGTTTGGGATATGCAAAAATGAGAGGCTAAGATGGTAAGAGGGTAAGATGGAAGTCATCTGGCAAAAGCAGAGCTCACAAAAGGGCCAGCTGAGAAAGCTCTTGCTGCCTACAACTTCAACTGCACCCCTCAAAGCAGCAGCACACACGCTGCTCTCGGCACTTTCCTTCTCAGCTCTACGCACCATCCTAAGCCTTGCCTCTCCCACACTCAGGATCCAAAGACAACGGCACCAGGGACTGCTCACACACTAAAGGCACCAGGACAAAAGGCTCACCAGCTTGGCCTTTGCATTCCCGCTGACAGCTCCACAGCTTGAACCCAGAGAACTGCCTGCTGCCAACAGCCTTTCCAATCACTCTGAGCACCTCATGACAAGGAGTGTGGGGAATGAATCTCCAGCAGCCTCCTGCCCCAGGCTGTCCCCTGGGAGCAGCCCTGCTCCAGGCCGTGACTGCCACCTGCACAGCCAAAGGACCCAGAGCCGGTGTTACACACCACGGCTGTGCCTGGCACAGAGACACCAGTGGCCACACAAGTGGCCATGGCACTGTCCACACACAGTCCCTGCTGCTGCTCCCCCAGCCGCTGGCACCAACTCCCAGCCACCCACTCCTAAAGCCACGGGGCCCACTGGGACACTGCGGGGGCTCGTGGAAGCCAGCGGCCATTGTGACACAGCGGGGCTGCACAGAGCCCACGGTGCTTTGTGACCCGTGGCTCCCAGGAGAGCCTTTGTGATGCTGGGGAACTACAAGGAAGCCTGGCTCCTCTGTGACACCACCACAGAAGCTCAGGGGAGCCCTGGAGACCGTGCTGATGCTATTGAACCTGATGCAACCCTGCCTCCTCTGTGACACCACAGAAGCTCTTGGAGCCCTGGAGACCATGGTGATGCTATGGAACCTGATGCAACCCTGCCTCCTCTGTGACACCACAGAACCTCTGGGAGCCCTGGAGACCGTGCTGATGCTATGGAACCTGATGCAACCCTGCCTCCACTGTGACACCACAGAAGCTCAGGGAGCCCTGGAGACTGTGGTGATGCTATGGAACCTGATGCAACCCTGCCTCCACTGTGACACCACAGAACCTCTGGGAGCCCTGGAGACCGTGCTGATGCTATGGAACCTGAAGCAACCCTGCCTCCACTGTGACACCACAGAAGCTCGGGGAGCTCTGCAGACCATGGGGATGCTGGCGAAGCTGACGGAACCCTGGGCACCACAGTGACGCTATGGAACCTGGTGGAACCGAGGGGCCACAGTGACACTGTGGGGCCTTTTGGAAGCAACAGGACCCTGGTGGGAAGCCACGGGATGATTAATCCTGCACGAACCTGCTCCAGGTGGGCTCCTCTCTCCCGGCTTCCACAGGTGCTGCTAGGATCCCACTCCGGCACTGGCTTGGCACGGGCTCACGGCTTCCTTTGGCAATGGCTCTGCTCCAGGATGGCATGCTGCAGAGAATGCAGGTAGATTTTGTGCTCACTCCTGGCATGCAGCTGGACAATAAAGCCTGATCCAGCCCCCCCTCAGCATATGTCCAGCTCTGGCATTGGGGCGGGGCAACTTTGGGAGCAGCCCCAGCCCTGCTCCTGCTCCCGGCTGGGCACCCAGCTGCTGGGACACAGGTGTGTCCTGATGCCACCGTCTACTCCTTTGAGAAGGGGAGGACAGAGTACATCAGGGAGTTTGGTGTGGCTTACATGCGGCAAGGAGAAGGTGCAGCCCCAAACTGGCTTTCACTTCTAGAACCTTTTGCTATTGCGGGAGCAGCTGCTGGAGCTTTTCAACCGAGCTGCAAGAGTGAAAAGTGTGATGGCATGTCTATCTGAGAAGGAAGGTTCGGTGCCGCAGCCTGTTGTGCACAATTTATATGCTGATAAGAGAAGGGGGTGCTTTTGCAACATTTTCCTTCCTGACACTTCTGTCTCTGTGAGCTTTAGCTGCTTGGACTCAGGGATACCGAAGGTATGTGAAAGTGACTGGGATGCGAGAATCATGTTGCACAGGGAACAGGGAAGGTCAGCAAATGTTTCCTGTCCTGGCACATCTCTCAGTCTGAACTGCAGCTGCAGATGCTTCACTTCCGCCAAGGACTCTGCCACCTTGAGAGAAGGATGCGCTCTATGGAGTTGAGAAAGAAAGTGCGTCTCACTAGCTTCTTTCCTCTACTTCATAGACAGCAAAGGGGCTATGAAAGGCAGCACTGGCTTTTTGTTCTAGGACTTCTTCTTTACAAGCAGCTGCTGGATGTTTGGAAGGGGGTTTGGGATATGCAAAAATGAGAGGCTAAGATGGTAAGAGGGTAAGATGGAAGTCATCTGGCAAAAGCAGAGCTCACAAAAGGGCCAGCTGAGAAAGCTCTTGCTGCCTACAACTTCAACTGCACCCCTCAAAGCAGCAGCACACACGCTGCTCTCGGCACTTTCCTTCTCAGCTCTACGCACCATCCTAAGCCTTGCCTCTCCCACACTCAGGATCCAAAGACAACGGCACCAGGGACTGCTCACACACTAAAGGCACCAGGACAAAAGGCTCACCAGCTTGGCCTTTGCATTCCCGCTGACAGCTCCACAGCTTGAACCCAGAGAACTGCCTGCTGCCAACAGCCTTTCCAATCACTCTGAGCACCTCATGACAAGGAGTGTGGGGAATGAATCTCCAGCAGCCTCCTGCCCCAGGCTGTCCCCCGGGAGCAGCCCTCCTCCAGGCCGTGACTGCCACCTGCACAGCCAAAGGACCCAGAGCCGGTGTTACACACCACGGCTGTGCCTGGCACAGAGACACCAGTGGCCACACAAGTGGCCATGGCACTGTCCACACACAGTCCCTGCTGCTGCTCCCCCAGCCGCTGGCACCAACTCCCAGCCACCCACTCCTAAAGCCACGGGGCCCACTGGGACACTGCGGGGGCTCGTGGAAGCCAGCGGCCATTGTGACACAGCGGGGCTGCACAGAGCCCACGGTGCTTTGTGACCCGTGGCTCCCAGGAGAGCCTTTGTGATGCTGGGGAACTACAAGGAAGCCTGGCTCCTCTGTGACACCACCACAGAAGCTCAGGGGAGCCCTGGAGACCGTGCTGATGCTATTGAACCTGATGCAACCCTGCATCCTCTGTGACAACACAGAAGCTCTTGGAGCCCTGGAGACCGTGCTGATGCTATGGAACCTGATGCAACCCTGCCTCCTCTGTGACACCACAGAACCTCTGGGAGCCCTGGAGACCGTGCTGATGCTATGGAACCTGATGCAACCCTGCCTCCACTGTGACACCACAGAAGCTCAGGGAGCCCTGGAGACTGTGGTGATGCTATGGAACCTGATGCAACCCTGCCTCCACTGTGACACCACAGAACCTCTGGGAGCCCTGGAGACCGTGCTGATGCTATGGAACCTGATGCAACCCTGCCTCCACTGTGACACCACAGAAGCTCGGGGAGCTCTGCAGACCGTGGGGATGCTGGCGAAGCTGACGGAACCCTGGGCACCACAGTGACGCTATGGAACCTGGTGGAACCGAGGGGCCACAGTGACACTGTGGGGCCTTTTGGAAGCAACAGGACCCTGGTGGGAAGCCACGGGATGATTAATCCTGCACGAACCTGCTCCAGGTGGGCTCCTCTCTCCCGGCTTCCACAGGTACTGCTAGGATCCCACTCCGGCACTGGCTTGGCACGGGCTCACGGCTTCCTTTGGCAATGGCTCTGCTCCAGGATGGCATGCTGCAGAGAATGCAGGTAGATTTTGTGCTCACTCCTGGCATGCAGCTGGACAATAAAGCCTGATCCAGCCCCCCCTCAGCATATGTCCGGCTCTGGCATTGGGGCGGGGCAACTTTGGGAGCAGCCCCAGCCCTGCTCCTGCTCCCGGCTGGGCACCCAGCTGCTGGGACACAGGTGTGTCCTGATGCCACCGTCTACTCCTTTGAGAAGGGGAGGACAGAGTGCATCAGGGAGTTTGGTGTGGCTTACATGCGGCAAGGAGAAGGTGCAGCCCCAAACTGGCTTTCACTTCTAGAACCTTTTGCTATTGCGGGAGCAGCTGCTGGAGCTTTTCAACCGAGCTGCAAGAGTGAAAAGTGTGATGGCATGTCTATCTGAGAAGGAAGGTTCGGTGCCGCAGCCTGTTGTGCACAATTTATATGCTGATAAGAGAAGGGGGTGCTTTTGCAACGTTTTCCTTCCTGACACTTCTGTCTCTGTGAGCTTTAGCTGCTTGGACTCAGGGATACCGAAGGTGTGTGAAAGTGACTGGGATGCGAGAATCATGTTGCACAGGGAACAGGGAAGGTCAGCAAATGTTTCCTGTCCTGGCACATCTCTCAGTCTGAACTGCAGCTGCAGATGCTTCACTTCCGCCAAGGACTCTGCCACCTTGAGAGAAGGATGCGCTCTATGGAGTTGAGAAAGAAAGTGCGTCTCACTAGCTTCTTTCCTCTACTTCATAGACAGCAAAGGGGCTATGAAAGGCAGCACTGGCTTTTTGTTCTAGGACTTCTTCTTTACAAGCAGCTGCTGGATGTTTGGAAGGGGGTTTGGGATATGCAAAAATGAGAGGCTAAGATGGTAAGAGGGTAAGATGGAAGTCATCTGGCAAAAGCAGAGCTCACAAAAGGGCCAGCTGAGAAAGCTCTTGCTGCCTACAACTTCAACTGCACCCCTCAAAGCAGCAGCACACACGCTGCTCTCGGCACTTTCCTTCTCAGCTCTACGCACCATCCTAAGCCTTGCCTCTCCCACACTCAGGATCCAAAGACAACGGCACCAGGGACTGCTCACACACTAAAGGCACCAGGACAAAAGGCTCACCAGCTTGGCCTTTGCATTCCCGCTGACAGCTCCACAGCTTGAACCCAGAGAACTGCCTGCTGCCAACAGCCTTTCCAATCACTCTGAGCACCTCATGACAAGGAGTGTGGGGAATGAATCTCCAGCAGCCTCCTGCCCCAGGCTGTCCCCCGGGAGCAGCCCTGCTCCAGGCCGTGACTGCCACCTGCACAGCCAAAGGACCCAGAGCCGGTGTTACACACCACGGCTGTGCCTGGCACAGAGACACCAGTGGCCACACAAGTGGCCATGGCACTGTCCACACACAGTCCCTGCTGCTGCTCCCCCAGCCGCTGGCACCAACTCCCAGCCACCCACTCCTAAAGCCACGGGGCCCACTGGGACACTGCGGGGGCTCGTGGAAGCCAGCGGCCATTGTGACACAGCGGGGCTGCACAGAGCCCACGGTGCTTTGTGACCCGTGGCTCCCAGGAGAGCCTTTGTGATGCTGGGGAACTACAAGGAAGCCTGGCTCCTCTGTGACACCACCACAGAAGCTCAGGGGAGCCCTGGAGACCGTGCTGATGCTATTGAACCTGATGCAACCCTGCCTCCTCTGTGACACCACAGAACCTCTGGGAGCCCTGGAGACCGTGCTGATGCTATGGAACCTGATGCAACCCTGCCTCCTCTGTGACACCACAGAACCTCTGGGAGCCCTGGAGACCGTGCTGATGCTATGGAACGTGATGCAACCCTGCCTCCACTGTGACACCACAGAAGCTCAGGGAGCCCTGGAGACTGTGGTGATGCTATGGAACCTGATGCAACCCTGCCTCCACTGTGACACCACAGAACCTCTGGGAGCCCTGGAGACCGTGCTGATGCTATGGAACCTGATGCAACCCTGCCTCCACTGTGACACCACAGAAGCTCGGGGAGCTCTGCAGACCGTGGGGATGCTGGCGAAGCTGACGGAACCCTGGGCACCACAGTGACGCTATGGAACCTGGTGGAACCGAGGGGCCACAGTGACACTGTGGGGCCTTTTGGAAGCAACAGGACCCTGGTGGGAAGCCACGGGATGATTAATCCTGCACGAACCTGCTCCAGGTGGGCTCCTCTCTCCCGGCTTCCACAGGTGCTGCTAGGATCCCACTCCGGCACTGGCTTGGCACGGGCTCACGGCTTCCTTTGGCAATGGCTCTGCTCCAGGATGGCATGCTGCAGAGAATGCAGGTAGATTTTGTGCTCACTCCTGGCATGCAGCTGGACAATAAAGCCTGATCCAGCCCCCCCTCAGCATATGTCCGGCTCTGGCATTGGGGCGGGGCAACTTTGGGAGCAGCCCCAGCCCTGCTCCTGCTCCCGGCTGGGCACCCAGCTGCTGGGACACAGGTGTGTCCTGATGCCACCGTCTACTCCTTTGAGAAGGGGAGGACAGAGTGCATCAGGGAGTTTGGTGTGGCTTACATGCGGCAAGGAGAAGGTGCAGCCCCAAACTGGCTTTCACTTCTAGAACCTTTTGCTATTGCGGGAGCAGCTGCTGGAGCTTTTCAACCGAGCTGCAAGAGTGAAAAGTGTGATGGCATGTCTATCTGAGAAGGAAGGTTCGGTGCCGCAGCCTGTTGTGCACAATTTATATGCTGATAAGAGAAGGGGGTGCTTTTGGAACGTTTTCCTTCCTGACACTTCTGTCTCTGTGAGCTTTAGCTGCTTGGACTCAGGGATACCGAAGGTGTGTGAAAGTGACTGGGATGCGAGAATCATGTTGCACAGGGAACAGGGAAGGTCAGCAAATGTTTCCTGTCCTGGCACATCTCTCAGTCTGAACTGCAGCTGCAGATGCTTCACTTCCGCCAAGGACTCTGCCACCTTGAGAGAAGGATGCGCTCTATGGAGTTGAGAAAGAAAGTGCGTCTCACTAGCTTCTTTCCTCTACTTCATAGACAGCAAAGGGGCTATGAAAGGCAGCACTGGCTTTTTGTTCTAGGACTTCTTCTTTACAAGCAGCTGCTGGATGTTTGGAAGGGGGTTTGGGATATGCAAAAATGAGAGGCTAAGATGGTAAGAGGGTAAGATGGAAGTCATCTGGCAAAAGCAGAGCTCACAAAAGGGCCAGCTGAGAAAGCTCTTGCTGCCTACAACTTCAACTGCACCCCTCAAAGCAGCAGCACACACGCTGCTCTCGGCACTTTCCTTCTCAGCTCTACGCACCATCCTAAGCCTTGCCTCTCCCACACTCAGGATCCAAAGACAACGGCACCAGGGACTGCTCACACACTAAAGGCACCAGGACAAAAGGCTCACCAGCTTGGCCTTTGCATTCCCGCTGACAGCTCCACAGCTTGAACCCAGAGAACTGCCTGCTGCCAACAGCCTTTCCAATCACTCTGAGCACCTCATGACAAGGAGTGTGGGGAATGAATCTCCAGCAGCCTCCTGCCCCAGGCTGTCCCCCGGGAGCAGCCCTGCTCCAGGCCGTGACTGCCACCTGCACAGCCAAAGGACCCAGAGCCGGTGTTACACACCACGGCTGTGCCTGGCACAGAGACACCAGTGGCCACACAAGTGGCCATGGCACTGTCCACACACAGTCCCTGCTGCTGCTCCCCCAGCCGCTGGCACCAACTCCCAGCCACCCACTCCTAAAGCCACGGGGCCCACTGGGACACTGCGGGGGCTCGTGGAAGCCAGCGGCCATTGTGACACAGCGGGGCTGCACAGAGCCCACGGTGCTTTGTGACCCGTGGCTCCCAGGAGAGCCTTTGTGATGCTGGGGAACTACAAGGAAGCCTGGCTCCTCTGTGACACCACCACAGAAGCTCAGGGGAGCCCTGGAGACCGTGCTGATGCTATTGAACCTGATGCAACCCTGCCTCCTCTGTGACAACACAGAAGCTCTTGGAGCCCTGGAGACCGTGGTGATGCTATGGAACCTGATGCAACCCTGCCTCCTCTGTGACACCACAGAACCTCTGGGAGCCCTGGAGACCGTGCTGATGCTATGGAACCTGATGCAACCCTGCCTCCACTGTGACACCACAGAAGCTCAGGGAGCCCTGGAGACTGTGGTGATGCTATGGAACCTGATGCAACCCTGCCTCCACTGTGACACCACAGAACCTCTGGGAGCCCTGGAGACCGTGCTGATGCTATGGAACCTGATGCAACCCTGCCTCCACTGTGACACCACAGAAGCTCGGGGAGCTCTGCAGACCGTGGGGATGCTGGCGAAGCTGACGGAACCCTGGGCACCACAGTGACGCTATGGAACCTGGTGGAACCGAGGGGCCACAGTGACACTGTGGGGCCTTTTGGAAGCAACAGGACCCTGGTGGGAAGCCACGGGATGATTAATCCTGCACGAACCTGCTCCAGGTGGGCTCCTCTCTCCCGGCTTCCACAGGTGCTGCTAGGATCCCACTCCGGCACTGGCTTGGCACGGGCTCACGGCTTCCTTTGGCAATGGCTCTGCTCCAGGATGGCATGCTGCAGAGAATGCAGGTAGATTTTGTGCTCACTCCTGGCATGCAGCTGGACAATAAAGCCTGATCCAGCCCCCCCTCAGCATATGTCCGGCTCTGGCATTGGGGCGGGGCAACTTTGGGAGCAGCCCCAGCCCTGCTCCTGCTCCCGGCTGGGCACCCAGCTGCTGGGACACAGGTGTGTCCTGATGCCACCGTCTACTCCTTTGAGAAGGGGAGGACAGAGTGCATCAGGGAGTTTGGTGTGGCTTACATGCGGCAAGGAGAAGGTGCAGCCCCAAACTGGCTTTCACTTCTAGAACCTTTTGCTATTGCGGGAGCAGCTGCTGGAGCTTTTCAACCGAGCTGCAAGAGTGAAAAGTGTGATGGCATGTCTATCTGAGAAGGAAGGTTCGGTGCCGCAGCCTGTTGTGCACAATTTATATGCTGATAAGAGAAGGGGGTGCTTTTGCAACGTTTTCCTTCCTGACACTTCTGTCTCTGTGAGCTTTAGCTGCTTGGACTCAGGGATACCGAAGGTATGTGAAAGTGACTGGGATGCGAGAATCATGTTGCACAGGGAACAGGGAAGGTCAGCAAATGTTTCCTGTCCTGGCACATCTCTCAGTCTGAACTGCAGCTGCAGATGCTTCACTTCCGCCAAGGACTCTGCCACCTTGAGAGAAGGATGCGCTCTATGGAGTTGAGAAAGAAAGTGCGTCTCACTAGCTTCTTTCCTCTACTTCATAGACAGCAAAGGGGCTATGAAAGGCAGCACTGGCTTTTTGTTCTAGGACTTCTTCTTTACAAGCAGCTGCTGGATGTTTGGAAGGGGGTTTGGGATATGCAAAAATGAGAGGCTAAGATGGTAAGAGGGTAAGATGGAAGTCATCTGGCAAAAGCAGAGCTCACAAAAGGGCCAGCTGAGAAAGCTCTTGCTGCCTACAACTTCAACTGCACCCCACAAAGCAGCAGCACACACGCTGCTCTCGGCACTTTCCTTCTCAGCTCTACGCACCATCCTAAGCCTTGCCTCTCCCACACTCAGGATCCAAAGACAACGGCACCAGGGACTGCTCACACACTAAAGGCACCAGGACAAAAGGCTCACCAGCTTGGCCTTTGCATTCCCGCTGACAGCTCCACAGCTTGAACCCAGAGAACTGCCTGCTGCCAACAGCCTTTCCAATCACTCTGAGCACCTCATGACAAGGAGTGTGGGGAATGAATCTCCAGCAGCCTCCTGCCCCAGGCTGTCCCCCGGGAGCAGCCCTGCTCCAGGCCGTGACTGCCACCTGCACAGCCAAAGGACCCAGAGCCGGTGTTACACACCACGGCTGTGCCTGGCACAGAGACACCAGTGGCCACACAAGTGGCCATGGCACTGTCCACACACAGTCCCTGCTGCTGCTCCCCCAGCCGCTGGCACCAACTCCCAGCCACCCACTCCTAAAGCCACGGGGCCCACTGGGACACTGCGGGGGCTCGTGGAAGCCAGCGGCCATTGTGACACAGCGGGGCTGCACAGAGCCCACGGTGCTTTGTGACCCGTGGCTCCCAGGAGAGCCTTTGTGATGCTGGGGAACTACAAGGAAGCCTGGCTCCTCTGTGACACCACCACAGAAGCTCAGGGGAGCCCTGGAGACCGTGCTGATGCTATTGAACCTGATGCAACCCTGCCTCCTCTGTGACACCACAGAACCTCTGGGAGCCCTGGAGACCGTGCTGATGCTATGGAACCTGATGCAACCCTGCCTCCTCTGTGACACCACAGAACCTCTGGGAGCCCTGGAGACCGTGGTGATGCTATGGAACCTGATGCAACCCTGCCTCCACTGTGACACCACAGAAGCTCAGGGAGCCCTGGAGACCGTGGTGATGCTATGGAACCTGATGCAACCCTGCCTCCACTGTGACACCACAGAACCTCTGGGAGCCCTGGAGACCGTGCTGATGCTATGGAACCTGATGCAACCCTGCCTCCACTGTGACACCACAGAAGCTCGGGGAGCTCTGCAGACCGTGGGGATGCTGGCGAAGCTGACGGAACCCTGGGCACCACAGTGACGCTATGGAACCTGGTGGAACCGAGGGGCCACAGTGACACTGTGGGGCCTTTTGGAAGCAACAGGACCCTGGTGGGAAGCCACGGGATGATTAATCCTGCACGAACCTGCTCCAGGTGGGCTCCTCTCTCCCGGCTTCCACAGGTGCTGCTAGGATCCCACTCCGGCACTGGCTTGGCACGGGCTCACGGCTTCCTTTGGCAATGGCTCTGCTCCAGGATGGCATGCTGCAGAGAATGCAGGTAGATTTTGTGCTCACTCCTGGCATGCAGCTGGACAATAAAGCCTGATCCAGCCCCCCCTCAGCATATGTCCGGCTCTGGCATTGGGGCGGGGCAACTTTGGGAGCAGCCCCAGCCCTGCTCCTGCTCCCGGCTGGGCACCCAGCTGCTGGGACACAGGTGTGTCCTGATGCCACCGTCTACTCCTTTGAGAAGGGGAGGACAGAGTGCATCAGGGAGTTTGGTGTGGCTTACATGCGGCAAGGAGAAGGTGCAGCCCCAAACTGGCTTTCACTTCTAGAACCTTTTGCTATTGCGGGAGCAGCTGCTGGAGCTTTTCAACCGAGCTGCAAGAGTGAAAAGTGTGATGGCATGTCTATCTGAGAAGGAAGGTTCGGTGCCGCAGCCTGTTGTGCACAATTTATATGCTGATAAGAGAAGGGGGTGCTTTTGGAACGTTTTCCTTCCTGACACTTCTGTCTCTGTGAGCTTTAGCTGCTTGGACTCAGGGATACCGAAGGTATGTGAAAGTGACTGGGATGCGAGAATCATGTTGCACAGGGAACAGGGAAGGTCAGCAAATGTTTCCTGTCCTGGCACATCTCTCAGTCTGAACTGCAGCTGCAGATGCTTCACTTCCGCCAAGGACTCTGCCACCTTGAGAGAAGGATGCGCTCTATGGAGTTGAGAAAGAAAGTGCGTCTCACTAGCTTCTTTCCTCTACTTCATAGACAGCAAAGGGGCTATGAAAGGCAGCACTGGCTTTTTGTTCTAGGACTTCTTCTTTACAAGCAGCTGCTGGATGTTTGGAAGGGGGTTTGGGATATGCAAAAATGAGAGGCTAAGATGGTAAGAGGGTAAGATGGAAGTCATCTGGCAAAAGCAGAGCTCACAAAAGGGCCAGCTGAGAAAGCTCTTGCTGCCTACAACTTCAACTGCACCCCTCAAAGCAGCAGCACACACGCTGCTCTCGGCACTTTCCTTCTCAGCTCTACGCACCATCCTAAGCCTTGCCTCTCCCACACTCAGGATCCAAAGACAACGGCACCAGGGACTGCTCACACACTAAAGGCACCAGGACAAAAGGCTCACCAGCTTGGCCTTTGCATTCCCGCTGACAGCTCCACAGCTTGAACCCAGAGAACTGCCTGCTGCCAACAGCCTTTCCAATCACTCTGAGCACCTCATGACAAGGAGTGTGGGGAATGAATCTCCAGCAGCCTCCTGCCCCAGGCTGTCCCCCGGGAGCAGCCCTGCTCCAGGCCGTGACTGCCACCTGCACAGCCAAAGGACCCAGAGCCGGTGTTACACACCACGGCTGTGCCTGGCACAGAGACACCAGTGGCCACACAAGTGGCCATGGCACTGTCCACACACAGTCCCTGCTGCTGCTCCCCCAGCCGCTGGCACCAACTCCCAGCCACCCACTCCTAAAGCCACGGGGCCCACTGGGACACTGCGGGGGCTCGTGGAAGCCAGCGGCCATTGTGACACAGCGGGGCTGCACAGAGCCCACGGTGCTTTGTGACCCGTGGCTCCCAGGAGAGCCTTTGTGATGCTGGGGAACTACGAGGAAGCCTGACTCCTCTGTGACACCACCACAGAAGCTCAGGGGAGCCCTGGAGACCGTGGTGATGCTATGGAACCTGATGCAACCCTGCCTCCTCTGTGACACCACAGAACCTCTGGGAGCCCTGGAGACCGTGCTGATGCTATGGAACCTGATGCAACCCTGCCTCCACTGTGACACCACAGAAGCTCAGGGAGCCCTGGAGACCGTGGTGATGCTATGGAACCTGATGCAACCCTGCCTCCACTGTGACACCACAGAACCTCTGGGAGCCCTGGAGACCGTGCTGATGCTATGGAACCTGATGCAACCCTGCCTCCACTGTGACACCACAGAAGCTCGGGGAGCTCTGCAGACCGTGGGGATGCTGGCGAAGCTGACGGAACCCTGGGCACCACAGTGACGCTATGGAACCTGGTGGAACCGAGGGGCCACAGTGACACTGTGGGGCCTTTTGGAAGCAACAGGACCCTGGTGGGAAGCCACGGGATGATTAATCCTGCACGAACCTGCTCCAGGTGGGCTCCTCTCTCCCGGCTTCCACAGGTGCTGCTAGGATCCCACTCCGGCACTGGCTTGGCACGGGCTCACGGCTTCCTTTGGCAATGGCTCTGCTCCAGGATGGCATGCTGCAGAGAATGCAGGTAGATTTTGTGCTCACTCCTGGCATGCAGCTGGACAATAAAGCCTGATCCAGCCCCCCCTCAGCATATGTCCGGCTCTGGCATTGGGGCGGGGCAACTTTGGGAGCAGCCCCAGCCCTGCTCCTGCTCCCGGCTGGGCACCCAGCTGCTGGGACACAGGTGTGTCCTGATGCCACCGTCTACTCCTTTGAGAAGGGGAGGACAGAGTGCATCAGGGAGTTTGGTGTGGCTTACATGCGGCAAGGAGAAGGTGCAGCCCCAAACTGGCTTTCACTTCTAGAACCTTTTGCTATTGCGGGAGCAGCTGCTGGAGCTTTTCAACCGAGCTGCAAGAGTGAAAAGTGTGATGGCATGTCTATCTGAGAAGGAAGGTTCGGTGCCGCAGCCTGTTGTGCACAATTTATATGCTGATAAGAGAAGGGGGTGCTTTTGCAACGTTTTCCTTCCTGACACTTCTGTCTCTGTGAGCTTTAGCTGCTTGGACTCAGGGATACCGAAGGTATGTGAAAGTGACTGGGATGCGAGAATCATGTTGCACAGGGAACAGGGAAGGTCAGCAAATGTTTCCTGTCCTGGCACATCTCTCAGTCTGAACTGCAGCTGCAGATGCTTCACTTCCGCCAAGGACTCTGCCACCTTGAGAGAAGGATGCGCTCTATGGAGTTGAGAAAGAAAGTGCGTCTCACTAGCTTCTTTCCTCTACTTCATAGACAGCAAAGGGGCTATGAAAGGCAGCACTGGCTTTTTGTTCTAGGACTTCTTCTTTACAAGCAGCTGCTGGATGTTTGGAAGGGGGTTTGGGATATGCAAAAATGAGAGGCTAAGATGGTAAGAGGGTAAGATGGAAGTCATCTGGCAAAAGCAGAGCTCACAAAAGGGCCAGCTGAGAAAGCTCTTGCTGCCTACAACTTCAACTGCACCCCTCAAAGCAGCAGCACACACGCTGCTCTCGGCACTTTCCTTCTCAGCTCTACGCACCATCCTAAGCCTTGCCTCTCCCACACTCAGGATCCAAAGACAACGGCACCAGGGACTGCTCACACACTAAAGGCACCAGGACAAAAGGCTCACCAGCTTGGCCTTTGCATTCCCGCTGACAGCTCCACAGCTTGAACCCAGAGAACTGCCTGCTGCCAACAGCCTTTCCAATCACTCTGAGCACCTCATGACAAGGAGTGTGGGGAATGAATCTCCAGCAGCCTCCTGCCCCAGGCTGTCCCCCGGGAGCAGCCCTGCTCCAGGCCGTGACTGCCACCTGCACAGCCAAAGGACCCAGAGCCGGTGTTACACACCACGGCTGTGCCTGGCACAGAGACACCAGTGGCCACACAAGTGGCCATGGCACTGTCCACACACAGTCCCTGCTGCTGCTCCCCCAGCCGCTGGCACCAACTCCCAGCCACCCACTCCTAAAGCCACGGGGCCCACTGGGACACTGCGGGGGCTCGTGGAAGCCAGCGGCCATTGTGACACAGCGGGGCTGCACAGAGCCCACGGTGCTTTGTGACCCGTGGCTCCCAGGAGAGCCTTTGTGATGCTGGGGAACTACGAGGAAGCCTGGCTCCTCTGTGACACCACCACAGAAGCTCAGGGGAGCCCTGGAGACCGTGGTGATGCTATGGAACCTGATGCAACCCTGCCTCCTCTGTGACACCACAGAACCTCTGGGAGCCCTGGAGACCGTGCTGATGCTATGGAACCTGATGCAACCCTGCCTCCTCTGTGACACCACAGAAGCTCAGGGAGCCCTGGAGACCGTGCTGATGCTATGGAACCTGATGCAACCCTGCCTCCACTGTGACACCACAGAAGCTCAGGGAGCCCTGGAGACCGTGGTGATGCTATGGAACCTGATGCAACCCTGCCTCCACTGTGACACCACAGAACCTCTGGGAGCCCTGGAGACCGTGCTGATGCTATGGAACCTGATGCAACCCTGCCTCCACTGTGACACCACAGAAGCTCGGGGAGCTCTGCAGACCGTGGGGATGCTGGCGAAGCTGACGGAACCCTGGGCACCACAGTGACGCTATGGAACCTGGTGGAACCGAGGGGCCACAGTGACACTGTGGGGCCTTTTGGAAGCAACAGGACCCTGGTGGGAAGCCACGGGATGATTAATCCTGCACGAACCTGCTCCAGGTGGGCTCCTCTCTCCCGGCTTCCACAGGTGCTGCTAGGATCCCACTCCGGCACTGGCTTGGCACGGGCTCACGGCTTCCTTTGGCAATGGCTCTGCTCCAGGATGGCATGCTGCAGAGAATGCAGGTAGATTTTGTGCTCACTCCTGGCATGCAGCTGGACAATAAAGCCTGATCCAGCCCCCCCTCAGCATATGTCCGGCTCTGGCATTGGGGCGGGGCAACTTTGGGAGCAGCCCCAGCCCTGCTCCTGCTCCCGGCTGGGCACCCAGCTGCTGGGACACAGGTGTGTCCTGATGCCACCGTCTACTCCTTTGAGAAGGGGAGGACAGAGTGCATCAGGGAGTTTGGTGTGGCTTACATGCGGCAAGGAGAAGGTGCAGCCCCAAACTGGCTTTCACTTCTAGAACCTTTTGCTATTGCGGGAGCAGCTGCTGGAGCTTTTCAACCGAGCTGCAAGAGTGAAAAGTGTGATGGCATGTCTATCTGAGAAGGAAGGTTCGGTGCCGCAGCCTGTTGTGCACAATTTATATGCTGATAAGAGAAGGGGGTGCTTTTGCAACGTTTTCCTTCCTGACACTTCTGTCTCTGTGAGCTTTAGCTGCTTGGACTCAGGGATACCGAAGGTATGTGAAAGTGACTGGGATGCGAGAATCATGTTGCACAGGGAACAGGGAAGGTCAGCAAATGTTTCCTGTCCTGGCACATCTCTCAGTCTGAACTGCAGCTGCAGATGCTTCACTTCCGCCAAGGACTCTGCCACCTTGAGAGAAGGATGCGCTCTATGGAGTTGAGAAAGAAAGTGCGTCTCACTAGCTTCTTTCCTCTACTTCATAGACAGCAAAGGGGCTATGAAAGGCAGCACTGGCTTTTTGTTCTAGGACTTCTTCTTTACAAGCAGCTGCTGGATGTTTGGAAGGGGGTTTGGGATATGCAAAAATGAGAGGCTAAGATGGTAAGAGGGTAAGATGGAAGTCATCTGGCAAAAGCAGAGCTCACAAAAGGGCCAGCTGAGAAAGCTCTTGCTGCCTACAACTTCAACTGCACCCCTCAAAGCAGCAGCACACACGCTGCTCTCGGCACTTTCCTTCTCAGCTCTACGCACCATCCTAAGCCTTGCCTCTCCCACACTCAGGATCCAAAGACAACGGCACCAGGGACTGCTCACACACTAAAGGCACCAGGACAAAAGGCTCACCAGCTTGGCCTTTGCATTCCCGCTGACAGCTCCACAGCTTGAACCCAGAGAACTGCCTGCTGCCAACAGCCTTTCCAATCACTCTGAGCACCTCATGACAAGGAGTGTGGGGAATGAATCTCCAGCAGCCTCCTGCCCCAGGCTGTCCCCCGGGAGCAGCCCTGCTCCAGGCCGTGACTGCCACCTGCACAGCCAAAGGACCCAGAGCCGGTGTTACACACCACGGCTGTGCCTGGCACAGAGACACCAGTGGCCACACAAGTGGCCATGGCACTGTCCACACACAGTCCCTGCTGCTGCTCCCCCAGCCGCTGGCACCAACTCCCAGCCACCCACTCCTAAAGCCACGGGGCCCACTGGGACACTGCGGGGGCTCGTGGAAGCCAGCGGCCATTGTGACACAGCGGGGCTGCACAGAGCCCACGGTGCTTTGTGACCCGTGGCTCCCAGGAGAGCCTTTGTGATGCTGGGGAACTACGAGGAAGCCTGGCTCCTCTGTGACACCACCACAGAAGCTCAGGGGAGCCCTGGAGACCGTGCTGATGCTATTGAACCTGATGCAACCCTGCCTCCTCTGTGACACCACAGAAGCTCTTGGAGCCCTGGAGACCGTGGTGATGCTATGGAACCTGATGCAACCCTGCCTCCTCTGTGACACCACAGAACCTCTGGGAGCCCTGGAGACCGTGCTGATGCTATGGAACGTGATGCAACCCTGCCTCCACTGTGACACCACAGAAGCTCAGGGAGCCCTGGAGACTGTGGTGATGCTATGGAACCTGATGCAACCCTGCCTCCACTGTGACACCACAGAACCTCTGGGAGCCCTGGAGACCGTGCTGATGCTATGGAACCTGATGCAACCCTGCCTCCACTGTGACACCACAGAAGCTCGGGGAGCTCTGCAGACCGTGGGGATGCTGGCGAAGCTGACGGAACCCTGGGCACCACAGTGACGCTATGGAACCTGGTGGAACCGAGGGGCCACAGTGACACTGTGGGGCCTTTTGGAAGCAACAGGACCCTGGTGGGAAGCCACGGGATGATTAATCCTGCACGAACCTGCTCCAGGTGGGCTCCTCTCTCCCGGCTTCCACAGGTGCTGCTAGGATCCCACTCCGGCACTGGCTTGGCACGGGCTCACGGCTTCCTTTGGCAATGGCTCTGCTCCAGGATGGCATGCTGCAGAGAATGCAGGTAGATTTTGTGCTCACTCCTGGCATGCAGCTGGACAATAAAGCCTGATCCAGCCCCCCCTCAGCATATGTCCGGCTCTGGCATTGGGGCGGGGCAACTTTGGGAGCAGCCCCAGCCCTGCTCCTGCTCCCGGCTGGGCACCCAGCTGCTGGGACACAGGTGTGTCCTGATGCCACCGTCTACTCCTTTGAGAAGGGGAGGACAGAGTGCATCAGGGAGTTTGGTGTGGCTTACATGCGGCAAGGAGAAGGTGCAGCCCCAAACTGGCTTTCACTTCTAGAACCTTTTGCTATTGCGGGAGCAGCTGCTGGAGCTTTTCAACCGAGCTGCAAGAGTGAAAAGTGTGATGGCATGTCTATCTGAGAAGGAAGGTTCGGTGCCGCAGCCTGTTGTGCACAATTTATATGCTGATAAGAGAAGGGGGTGCTTTTGGAACGTTTTCCTTCCTGACACTTCTGTCTCTGTGAGCTTTAGCTGCTTGGACTCAGGGATACCGAAGGTATGTGAAAGTGACTGGGATGCGAGAATCATGTTGCACAGGGAACAGGGAAGGTCAGCAAATGTTTCCTGTCCTGGCACATCTCTCAGTCTGAACTGCAGCTGCAGATGCTTCACTTCCGCCAAGGACTCTGCCACCTTGAGAGAAGGATGCGCTCTATGGAGTTGAGAAAGAAAGTGCGTCTCACTAGCTTCTTTCCTCTACTTCATAGACAGCAAAGGGGCTATGAAAGGCAGCACTGGCTTTTTGTTCTAGGACTTCTTCTTTACAAGCAGCTGCTGGATGTTTGGAAGGGGGTTTGGGATATGCAAAAATGAGAGGCTAAGATGGTAAGAGGGTAAGATGGAAGTCATCTGGCAAAAGCAGAGCTCACAAAAGGGCCAGCTGAGAAAGCTCTTGCTGCCTACAACTTCAACTGCACCCCTCAAAGCAGCAGCACACACGCTGCTCTCGGCACTTTCCTTCTCAGCTCTACGCACCATCCTAAGCCTTGCCTCTCCCACACTCAGGATCCAAAGACAACGGCACCAGGGACTGCTCACACACTAAAGGCACCAGGACAAAAGGCTCACCAGCTTGGCCTTTGCATTCCCGCTGACAGCTCCACAGCTTGAACCCAGAGAACTGCCTGCTGCCAACAGCCTTTCCAATCACTCTGAGCACCTCATGACAAGGAGTGTGGGGAATGAATCTCCAGCAGCCTCCTGCCCCAGGCTGTCCCCCGGGAGCAGCCCTGCTCCAGGCCGTGACTGCCACCTGCACAGCCAAAGGACCCAGAGCCGGTGTTACACACCACGGCTGTGCCTGGCACAGAGACACCAGTGGCCACACAAGTGGCCATGGCACTGTCCACACACAGTCCCTGCTGCTGCTCCCCCAGCCGCTGGCACCAACTCCCAGCCACCCACTCCTAAAGCCACGGGGCCCACTGGGACACTGCGGGGGCTCGTGGAAGCCAGCGGCCATTGTGACACAGCGGGGCTGCACAGAGCCCACGGTGCTTTGTGACCCGTGGCTCCCAGGAGAGCCTTTGTGATGCTGGGGAACTACAAGGAAGCCTGGCTCCTCTGTGACACCACCACAGAAGCTCAGGGGAGCCCTGGAGACCGTGCTGATGCTATTGAACCTGATGCAACCCTGCCTCCTCTGTGACACCACAGAAGCTCTTGGAGCCCTGGAGACCGTGCTGATGCTATGGAACCTGATGCAACCCTGCCTCCTCTGTGACACCACAGAACCTCTGGGAGCCCTGGAGACCGTGCTGATGCTATGGAACGTGATGCAACCCTGCCTCCACTGTGACACCACAGAAGCTCAGGGAGCCCTGGAGACTGTGGTGATGCTATGGAACCTGATGCAACCCTGCCTCCACTGTGACACCACAGAACCTCTGGGAGCCCTGGAGACCGTGCTGATGCTATGGAACCTGATGCAACCCTGCCTCCACTGTGACACCACAGAAGCTCGGGGAGCTCTGCAGACCGTGGGGATGCTGGCGAAGCTGACGGAACCCTGGGCACCACAGTGACGCTATGGAACCTGGTGGAACCGAGGGGCCACAGTGACACTGTGGGGCCTTTTGGAAGCAACAGGACCCTGGTGGGAAGCCACGGGATGATTAATCCTGCACGAACCTGCTCCAGGTGGGCTCCTCTCTCCCGGCTTCCACAGGTGCTGCTAGGATCCCACTCCGGCACTGGCTTGGCACGGGCTCACGGCTTCCTTTGGCAATGGCTCTGCTCCAGGATGGCATGCTGCAGAGAATGCAGGTAGATTTTGTGCTCACTCCTGGCATGCAGCTGGACAATAAAGCCTGATCCAGCCCCCCCTCAGCATATGTCCGGCTCTGGCATTGGGGCGGGGCAACTTTGGGAGCAGCCCCAGCCCTGCTCCTGCTCCCGGCTGGGCACCCAGCTGCTGGGACACAGGTGTGTCCTGATGCCACCGTCTACTCCTTTGAGAAGGGGAGGACAGAGTGCATCAGGGAGTTTGGTGTGGCTTACATGCGGCAAGGAGAAGGTGCAGCCCCAAACTGGCTTTCACTTCTAGAACCTTTTGCTATTGCGGGAGCAGCTGCTGGAGCTTTTCAACCGAGCTGCAAGAGTGAAAAGTGTGATGGCATGTCTATCTGAGAAGGAAGGTTCGGTGCCGCAGCCTGTTGTGCACAATTTATATGCTGATAAGAGAAGGGGGTGCTTTTGCAACGTTTTCCTTCCTGACACTTCTGTCTCTGTGAGCTTTAGCTGCTTGGACTCAGGGATACCGAAGGTGTGTGAAAGTGACTGGGATGCGAGAATCATGTTGCACAGGGAACAGGGAAGGTCAGCAAATGTTTCCTGTCCTGGCACATCTCTCAGTCTGAACTGCAGCTGCAGATGCTTCACTTCCGCCAAGGACTCTGCCACCTTGAGAGAAGGATGCGCTCTATGGAGTTGAGAAAGAAAGTGCGTCTCACTAGCTTCTTTCCTCTACTTCATAGACAGCAAAGGGGCTATGAAAGGCAGCACTGGCTTTTTGTTCTAGGACTTCTTCTTTACAAGCAGCTGCTGGATGTTTGGAAGGGGGTTTGGGATATGCAAAAATGAGAGGCTAAGATGGTAAGAGGGTAAGATGGAAGTCATCTGGCAAAAGCAGAGCTCACAAAAGGGCCAGCTGAGAAAGCTCTTGCTGCCTACAACTTCAACTGCACCCCTCAAAGCAGCAGCACACACGCTGCTCTCGGCACTTTCCTTCTCAGCTCTACGCACCATCCTAAGCCTTGCCTCTCCCACACTCAGGATCCAAAGACAACGGCACCAGGGACTGCTCACACACTAAAGGCACCAGGACAAAAGGCTCACCAGCTTGGCCTTTGCATTCCCGCTGACAGCTCCACAGCTTGAACCCAGAGAACTGCCTGCTGCCAACAGCCTTTCCAATCACTCTGAGCACCTCATGACAAGGAGTGTGGGGAATGAATCTCCAGCAGCCTCCTGCCCCAGGCTGTCCCCCGGGAGCAGCCCTGCTCCAGGCCGTGACTGCCACCTGCACAGCCAAAGGACCCAGAGCCGGTGTTACACACCACGGCTGTGCCTGGCACAGAGACACCAGTGGCCACACAAGTGGCCATGGCACTGTCCACACACAGTCCCTGCTGCTGCTCCCCCAGCCGCTGGCACCAACTCCCAGCCACCCACTCCTAAAGCCACGGGGCCCACTGGGACACTGCGGGGGCTCGTGGAAGCCAGCGGCCATTGTGACACAGCGGGGCTGCACAGAGCCCACGGTGCTTTGTGACCCGTGGCTCCCAGGAGAGCCTTTGTGATGCTGGGGAACTACGAGGAAGCCTGGCTCCTCTGTGACACCACCACAGAAGCTCAGGGGAGCCCTGGAGACCGTGGTGATGCTATGGAACCTGATGCAACCCTGCCTCCTCTGTGACACCACAGAACCTCTGGGAGCCCTGGAGACCGTGCTGATGCTATGGAACCTGATGCAACCCTGCCTCCACTGTGACACCACAGAAGCTCAGGGAGCCCTGGAGACCGTGGTGATGCTATGGAACCTGATGCAACCCTGCCTCCACTGTGACACCACAGAACCTCTGGGAGCCCTGGAGACCGTGCTGATGCTATGGAACCTGATGCAACCCTGCCTCCTCTGTGACACCACAGAAGCTCAGGGGAGCTCTGCAGACCGTGGGGATGCTGGCGAAGCTGACGGAACCCTGGGCACCACAGTGACGCTATGGAACCTGGTGGAACCGAGGGGCCACAGTGACACTGTGGGGCCTTTTGGAAGCAACAGGACCCTGGTGGGAAGCCACGGGATGATTAATCCTGCACGAACCTGCTCCAGGTGGGCTCCTCTCTCCCGGCTTCCACAGGTGCTGCTAGGATCCCACTCCGGCACTGGCTTGGCACGGGCTCACGGCTTCCTTTGGCAATGGCTCTGCTCCAGGATGGCATGCTGCAGAGAATGCAGGTAGATTTTGTGCTCACTCCTGGCATGCAGCTGGACAATAAAGCCTGATCCAGCCCCCCCTCAGCATATGTCCGGCTCTGGCATTGGGGCGGGGCAACTTTGGGAGCAGCCCCAGCCCTGCTCCTGCTCCCGGCTGGGCACCCAGCTGCTGGGACACAGGTGTGTCCTGATGCCACCGTCTACTCCTTTGAGAAGGGGAGGACAGAGTGCATCAGGGAGTTTGGTGTGGCTTACATGCGGCAAGGAGAAGGTGCAGCCCCAAACTGGCTTTCACTTCTAGAACCTTTTGCTATTGCGGGAGCAGCTGCTGGAGCTTTTCAACCGAGCTGCAAGAGTGAAAAGTGTGATGGCATGTCTATCTGAGAAGGAAGGTTCGGTGCCGCAGCCTGTTGTGCACAATTTATATGCTGATAAGAGAAGGGGGTGCTTTTGGAACGTTTTCCTTCCTGACACTTCTGTCTCTGTGAGCTTTAGCTGCTTGGACTCAGGGATACCGAAGGTATGTGAAAGTGACTGGGATGCGAGAATCATGTTGCACAGGGAACAGGGAAGGTCAGCAAATGTTTCCTGTCCTGGCACATCTCTCAGTCTGAACTGCAGCTGCAGATGCTTCACTTCCGCCAAGGACTCTGCCACCTTGAGAGAAGGATGCGCTCTATGGAGTTGAGAAAGAAAGTGCGTCTCACTAGCTTCTTTCCTCTACTTCATAGACAGCAAAGGGGCTATGAAAGGCAGCACTGGCTTTTTGTTCTAGGACTTCTTCTTTACAAGCAGCTGCTGGATGTTTGGAAGGGGGTTTGGGATATGCAAAAATGAGAGGCTAAGATGGTAAGAGGGTAAGATGGAAGTCATCTGGCAAAAGCAGAGCTCACAAAAGGGCCAGCTGAGAAAGCTCTTGCTGCCTACAACTTCAACTGCACCCCTCAAAGCAGCAGCACACACGCTGCTCTCGGCACTTTCCTTCTCAGCTCTACGCACCATCCTAAGCCTTGCCTCTCCCACACTCAGGATCCAAAGACAACGGCACCAGGGACTGCTCACACACTAAAGGCACCAGGACAAAAGGCTCACCAGCTTGGCCTTTGCATTCCCGCTGACAGCTCCACAGCTTGAACCCAGAGAACTGCCTGCTGCCAACAGCCTTTCCAATCACTCTGAGCACCTCATGACAAGGAGTGTGGGGAATGAATCTCCAGCAGCCTCCTGCCCCAGGCTGTCCCCCGGGAGCAGCCCTGCTCCAGGCCGTGACTGCCACCTGCACAGCCAAAGGACCCAGAGCCGGTGTTACACACCACGGCTGTGCCTGGCACAGAGACACCAGTGGCCACACAAGTGGCCATGGCACTGTCCACACACAGTCCCTGCTGCTGCTCCCCCAGCCGCTGGCACCAACTCCCAGCCACCCACTCCTAAAGCCACGGGGCCCACTGGGACACTGCGGGGGCTCGTGGAAGCCAGCGGCCATTGTGACACAGCGGGGCTGCACAGAGCCCACGGTGCTTTGTGACCCGTGGCTCCCAGGAGAGCCTTTGTGATGCTGGGGAACTACAAGGAAGCCTGGCTCCTCTGTGACACCACCACAGAAGCTCAGGGGAGCCCTGGAGACCGTGCTGATGCTATTGAACCTGATGCAACCCTGCCTCCTCTGTGACACCACAGAACCTCTGGGAGCCCTGGAGACCGTGCTGATGCTATGGAACCTGATGCAACCCTGCCTCCACTGTGACACCACAGAACCTCTGGGAGCCCTGGAGACCGTGCTGATGCTATGGAACCTGATGCAACCCTGCCTCCACTGTGACACCACAGAAGCTCAGGGAGCCCTGGAGACTGTGGTGATGCTATGGAACCTGATGCAACCCTGCCTCCACTGTGACACCACAGAAGCTCTGGGAGCCCTGGAGACCGTGCTGATGCTATGGAACCTGATGCAACCCTGCCTCCACTGTGACACCACAGAAGCTCGGGGAGCTCTGCAGACCGTGGGGATGCTGGCGAAGCTGACGGAACCCTGGGCACCACAGTGACGCTATGGAACCTGGTGGAACCGAGGGGCCACAGTGACACTGTGGGGCCTTTTGGAAGCAACAGGACCCTGGTGGGAAGCCACGGGATGATTAATCCTGCACAAACCTGCTCCAGGTGGGCTCCTCTCTCCCGGCTTCCACAGGTGCTGCTAGGATCCCACTCCGGCACTGGCTTGGCACGGGCTCACGGCTTCCTTTGGCAATGGCTCTGCTCCAGGATGGCATGCTGCAGAGAATGCAGGTAGATTTTGTGCTCACTCCTGGCATGCAGCTGGACAATAAAGCCTGATCCAGCCCCCCCTCAGCATATGTCCGGCTCTGGCATTGGGGCGGGGCAACTTTGGGAGCAGCCCCAGCCCTGCTCCTGCTCCCGGCTGGGCACCCAGCTGCTGGGACACAGGTGTGTCCTGATGCCACCGTCTACTCCTTTGAGAAGGGGAGGACAGAGTGCATCAGGGAGTTTGGTGTGGCTTACATGCGGCAAGGAGAAGGTGCAGCCCCAAACTGGCTTTCACTTCTAGAACCTTTTGCTATTGCGGGAGCAGCTGCTGGAGCTTTTCAACCGAGCTGCAAGAGTGAAAAGTGTGATGGCATGTCTATCTGAGAAGGAAGGTTCGGTGCCGCAGCCTGTTGTGCACAATTTATATGCTGATAAGAGAAGGGGGTGCTTTTGGAACGTTTTCCTTCCTGACACTTCTGTCTCTGTGAGCTTTAGCTGCTTGGACTCAGGGATACCGAAGGTATGTGAAAGTGACTGGGATGCGAGAATCATGTTGCACAGGGAACAGGGAAGGTCAGCAAATGTTTCCTGTCCTGGCACATCTCTCAGTCTGAACTGCAGCTGCAGATGCTTCACTTCCGCCAAGGACTCTGCCACCTTGAGAGAAGGATGCGCTCTATGGAGTTGAGAAAGAAAGTGCGTCTCACTAGCTTCTTTCCTCTACTTCATAGACAGCAAAGGGGCTATGAAAGGCAGCACTGGCTTTTTGTTCTAGGACTTCTTCTTTACAAGCAGCTGCTGGATGTTTGGAAGGGGGTTTGGGATATGCAAAAATGAGAGGCTAAGATGGTAAGAGGGTAAGATGGAAGTCATCTGGCAAAAGCAGAGCTCACAAAAGGGCCAGCTGAGAAAGCTCTTGCTGCCTACAACTTCAACTGCACCCCTCAAAGCAGCAGCACACACGCTGCTCTCGGCACTTTCCTTCTCAGCTCTACGCACCATCCTAAGCCTTGCCTCTCCCACACTCAGGATCCAAAGACAACGGCACCAGGGACTGCTCACACACTAAAGGCACCAGGACAAAAGGCTCACCAGCTTGGCCTTTGCATTCCCGCTGACACCTCCACAGCTTGAACCCAGAGAACTGCCTGCTGCCAACAGCCTTTCCAATCACTCTGAGCACCTCATGACAAGGAGTGTGGGGAATGAATCTCCAGCAGCCTCCTGCCCCAGGCTGTCCCCCGGGAGCAGCCCTGCTCCAGGCCGTGACTGCCACCTGCACAGCCAAAGGACCCAGAGCCGGTGTTACACACCACGGCTGTGCCTGGCACAGAGACACCAGTGGCCACACAAGTGGCCATGGCACTGTCCACACACAGTCCCTGCTGCTGCTCCCCCAGCCGCTGGCACCAACTCCCAGCCACCCACTCCTAAAGCCACGGGGCCCACTGGGACACTGCGGGGGCTCGTGGAAGCCAGCGGCCATTGTGACACAGCGGGGCTGCACAGAGCCCACGGTGCTTTGTGACCCGTGGCTCCCAGGAGAGCCTTTGTGATGCTGGGGAACTACAAGGAAGCCTGGCTCCTCTGTGACACCACCACAGAAGCTCAGGGGAGCCCTGGAGACCGTGCTGATGCTATTGAACCTGATGCAACCCTGCCTCCTCTGTGACACCACAGAAGCTCTTGGAGCCCTGGAGACCGTGGTGATGCTATGGAACCTGATGCAACCCTGCCTCCTCTGTGACACCACAGAACCTCTGGGAGCCCTGGAGACCGTGCTGATGCTATGGAACGTGATGCAACCCTGCCTCCACTGTGACACCACAGAAGCTCAGGGAGCCCTGGAGACTGTGGTGATGCTATGGAACCTGATGCAACCCTGCCTCCACTGTGACACCACAGAACCTCTGGGAGCCCTGGAGACCGTGCTGATGCTATGGAACCTGATGCAACCCTGCCTCCACTGTGACACCACAGAAGCTCGGGGAGCTCTGCAGACCGTGGGGATGCTGGCGAAGCTGACGGAACCCTGGGCACCACAGTGACGCTATGGAACCTGGTGGAACCGAGGGGCCACAGTGACACTGTGGGGCCTTTTGGAAGCAACAGGACCCTGGTGGGAAGCCACGGGATGATTAATCCTGCACGAACCTGCTCCAGGTGGGCTCCTCTCTCCCGGCTTCCACAGGTGCTGCTAGGATCCCACTCCGGCACTGGCTTGGCACGGGCTGACGGCTTCCTTTGGCAATGGCTCTGCTCCAGGATGGCATGCTGCAGAGAATGCAGGTAGATTTTGTGCTCACTCCTGGCATGCAGCTGGACAATAAAGCCTGATCCAGCCCCCCCTCAGCATATGTCCGGCTCTGGCATTGGGGCGGGGCAACTTTGGGAGCAGCCCCAGCCCTGCTCCTGCTCCCGGCTGGGCACCCAGCTGCTGGGACACAGGTGTGTCCTGATGCCACCGTCTACTCCTTTGAGAAGGGGAGGACAGAGTGCATCAGGGAGTTTGGTGTGGCTTACATGCGGCAAGGAGAAGGTGCAGCCCCAAACTGGCTTTCACTTCTAGAACCTTTTGCTATTGCGGGAGCAGCTGCTGGAGCTTTTCAACCGAGCTGCAAGAGTGAAAAGTGTGATGGCATGTCTATCTGAGAAGGAAGGTTCGGTGCCGCAGCCTGTTGTGCACAATTTATATGCTGATAAGAGAAGGGGGTGCTTTTGGAACGTTTTCCTTCCTGACACTTCTGTCTCTGTGAGCTTTAGCTGCTTGGACTCAGGGATACCGAAGGTATGTGAAAGTGACTGGGATGCGAGAATCATGTTGCACAGGGAACAGGGAAGGTCAGCAAATGTTTCCTGTCCTGGCACATCTCTCAGTCTGAACTGCAGCTGCAGATGCTTCACTTCCGCCAAGGACTCTGCCACCTTGAGAGAAGGATGCGCTCTATGGAGTTGAGAAAGAAAGTGCGTCTCACTAGCTTCTTTCCTCTACTTCATAGACAGCAAAGGGGCTATGAAAGGCAGCACTGGCTTTTTGTTCTAGGACTTCTTCTTTACAAGCAGCTGCTGGATGTTTGGAAGGGGGTTTGGGATATGCAAAAATGAGAGGCTAAGATGGTAAGAGGGTAAGATGGAAGTCATCTGGCAAAAGCAGAGCTCACAAAAGGGCCAGCTGAGAAAGCTCTTGCTGCCTACAACTTCAACTGCACCCCTCAAAGCAGCAGCACACACGCTGCTCTCGGCACTTTCCTTCTCAGCTCTACGCACCATCCTAAGCCTTGCCTCTCCCACACTCAGGATCCAAAGACAACGGCACCAGGGACTGCTCACACACTAAAGGCACCAGGACAAAAGGCTCACCAGCTTGGCCTTTGCATTCCCGCTGACAGCTCCACAGCTTGAACCCAGAGAACTGCCTGCTGCCAACAGCCTTTCCAATCACTCTGAGCACCTCATGACAAGGAGTGTGGGGAATGAATCTCCAGCAGCCTCCTGCCCCAGGCTGTCCCCCGGGAGCAGCCCTGCGCCAGGCCGTGACTGCCACCTGCACAGCCAAAGGACCCAGAGCCGGTGTTACACACCACGGCTGTGCCTGGCACAGAGACACCAGTGGCCACACAAGTGGCCATGGCACTGTCCACACACAGTCCCTGCTGCTGCTCCCCCAGCCGCTGGCACCAACTCCCAGCCACCCACTCCTAAAGCCACGGGGCCCACTGGGACACTGCGGGGGCTCGTGGAAGCCAGCGGCCATTGTGACACAGCGGGGCTGCACAGAGCCCACGGTGCTTTGTGACCCGTGGCTCCCAGGAGAGCCTTTGTGATGCTGGGGAACTACAAGGAAGCCTGGCTCCTCTGTGACACCACCACAGAAGCTCAGGGGAGCCCTGGAGACCGTGCTGATGCTATTGAACCTGATGCAACCCTGCCTCCTCTGTGACACCACAGAAGCTCTTGGAGCCCTGGAGACCGTGGTGATGCTATGGAACCTGATGCAACCCTGCCTCCTCTGTGACACCACAGAACCTCTGGGAGCCCTGGAGACCGTGCTGATGCTATGGAACCTGATGCAACCCTGCCTCCACTGTGACACCACAGAAGCTCAGGGAGCCCTGGAGACTGTGGTGATGCTATGGAACCTGATGCAACCCTGCCTCCACTGTGACACCACAGAACCTCTGGGAGCCCTGGAGACCGTGCTGATGCTATGGAACCTGATGCAACCCTGCCTCCACTGTGACACCACAGAAGCTCGGGGAGCTCTGCAGACCGTGGGGATGCTGGCGAAGCTGACGGAACCCTGGGCACCACAGTGACGCTATGGAACCTGGTGGAACCGAGGGGCCACAGTGACACTGTGGGGCCTTTTGGAAGCAACAGGACCCTGGTGGGAAGCCACGGGATGATTAATCCTGCACGAACCTGCTCCAGGTGGGCTCCTCTCTCCCGGCTTCCACAGGTGCTGCTAGGATCCCACTCCGGCACTGGCTTGGCACGGGCTCACGGCTTCCTTTGGCAATGGCTCTGCTCCAGGATGGCATGCTGCAGAGAATGCAGGTAGATTTTGTGCTCACTCCTGGCATGCAGCTGGACAATAAAGCCTGATCCAGCCCCCCCTCAGCATATGTCCGGCTCTGGCATTGGGGCGGGGCAACTTTGGGAGCAGCCCCAGCCCTGCTCCTGCTCCCGGCTGGGCACCCAGCTGCTGGGACACAGGTGTGTCCTGATGCCACCGTCTACTCCTTTGAGAAGGGGAGGACAGAGTGCATCAGGGAGTTTGGTGTGGCTTACATGCGGCAAGGAGAAGGTGCAGCCCCAAACTGGCTTTCACTTCTAGAACCTTTTGCTATTGCGGGAGCAGCTGCTGGAGCTTTTCAACCGAGCTGCAAGAGTGAAAAGTGTGATGGCATGTCTATCTGAGAAGGAAGGTTCGGTGCCGCAGCCTGTTGTGCACAATTTATATGCTGATAAGAGAAGGGGGTGCTTTTGCAACGTTTTCCTTCCTGACACTTCTGTCTCTGTGAGCTTTAGCTGCTTGGACTCAGGGATACCGAAGGTATGTGAAAGTGACTGGGATGCGAGAATCATGTTGCACAGGGAACAGGGAAGGTCAGCAAATGTTTCCTGTCCTGGCACATCTCTCAGTCTGAACTGCAGCTGCAGATGCTTCACTTCCGCCAAGGACTCTGCCACCTTGAGAGAAGGATGCGCTCTATGGAGTTGAGAAAGAAAGTGCGTCTCACTAGCTTCTTTCCTCTACTTCATAGACAGCAAAGGGGCTATGAAAGGCAGCACTGGCTTTTTGTTCTAGGACTTCTTCTTTACAAGCAGCTGCTGGATGTTTGGAAGGGGGTTTGGGATATGCAAAAATGAGAGGCTAAGATGGTAAGAGGGTAAGATGGAAGTCATCTGGCAAAAGCAGAGCTCACAAAAGGGCCAGCTGAGAAAGCTCTTGCTGCCTACAACTTCAACTGCACCCCTCAAAGCAGCAGCACACACGCTGCTCTCGGCACTTTCCTTCTCAGCTCTACGCACCATCCTAAGCCTTGCCTCTCCCACACTCAGGATCCAAAGACAACGGCACCAGGGACTGCTCACACACTAAAGGCACCAGGACAAAAGGCTCACCAGCTTGGCCTTTGCATTCCCGCTGACAGCTCCACAGCTTGAACCCAGAGAACTGCCTGCTGCCAACAGCCTTTCCAATCACTCTGAGCACCTCATGACAAGGAGTGTGGGGAATGAATCTCCAGCAGCCTCCTGCCCCAGGCTGTCCCCGGGAGCAGCCCTGCTCCAGGCCGTGACTGCCACCTGCACAGCCAAAGGACCCAGAGCCGGTGTTACACACCACGGCTGTGCCTGGCACAGAGACACCAGTGGCCACACAAGTGGCCATGGCACTGTCCACACACAGTCCCTGCTGCTGCTCCCCCAGCCGCTGGCACCAACTCCCAGCCACCCACTCCTAAAGCCACGGGGCCCACTGGGACACTGCGGGGGCTCGTGGAAGCCAGCGGCCATTGTGACACAGCGGGGCTGCACAGAGCCCACGGTGCTTTGTGACCCGTGGCTCCCAGGAGAGCCTTTGTGATGCTGGGGAACTACAAGGAAGCCTGGCTCCTCTGTGACACCACCACAGAAGCTCAGGGGAGCCCTGGAGACCGTGCTGATGCTATGGAACCTGATGCAACCCTGCCTCCTCTGTGACACCACAGAAGCTCTGGGAGCCCTGGAGACCGTGCTGATGCTATGGAACCTGATGCAACCCTGCCTCCACTGTGACACCACAGAAGCTCAGGGAGCCCTGGAGACTGTGGTGATGCTATGGAACCTGATGCAACCCTGCCTCCACTGTGACACCACAGAAGCTCTGGGAGCCCTGGAGACCGTGCTGATGCTATGGAACCTGATGCAACCCTGCCTCCACTGTGACACCACAGAAGCTCGGGGAGCTCTGCAGACCGTGGGGATGCTGGCGAAGCTGACGGAACCCTGGGCACCACAGTGACGCTATGGAACCTGGTGGAACCGAGGGGCCACAGTGACACTGTGGGGCCTTTTGGAAGCAACAGGACCCTGGTGGGAAGCCACGGGATGATTAATCCTGCACGAACCTGCTCCAGGTGGGCTCCTCTCTCCCGGCTTCCACAGGTGCTGCTAGGATCCCACTCCGGCACTGGCTTGGCACGGGCTCACGGCTTCCTTTGGCAATGGCTCTGCTCCAGGATGGCATGCTGCAGAGAATGCAGGTAGATTTTGTGCTCACTCCTGGCATGCAGCTGGACAATAAAGCCTGATCCAGCCCCCCCTCAGCATATGTCCGGCTCTGGCATTGGGGCGGGGCAACTTTGGGAGCAGCCCCAGCCCTGCTCCTGCTCCCGGCTGGGCACCCAGCTGCTGGGACACAGGTGTGTCCTGATGCCACCGTCTACTCCTTTGAGAAGGGGAGGACAGAGTGCATCAGGGAGTTTGGTGTGGCTTACATGCGGCAAGGAGAAGGTGCAGCCCCAAACTGGCTTTCACTTCTAGAACCTTTTGCTATTGCGGGAGCAGCTGCTGGAGCTTTTCAACCGAGCTGCAAGAGTGAAAAGTGTGATGGCATGTCTATCTGAGAAGGAAGGTTCGGTGCCGCAGCCTGTTGTGCACAATTTATATGCTGATAAGAGAAGGGGGTGCTTTTGGAACGTTTTCCTTCCTGACACTTCTGTCTCTGTGAGCTTTAGCTGCTTGGACTCAGGGATACCGAAGGTATGTGAAAGTGACTGGGATGCGAGAATCATGTTGCACAGGGAACAGGGAAGGTCAGCAAATGTTTCCTGTCCTGGCACATCTCTCAGTCTGAACTGCAGCTGCAGATGCTTCACTTCCGCCAAGGACTCTGCCACCTTGAGAGAAGGATGCGCTCTATGGAGTTGAGAAAGAAAGTGCGTCTCACTAGCTTCTTTCCTCTACTTCATAGACAGCAAAGGGGCTATGAAAGGCAGCACTGGCTTTTTGTTCTAGGACTTCTTCTTTACAAGCAGCTGCTGGATGTTTGGAAGGGGGTTTGGGATATGCAAAAATGAGAGGCTAAGATGGTAAGAGGGTAAGATGGAAGTCATCTGGCAAAAGCAGAGCTCACAAAAGGGCCAGCTGAGAAAGCTCTTGCTGCCTACAACTTCAACTGCACCCCTCAAAGCAGCAGCACACACGCTGCTCTCGGCACTTTCCTTCTCAGCTCTACGCACCATCCTAAGCCTTGCCTCTCCCACACTCAGGATCCAAAGACAACGGCACCAGGGACTGCTCACACACTAAAGGCACCAGGACAAAAGGCTCACCAGCTTGGCCTTTGCATTCCCGCTGACAGCTCCACAGCTTGAACCCAGAGAACTGCCTGCTGCCAACAGCCTTTCCAATCACTCTGAGCACCTCATGACAAGGAGTGTGGGGAATGAATCTCCAGCAGCCTCCTGCCCCAGGCTGTCCCCCGGGAGCAGCCCTGCTCCAGGCCGTGACTGCCACCTGCACAGCCAAAGGACCCAGAGCCGGTGTTACACACCACGGCTGTGCCTGGCACAGAGACACCAGTGGCCACACAAGTGGCCATGGCACTGTCCACACACAGTCCCTGCTGCTGCTCCCCCAGCCGCTGGCACCAACTCCCAGCCACCCACTCCTAAAGCCACGGGGCCCACTGGGACACTGCGGGGGCTCGTGGAAGCCAGCGGCCATTGTGACACAGCGGGGCTGCACAGAGCCCACGGTGCTTTGTGACCCGTGGCTCCCAGGAGAGCCTTTGTGATGCTGGGGAACTACAAGGAAGCCTGGCTCCTCTGTGACACCACCACAGAAGCTCAGGGGAGCCCTGGAGACCGTGCTGATGCTATGGAACCTGATGCAACCCTGCCTCCTCTGTGACACCACAGAACCTCTGGGAGCCCTGGAGACCGTGCTGATGCTATGGAACCTGATGCAACCCTGCCTCCACTGTGACACCACAGAAGCTCAGGGAGCCCTGGAGACTGTGGTGATGCTATGGAACCTGATGCAACCCTGCCTCCACTGTGACACCACAGAAGCTCAGGGAGCCCTGGAGACCATGCTGATGCTATGGAACCTGATGCAACCCTGCCTCCACTGTGACACCACAGAAGCTCGGGGAGCTCTGCAGACCGTGGGGATGCTGGCGAAGCTGACGGAACCCTGGGCACCACAGTGACGCTATGGAACCTGGTGGAACCGAGGGGCCACAGTGACACTGTGGGGCCTTTTGGAAGCAACAGGACCCTGGTGGGAAGCCACGGGATGATTAATCCTGCACGAACCTGCTCCAGGTGGGCTCCTCTCTCCCGGCTTCCACAGGTGCTGCTAGGATCCCACTCCGGCACTGGCTTGGCACGGGCTCACGGCTTCCTTTGGCAATGGCTCTGCTCCAGGATGGCATGCTGCAGAGAATGCAGGTAGATTTTGTGCTCACTCCTGGCATGCAGCTGGACAATAAAGCCTGATCCAGCCCCCCCTCAGCATATGTCCGGCTCTGGCATTGGGGCGGGGCAACTTTGGGAGCAGCCCCAGCCCTGCTCCTGCTCCCGGCTGGGCACCCAGCTGCTGGGACACAGGTGTGTCCTGATGCCACCGTCTACTCCTTTGAGAAGGGGAGGACAGAGTGCATCAGGGAGTTTGGTGTGGCTTACATGCGGCAAGGAGAAGGTGCAGCCCCAAACTGGCTTTCACTTCTAGAACCTTTTGCTATTGCGGGAGCAGCTGCTGGAGCTTTTCAACCGAGCTGCAAGAGTGAAAAGTGTGATGGCATGTCTATCTGAGAAGGAAGGTTCGGTGCCGCAGCCTGTTGTGCACAATTTATATGCTGATAAGAGAAGGGGGTGCTTTTGCAACGTTTTCCTTCCTGACACTTCTGTCTCTGTGAGCTTTAGCTGCTTGGACTCAGGGATACCGAAGGTATGTGAAAGTGACTGGGATGCGAGAATCATGTTGCACAGGGAACAGGGAAGGTCAGCAAATGTTTCCTGTCCTGGCACATCTCTCAGTCTGAACTGCAGCTGCAGATGCTTCACTTCCGCCAAGGACTCTGCCACCTTGAGAGAAGGATGCGCTCTATGGAGTTGAGAAAGAAAGTGCGTCTCACTAGCTTCTTTCCTCTACTTCATAGACAGCAAAGGGGCTATGAAAGGCAGCACTGGCTTTTTGTTCTAGGACTTCTTCTTTACAAGCAGCTGCTGGATGTTTGGAAGGGGGTTTGGGATATGCAAAAATGAGAGGCTAAGATGGTAAGAGGGTAAGATGGAAGTCATCTGGCAAAAGCAGAGCTCACAAAAGGGCCAGCTGAGAAAGCTCTTGCTGCCTACAACTTCAACTGCACCCCTCAAAGCAGCAGCACACACGCTGCTCTCGGCACTTTCCTTCTCAGCTCTACGCACCATCCTAAGCCTTGCCTCTCCCACACTCAGGATCCAAAGACAACGGCACCAGGGACTGCTCACACACTAAAGGCACCAGGACAAAAGGCTCACCAGCTTGGCCTTTGCATTCCCGCTGACAGCTCCACAGCTTGAACCCAGAGAACTGCCTGCTGCCAACAGCCTTTCCAATCACTCTGAGCACCTCATGACAAGGAGTGTGGGGAATGAATCTCCAGCAGCCTCCTGCCCCAGGCTGTCCCCCGGGAGCAGCCCTGCTCCAGGCCATGACTGCCACCTGCACAGCCAAAGGACCCAGAGCCGGTGTTACACACCACGGCTGTGCCTGGCACAGAGACACCAGTGGCCACACAAGTGGCCATGGCACTGTCCACACACAGTCCCTGCTGCTGCTCCCCCAGCCGCTGGCACCAACTCCCAGCCACCCACTCCTAAAGCCACGGGGCCCACTGGGACACTGCGGGGGCTCGTGGAAGCCAGCGGCCATTGTGACACAGCGGGGCTGCACAGAGCCCACGGTGCTTTGTGACCCGTGGCTCCCAGGAGAGCCTTTGTGATGCTGGGGAACTACAAGGAAGCCTGGCTCCTCTGTGACACCACCACAGAAGCTCAGGGGAGCCCTGGAGACCGTGCTGATGCTATTGAACCTGATGCAACCCTGCCTCCTCTGTGACACCACAGAAGCTCTTGGAGCCCTGGAGACCGTGGTGATGCTATGGAACCTGATGCAACCCTGCCTCCTCTGTGACACCACAGAACCTCTGGGAGCCCTGGAGACCGTGCTGATGCTATGGAACCTGATGCAACCCTGCCTCCACTGTGACACCACAGAAGCTCAGGGATCCCTGGAGACTGTGGTGATGCTATGGAACCTGATGCAACCCTGCCTCCACTGTGACACCACAGAACCTCTGGGAGCCCTGGAGACCGTGCTGATGCTATGGAACCTGATGCAACCCTGCCTCCACTGTGACACCACAGAAGCTCGGGGAGCTCTGCAGACCGTGGGGATGCTGGCGAAGCTGACGGAACCCTGGGCACCACAGTGACGCTATGGAACCTGGTGGAACCGAGGGGCCACAGTGACACTGTGGGGCCTTTTGGAAGCAACAGGACCCTGGTGGGAAGCCACGGGATGATTAATCCTGCACGAACCTGCTCCAGGTGGGCTCCTCTCTCCCGGCTTCCACAGGTGCTGCTAGGATCCCACTCCGGCACTGGCTTGGCACGGGCTCACGGCTTCCTTTGGCAATGGCTCTGCTCCAGGATGGCATGCTGCAGAGAATGCAGGTAGATTTTGTGCTCACTCCTGGCATGCAGCTGGACAATAAAGCCTGATCCAGCCCCCCCTCAGCATATGTCCGGCTCTGGCATTGGGGCGGGGCAACTTTGGGAGCAGCCCCAGCCCTGCTCCTGCTCCCGGCTGGGCACCCAGCTGCTGGGACACAGGTGTGTCCTGATGCCACCGTCTACTCCTTTGAGAAGGGGAGGACAGAGTGCATCAGGGAGTTTGGTGTGGCTTACATGCGGCAAGGAGAAGGTGCAGCCCCAAACTGGCTTTCACTTCTAGAACCTTTTGCTATTGCGGGAGCAGCTGCTGGAGCTTTTCAACCGAGCTGCAAGAGTGAAAAGTGTGATGGCATGTCTATCTGAGAAGGAAGGTTCGGTGCCGCAGCCTGTTGTGCACAATTTATATGCTGATAAGAGAAGGGGGTGCTTTTGCAACGTTTTCCTTCCTGACACTTCTGTCTCTGTGAGCTTTAGCTGCTTGGACTCAGGGATACCGAAGGTATGTGAAAGTGACTGGGATGCGAGAATCATGTTGCACAGGGAACAGGGAAGGTCAGCAAATGTTTCCTGTCCTGGCACATCTCTCAGTCTGAACTGCAGCTGCAGATGCTTCACTTCCGCCAAGGACTCTGCCACCTTGAGAGAAGGATGCGCTCTATGGAGTTGAGAAAGAAAGTGCGTCTCACTAGCTTCTTTCCTCTACTTCATAGACAGCAAAGGGGCTATGAAAGGCAGCACTGGCTTTTTGTTCTAGGACTTCTTCTTTACAAGCAGCTGCTGGATGTTTGGAAGGGGGTTTGGGATATGCAAAAATGAGAGGCTAAGATGGTAAGAGGGTAAGATGGAAGTCATCTGGCAAAAGCAGAGCTCACAAAAGGGCCAGCTGAGAAAGCTCTTGCTGCCTACAACTTCAACTGCACCCCTCAAAGCAGCAGCACACACGCTGCTCTCGGCACTTTCCTTCTCAGCTCTACGCACCATCCTAAGCCTTGCCTCTCCCACACTCAGGATCCAAAGACAACGGCACCAGGGACTGCTCACACACTAAAGGCACCAGGACAAAAGGCTCACCAGCTTGGCCTTTGCATTCCCGCTGACACCTCCACAGCTTGAACCCAGAGAACTGCCTGCTGCCAACAGCCTTTCCAATCACTCTGAGCACCTCATGACAAGGAGTGTGGGGAATGAATCTCCAGCAGCCTCCTGCCCCAGGCTGTCCCCCAGGAGCAGCCCTGCTCCAGGCCGTGACTGCCACCTGCACAGCCAAAGGACCCAGAGCCGGTGTTACACACCACGGCTGTGCCTGGCACAGAGACACCAGTGGCCACACAAGTGGCCATGGCACTGTCCACACACAGTCCCTGCTGCTGCTCCCCCAGCCGCTGGCACCAACTCCCAGCCACCCACTCCTAAAGCCACGGGGCCCACTGGGACACTGCGGGGGCTCGTGGAAGCCAGCGGCCATTGTGACACAGCGGGGCTGCACAGAGCCCACGGTGCTTTGTGACCCGTGGCTCCCAGGAGAGCCTTTGTGATGCTGGGGAACTACGAGGAAGCCTGGCTCCTCTGTGACACCACCACAGAAGCTCAGGGGAGCCCTGGAGACCGTGCTGATGCTATTGAACCTGATGCAACCCTGCCTCCTCTGTGACACCACAGAAGCTCTTGGAGCCCTGGAGACCGTGGTGATGCTATGGAACCTGATGCAACCCTGCCTCCACTGTGACACCACAGAACCTCTGGGAGCCCTGGAGACCGTGCTGATGCTATGGAACCTGATGCAACCCTGCCTCCTCTGTGACACCACAGAAGCTCAGGGAGCCCTGGAGACTGTGGTGATGCTATGGAACCTGATGCAACCCTGCCTCCACTGTGACACCACAGAACCTCTGGGAGCCCTGGAGACCGTGCTGATGCTATGGAACCTGATGCAACCCTGCCTCCACTGTGACACCACAGAAGCTCGGGGAGCTCTGCAGACCGTGGGGATGCTGGCGAAGCTGACGGAACCCTGGGCACCACAGTGACGCTATGGAACCTGGTGGAACCGAGGGGCCACAGTGACACTGTGGGGCCTTTTGGAAGCAACAGGACCCTGGTGGGAAGCCACGGGATGATTAATCCTGCACGAACCTGCTCCAGGTGGGCTCCTCTCTCCCGGCTTCCACAGGTGCTGCTAGGATCCCACTCCGGCACTGGCTTGGCACGGGCTCACGGCTTCCTTTGGCAATGGCTCTGCTCCAGGATGGCATGCTGCAGAGAATGCAGGTAGATTTTGTGCTCACTCCTGGCATGCAGCTGGACAATAAAGCCTGATCCAGCCCCCCCTCAGCATATGTCCGGCTCTGGCATTGGGGCGGGGCAACTTTGGGAGCAGCCCCAGCCCTGCTCCTGCTCCCGGCTGGGCACCCAGCTGCTGGGACACAGGTGTGTCCTGATGCCACCGTCTACTCCTTTGAGAAGGGGAGGACAGAGTGCATCAGGGAGTTTGGTGTGGCTTACATGCGGCAAGGAGAAGGTGCAGCCCCAAACTGGCTTTCACTTCTAGAACCTTTTGCTATTGCGGGAGCAGCTGCTGGAGCTTTTCAACCGAGCTGCAAGAGTGAAAAGTGTGATGGCATGTCTATCTGAGAAGGAAGGTTCGGTGCCGCAGCCTGTTGTGCACAATTTATATGCTGATAAGAGAAGGGGGTGCTTTTGCAACGTTTTCCTTCCTGACACTTCTGTCTCTGTGAGCTTTAGCTGCTTGGACTCAGGGATACCGAAGGTATGTGAAAGTGACTGGGATGCGAGAATCATGTTGCACAGGGAACAGGGAAGGTCAGCAAATGTTTCCTGTCCTGGCACATCTCTCAGTCTGAACTGCAGCTGCAGATGCTTCACTTCCGCCAAGGACTCTGCCACCTTGAGAGAAGGATGCGCTCTATGGAGTTGAGAAAGAAAGTGCGTCTCACTAGCTTCTTTCCTCTACTTCATAGACAGCAAAGGGGCTATGAAAGGCAGCACTGGCTTTTTGTTCTAGGACTTCTTCTTTACAAGCAGCTGCTGGATGTTTGGAAGGGGGTTTGGGATATGCAAAAATGAGAGGCTAAGATGGTAAGAGGGTAAGATGGAAGTCATCTGGCAAAAGCAGAGCTCACAAAAGGGCCAGCTGAGAAAGCTCTTGCTGCCTACAACTTCAACTGCACCCCTCAAAGCAGCAGCACACACGCTGCTCTCGGCACTTTCCTTCTCAGCTCTACGCACCATCCTAAGCCTTGCCTCTCCCACACTCAGGATCCAAAGACAACGGCACCAGGGACTGCTCACACACTAAAGGCACCAGGACAAAAGGCTCACCAGCTTGGCCTTTGCATTCCCGCTGACAGCTCCACAGCTTGAACCCAGAGAACTGCCTGCTGCCAACAGCCTTTCCAATCACTCTGAGCACCTCATGACAAGGAGTGTGGGGAATGAATCTCCAGCAGCCTCCTGCCCCAGGCTGTCCCCCGGGAGCAGCCCTGCTCCAGGCCATGACTGCCACCTGCACAGCCAAAGGACCCAGAGCCGGTGTTACACACCACGGCTGTGCCTGGCACAGAGACACCAGTGGCCACACAAGTGGCCATGGCACTGTCCACACACAGTCCCTGCTGCTGCTCCCCCAGCCGCTGGCACCAACTCCCAGCCACCCACTCCTAAAGCCACGGGGCCCACTGGGACACTGCGGGGGCTCGTGGAAGCCAGCGGCCATTGTGACACAGCGGGGCTGCACAGAGCCCACGGTGCTTTGTGACCCGTGGCTCCCAGGAGAGCCTTTGTGATGCTGGGGAACTACAAGGAAGCCTGGCTCCTCTGTGACACCACCACAGAAGCTCAGGGGAGCCCTGGAGACCGTGCTGATGCTATTGAACCTGATGCAACCCTGCCTCCTCTGTGACACCACAGAAGCTCTTGGAGCCCTGGAGACCGTGGTGATGCTATGGAACCTGATGCAACCCTGCCTCCTCTGTGACACCACAGAACCTCTGGGAGCCCTGGAGACCGTGCTGATGCTATGGAACCTGATGCAACCCTGCCTCCACTGTGACACCACAGAAGCTCAGGGATCCCTGGAGACTGTGGTGATGCTATGGAACCTGATGCAACCCTGCCTCCACTGTGACACCACAGAACCTCTGGGAGCCCTGGAGACCGTGCTGATGCTATGGAACCTGATGCAACCCTGCCTCCACTGTGACACCACAGAAGCTCGGGGAGCTCTGCAGACCGTGGGGATGCTGGCGAAGCTGACGGAACCCTGGGCACCACAGTGACGCTATGGAACCTGGTGGAACCGAGGGGCCACAGTGACACTGTGGGGCCTTTTGGAAGCAACAGGACCCTGGTGGGAAGCCACGGGATGATTAATCCTGCACGAACCTGCTCCAGGTGGGCTCCTCTCTCCCGGCTTCCACAGGTGCTGCTAGGATCCCACTCCGGCACTGGCTTGGCACGGGCTCACGGCTTCCTTTGGCAATGGCTCTGCTCCAGGATGGCATGCTGCAGAGAATGCAGGTAGATTTTGTGCTCACTCCTGGCATGCAGCTGGACAATAAAGCCTGATCCAGCCCCCCCTCAGCATATGTCCGGCTCTGGCATTGGGGCGGGGCAACTTTGGGAGCAGCCCCAGCCCTGCTCCTGCTCCCGGCTGGGCACCCAGCTGCTGGGACACAGGTGTGTCCTGATGCCACCGTCTACTCCTTTGAGAAGGGGAGGACAGAGTGCATCAGGGAGTTTGGTGTGGCTTACATGCGGCAAGGAGAAGGTGCAGCCCCAAACTGGCTTTCACTTCTAGAACCTTTTGCTATTGCGGGAGCAGCTGCTGGAGCTTTTCAACCGAGCTGCAAGAGTGAAAAGTGTGATGGCATGTCTATCTGAGAAGGAAGGTTCGGTGCCGCAGCCTGTTGTGCACAATTTATATGCTGATAAGAGAAGGGGGTGCTTTTGCAACGTTTTCCTTCCTGACACTTCTGTCTCTGTGAGCTTTAGCTGCTTGGACTCAGGGATACCGAAGGTATGTGAAAGTGACTGGGATGCGAGAATCATGTTGCACAGGGAACAGGGAAGGTCAGCAAATGTTTCCTGTCCTGGCACATCTCTCAGTCTGAACTGCAGCTGCAGATGCTTCACTTCCGCCAAGGACTCTGCCACCTTGAGAGAAGGATGCGCTCTATGGAGTTGAGAAAGAAAGTGCGTCTCACTAGCTTCTTTCCTCTACTTCATAGACAGCAAAGGGGCTATGAAAGGCAGCACTGGCTTTTTGTTCTAGGACTTCTTCTTTACAAGCAGCTGCTGGATGTTTGGAAGGGGGTTTGGGATATGCAAAAATGAGAGGCTAAGATGGTAAGAGGGTAAGATGGAAGTCATCTGGCAAAAGCAGAGCTCACAAAAGGGCCAGCTGAGAAAGCTCTTGCTGCCTACAACTTCAACTGCACCCCTCAAAGCAGCAGCACACACGCTGCTCTCGGCACTTTCCTTCTCAGCTCTACGCACCATCCTAAGCCTTGCCTCTCCCACACTCAGGATCCAAAGACAACGGCACCAGGGACTGCTCACACACTAAAGGCACCAGGACAAAAGGCTCACCAGCTTGGCCTTTGCATTCCCGCTGACACCTCCACAGCTTGAACCCAGAGAACTGCCTGCTGCCAACAGCCTTTCCAATCACTCTGAGCACCTCATGACAAGGAGTGTGGGGAATGAATCTCCAGCAGCCTCCTGCCCCAGGCTGTCCCCCAGGAGCAGCCCTGCTCCAGGCCGTGACTGCCACCTGCACAGCCAAAGGACCCAGAGCCGGTGTTACACACCACGGCTGTGCCTGGCACAGAGACACCAGTGGCCACACAAGTGGCCATGGCACTGTCCACACACAGTCCCTGCTGCTGCTCCCCCAGCCGCTGGCACCAACTCCCAGCCACCCACTCCTAAAGCCACGGGGCCCACTGGGACACTGCGGGGGCTCGTGGAAGCCAGCGGCCATTGTGACACAGCGGGGCTGCACAGAGCCCACGGTGCTTTGTGACCCGTGGCTCCCAGGAGAGCCTTTGTGATGCTGGGGAACTACGAGGAAGCCTGGCTCCTCTGTGACACCACCACAGAAGCTCAGGGGAGCCCTGGAGACCGTGCTGATGCTATTGAACCTGATGCAACCCTGCCTCCTCTGTGACACCACAGAAGCTCTTGGAGCCCTGGAGACCGTGGTGATGCTATGGAACCTGATGCAACCCTGCCTCCACTGTGACACCACAGAACCTCTGGGAGCCCTGGAGACCGTGCTGATGCTATGGAACCTGATGCAACCCTGCCTCCTCTGTGACACCACAGAAGCTCAGGGAGCCCTGGAGACTGTGGTGATGCTATGGAACCTGATGCAACCCTGCCTCCACTGTGACACCACAGAACCTCTGGGAGCCCTGGAGACCGTGCTGATGCTATGGAACCTGATGCAACCCTGCCTCCACTGTGACACCACAGAAGCTCGGGGAGCTCTGCAGACCGTGGGGATGCTGGCGAAGCTGACGGAACCCTGGGCACCACAGTGACGCTATGGAACCTGGTGGAACCGAGGGGCCACAGTGACACTGTGGGGCCTTTTGGAAGCAACAGGACCCTGGTGGGAAGCCACGGGATGATTAATCCTGCACGAACCTGCTCCAGGTGGGCTCCTCTCTCCCGGCTTCCACAGGTGCTGCTAGGATCCCACTCCGGCACTGGCTTGGCACGGGCTCACGGCTTCCTTTGGCAATGGCTCTGCTCCAGGATGGCATGCTGCAGAGAATGCAGGTAGATTTTGTGCTCACTCCTGGCATGCAGCTGGACAATAAAGCCTGATCCAGCCCCCCCTCAGCATATGTCCGGCTCTGGCATTGGGGCGGGGCAACTTTGGGAGCAGCCCCAGCCCTGCTCCTGCTCCCGGCTGGGCACCCAGCTGCTGGGACACAGGTGTGTCCTGATGCCACCGTCTACTCCTTTGAGAAGGGGAGGACAGAGTGCATCAGGGAGTTTGGTGTGGCTTACATGCGGCAAGGAGAAGGTGCAGCCCCAAACTGGCTTTCACTTCTAGAACCTTTTGCTATTGCGGGAGCAGCTGCTGGAGCTTTTCAACCGAGCTGCAAGAGTGAAAAGTGTGATGGCATGTCTATCTGAGAAGGAAGGTTCGGTGCCGCAGCCTGTTGTGCACAATTTATATGCTGATAAGAGAAGGGGGTGCTTTTGCAACGTTTTCCTTCCTGACACTTCTGTCTCTGTGAGCTTTAGCTGCTTGGACTCAGGGATACCGAAGGTATGTGAAAGTGACTGGGATGCGAGAATCATGTTGCACAGGGAACAGGGAAGGTCAGCAAATGTTTCCTGTCCTGGCACATCTCTCAGTCTGAACTGCAGCTGCAGATGCTTCACTTCCGCCAAGGACTCTGCCACCTTGAGAGAAGGATGCGCTCTATGGAGTTGAGAAAGAAAGTGCGTCTCACTAGCTTCTTTCCTCTACTTCATAGACAGCAAAGGGGCTATGAAAGGCAGCACTGGCTTTTTGTTCTAGGACTTCTTCTTTACAAGCAGCTGCTGGATGTTTGGAAGGGGGTTTGGGATATGCAAAAATGAGAGGCTAAGATGGTAAGAGGGTAAGATGGAAGTCATCTGGCAAAAGCAGAGCTCACAAAAGGGCCAGCTGAGAAAGCTCTTGCTGCCTACAACTTCAACTGCACCCCTCAAAGCAGCAGCACACACGCTGCTCTCGGCACTTTCCTTCTCAGCTCTACGCACCATCCTAAGCCTTGCCTCTCCCACACTCAGGATCCAAAGACAACGGCACCAGGGACTGCTCACACACTAAAGGCACCAGGACAAAAGGCTCACCAGCTTGGCCTTTGCATTCCCGCTGACACCTCCACAGCTTGAACCCAGAGAACTGCCTGCTGCCAACAGCCTTTCCAATCACTCTGAGCACCTCATGACAAGGAGTGTGGGGAATGAATCTCCAGCAGCCTCCTGCCCCAGGCTGTCCCCCGGGAGCAGCCCTGCTCCAGGCCGTGACTGCCACCTGCACAGCCAAAGGACCCAGAGCCGGTGTTACACACCACGGCTGTGCCTGGCACAGAGACACCAGTGGCCACACAAGTGGCCATGGCACTGTCCACACACAGTCCCTGCTGCTGCTCCCCCAGCCGCTGGCACCAACTCCCAGCCACCCACTCCTAAAGCCACGGGGCCCACTGGGACACTGCGGGGGCTCGTGGAAGCCAGCGGCCATTGTGACACAGCGGGGCTGCACAGAGCCCACGGTGCTTTGTGACCCGTGGCTCCCAGGAGAGCCTTTGTTGTTGGGGAAGATGAAACAGGAAAGCCTTATAAATATGATTGCCTAACAAAAGATTCTGGGAATATGAAAACTGTGAGCGACATCGAAATGAAGGCCATCTTTGAGATATAGAGTCTTAGTTACTGAACAACTGGAAAACAATGGTATAGCCGGCTGAAGGTAATCCCCTCTTGATTGAACAATACCCTCTGCTTGCAGACAGGTCCAAGGGTCAGAGCAGACCCTACTAGCTCAGCAGAAGGGGTCCAAAGAGTAGTTTTTAGAAGTTAAAATGTAACACTCTATGGTAATGTAAGAACTCTTATAGGCTGTATGTAAATGCTATAGGATTTGTACCTTGTATTAGATTGGCTACTGAGAATTAGAATATTCACTACAGAAGATGATTTATTGTATTGTAACAAGCTCCTCGCTCTCTTAACTCCTCTCCTCTTAGTAATGCTCTTCTCCTCTTAGTAACGCTCTTAGTAACTCTCTTAGTAGCTCTCTTAGTAATGCTCTTCTCCTCTTAGTAGCTCTCTTAGTAACTCTCTTGCTCTTCTTCTTCCTCTTAATTCAGCTCTCCTCTTAGTTTGTCTCTCTTGCTCTTTACACTCTTAGCTCTCAGCCTCTTGCTCTAGCTCTCTCGCTCACTCTCTCTCCCTCTCTTACACCTTGGGCCTGCTTGGAGCTGCAGCTGGCAGCTCTAAGCAGTGCCCCTGTACCCACGCCCTCTGCAATAAACTGCATGCTCCAAAGACCTGCTTATAGAGATCTCTCGTCGCCGTCCATCTCCAGCCGGGCCCGACCGAACCCACACCCTCATCACCATCATCGCCATCAATTTCGACATTTGTGATGCTGGGGAACTACAAGGAAGCCTGGCTCCTCTGTGACACCACCACAGAAGCTCAGGGGAGCCCTGGAGACCGTGCTGATGCTATTGAACCTGATGCAACCCTGCCTCCTCTGTGACACCACAGAAGCTCTTGGAGCCCTGGAGACCGTGCTGATGCTATGGAACCTGATGCAACCCTGCCTCCTCTGTGACACCACAGAACCTCTGGGAGCCCTGGAGACCGTGCTGATGCTATGGAACCTGATGCAACCCTGCCTCCACTGTGACACCACAGAAGCTCAGGGAGCCCTGGAGACTGTGGTGATGCTATGGAACCTGATGCAACCCTGCCTCCACTGTGACACCACAGAACCTCTGGGAGCCCTGGAGACCGTGCTGATGCTATGGAACCTGATGCAACCCTGCCTCCACTGTGACACCACAGAAGCTCGGGGAGCTCTGCAGACCGTGGGGATGCTGGCGAAGCTGACGGAACCCTGGGCACCACAGTGACGCTATGGAACCTGGTGGAACCGAGGGGCCACAGTGACACTGTGGGGCCTTTTGGAAGCAACAGGACCCTGGTGGGAAGCCACGGGATGATTAATCCTGCACGAACCTGCTCCAGGTGGGCTCCTCTCTCCCAGCTTCCACAGGTGCTGCTAGGATCCCACTCCGGCACTGGCTTGGCACGGGCTCACGGCTTCCTTTGGCAATGGCTCTGCTCCAGGATGGCATGCTGCAGAGAATGCAGGTAGATTTTGTGCTCACTCCTGGCATGCAGCTGGACAATAAAGCCTGATCCAGCCCCCCCTCAGCATATGTCCGGCTCTGGCATTGGGGCGGGGCAACTTTGGGAGCAGCCCCAGCCCTGCTCCTGCTCCCGGCTGGGCACCCAGCTGCTGGGACACAGGTGTGTCCTGATGCCACCGTCTACTCCTTTGAGAAGGGGAGGACAGAGTGCATCAGGGAGTTTGGTGTGGCTTACATGCGGCAAGGAGAAGGTGCAGCCCCAAACTGGCTTTCACTTCTAGAACCTTTTGCTATTGCGGGAGCAGCTGCTGGAGCTTTTCAACCGAGCTGCAAGAGTGAAAAGTGTGATGGCATGTCTATCTGAGAAGGAAGGTTCGGTGCCGCAGCCTGTTGTGCACAATTTATATGCTGATAAGAGAAGGGGGTGCTTTTGGAACGTTTTCCTTCCTGACACTTCTGTCTCTGTGAGCTTTAGCTGCTTGGACTCAGGGATACCGAAGGTATGTGAAAGTGACTGGGATGCGAGAATCATGTTGCACAGGGAACAGGGAAGGTCAGCAAATGTTTCCTGTCCTGGCACATCTCTCAGTCTGAACTGCAGCTGCAGATGCTTCACTTCCGCCAAGGACTCTGCCACCTTGAGAGAAGGATGCGCTCTATGGAGTTGAGAAAGAAAGTGCGTCTCACTAGCTTCTTTCCTCTACTTCATAGACAGCAAAGGGGCTATGAAAGGCAGCACTGGCTTTTTGTTCTAGGACTTCTTCTTTACAAGCAGCTGCTGGATGTTTGGAAGGGGGTTTGGGATATGCAAAAATGAGAGGCTAAGATGGTAAGAGGGTAAGATGGAAGTCATCTGGCAAAAGCAGAGCTCACAAAAGGGCCAGCTGAGAAAGCTCTTGCTGCCTACAACTTCAACTGCACCCCTCAAAGCAGCAGCACACACGCTGCTCTCGGCACTTTCCTTCTCAGCTCTACGCACCATCCTAAGCCTTGCCTCTCCCACACTCAGGATCCAAAGACAACGGCACCAGGGACTGCTCACACACTAAAGGCACCAGGACAAAAGGCTCACCAGCTTGGCCTTTGCATTCCTGCTGACAGCTCCACAGCTTGAACCCAGAGAACTGCCTGCTGCCAACAGCCTTTCCAATCACTCTGAGCACCTCATGACAAGGAGTGTGGGGAATGAATCTCCAGCAGCCTCCTGCCCCAGGCTGTCCCCCGGGAGCAGCCCTGCTCCAGGCTGTGACTGCCACCTGCACAGCCAAAGGACCCAGAGCCGGTGTTACACACCACGGCTGTGCCTGGCACAGAGACACCAGTGGCCACACAAGTGGCCATGGCACTGTCCACACACAGTCCCTGCTGCTGCTCCCCCAGCCGCTGGCACCAACTCCCAGCCACCCACTCCTAAAGCCACGGGGCCCACTGGGACACTGCGGGGGCTCGTGGAAGCCAGCGGCCATTGTGACACAGCGGGGCTGCACAGAGCCCACGGTGCTTTGTGACCCGTGGCTCCCAGGAGAGCCTTTGTGATGCTGGGGAACTACAAGGAAGCCTGGCTCCTCTGTGACACCACCACAGAAGCTCAGGGGAGCCCTGGAGGCCGTGCTGATGCTATTGAACCTGATGCAACCCTGCCTCCTCTGTGACACCACAGAACCTCTGGGAGCTCTGGAGACCGTGCTGATGCTATGGAACCTGATGCAACCCTGCCTCCACTGTGACACCACAGAAGCTCAGGGAGCCCTGGAGACTGTGGTGATGCTATGGAACCTGATGCAACCCTGCCTCCACTGTGACACCACAGAACCTCTGGGAGCCCTGGAGACCGTGCTGATGCTATGGAACCTGATGCAACCCTGCCTCCACTGTGACACCACAGAAGCTCGGGGAGCTCTGCAGACCGTGGGGATGCTGGCGAAGCTGACGGAACCCTGGGCACCACAGTGACGCTATGGAACCTGGTGGAACCGAGGGGCCACAGTGACACTGTGGGGCCTTTTGGAAGCAACAGGACCCTGGTGGGAAGCCACGGGATGATTAATCCTGCACGAACCTGCTCCAGGTGGGCTCCTCTCTCCCGGCTTCCACAGGTGCTGCTAGGATCCCACTCCGGCACTGGCTTGGCACGGGCTCACGGCTTCCTTTGGCAATGGCTCTGCTCCAGGATGGCATGCTGCAGAGAATGCAGGTAGATTTTGTGCTCACTCCTGGCATGCAGCTGGACAATAAAGCCTGATCCAGCCCCCCCTCAGCATATGTCCGGCTCTGGCATTGGGGCGGGGCAACTTTGGGAGCAGCCCCAGCCCTGCTCCTGCTCCCGGCTGGGCACCCAGCTGCTGGGACACAGGTGTGTCCTGATGCCACCGTCTACTCCTTTGAGAAGGGGAGGACAGAGTGCATCAGGGAGTTTGGTGTGGCTTACATGCGGCAAGGAGAAGGTGCAGCCCCAAACTGGCTTTCACTTCTAGAACCTTTTGCTATTGCGGGAGCAGCTGCTGGAGCTTTTCAACCGAGCTGCAAGAGTGAAAAGTGTGATGGCATGTCTATCTGAGAAGGAAGGTTCGGTGCCGCAGCCTGTTGTGCACAATTTATATGCTGATAAGAGAAGGGGGTGCTTTTGGAACGTTTTCCTTCCTGACACTTCTGTCTCTGTGAGCTTTAGCTGCTTGGACTCAGGGATACCGAAGGTATGTGAAAGTGACTGGGATGCGAGAATCATGTTGCACAGGGAACAGGGAAGGTCAGCAAATGTTTCCTGTCCTGGCACATCTCTCAGTCTGAACTGCAGCTGCAGATGCTTCACTTCCGCCAAGGACTCTGCCACCTTGAGAGAAGGATGCGCTCTATGGAGTTGAGAAAGAAAGTGCGTCTCACTAGCTTCTTTCCTCTACTTCATAGACAGCAAAGGGGCTATGAAAGGCAGCACTGGCTTTTTGTTCTAGGACTTCTTCTTTACAAGCAGCTGCTGGATGTTTGGAAGGGGGTTTGGGATATGCAAAAATGAGAGGCTAAGATGGTAAGAGGGTAAGATGGAAGTCATCTGGCAAAAGCAGAGCTCACAAAAGGGCCAGCTGAGAAAGCTCTTGCTGCCTACAACTTCAACTGCACCCCTCAAAGCAGCAGCACACACGCTGCTCTCGGCACTTTCCTTCTCAGCTCTACGCACCATCCTAAGCCTTGCCTCTCCCACACTCAGGATCCAAAGACAACGGCACCAGGGACTGCTCACACACTAAAGGCACCAGGACAAAAGGCTCACCAGCTTGGCCTTTGCATTCCCGCTGACAGCTCCACAGCTTGAACCCAGAGAACTGCCTGCTGCCAACAGCCTTTCCAATCACTCTGAGCACCTCATGACAAGGAGTGTGGGGAATGAATCTCCAGCAGCCTCCTGCCCCAGGCTGTCCCCCGGGAGCAGCCCTGCTCCAGGCCGTGACTGCCACCTGCACAGCCAAAGGACCCAGAGCCGGTGTTACACACCACGGCTGTGCCTGGCACAGAGACACCAGTGGCCACACAAGTGGCCATGGCACTGTCCACACACAGTCCCTGCTGCTGCTCCCCCAGCCGCTGGCACCAACTCCCAGCCACCCACTCCTAAAGCCACGGGGCCCACTGGGACACTGCGGGGGCTCGTGGAAGCCAGCGGCCATTGTGACACAGCGGGGCTGCACAGAGCCCACGGTGCTTTGTGACCCGTGGCTCCCAGGAGAGCCTTTGTGATGCTGGGGAACTACAAGGAAGCCTGGCTCCTCTGTGACACCACCACAGAAGCTCAGGGGAGCCCTGGAGACCGTGCTGATGCTATTGAACCTGATGCAACCCTGCCTCCTCTGTGACACCACAGAAGCTCTTGGAGCCCTGGAGACCGTGGTGATGCTATGGAACCTGATGCAACCCTGCCTCCTCTGTGACACCACAGAACCTCTGGGAGCCCTGGAGACCGTGCTGATGCTATGGAACGTGATGCAACCCTGCCTCCACTGTGACACCACAGAAGCTCAGGGAGCCCTGGAGACTGTGGTGATGCTATGGAACCTGATGCAACCCTGCCTCCACTGTGACACCACAGAACCTCTGGGAGCCCTGGAGACCGTGCTGATGCTATGGAACCTGATGCAACCCTGCCTCCACTGTGACACCACAGAAGCTCGGGGAGCTCTGCAGACCGTGGGGATGCTGGCGAAGCTGACGGAACCCTGGGCACCACAGTGACGCTATGGAACCTGGTGGAACCGAGGGGCCACAGTGACACTGTGGGGCCTTTTGGAAGCAACAGGACCCTGGTGGGAAGCCACGGGATGATTAATCCTGCACGAACCTGCTCCAGGTGGGCTCCTCTCTCCCGGCTTCCACAGGTGCTGCTAGGATCCCACTCCGGCACTGGCTTGGCACGGGCTCACGGCTTCCTTTGGCAATGGCTCTGCTCCAGGATGGCATGCTGCAGAGAATGCAGGTAGATTTTGTGCTCACTCCTGGCATGCAGCTGGACAATAAAGCCTGATCCAGCCCCCCCTCAGCATATGTCCGGCTCTGGCATTGGGGCGGGGCAACTTTGGGAGCAGCCCCAGCCCTGCTCCTGCTCCCGGCTGGGCACCCAGCTGCTGGGACACAGGTGTGTCCTGATGCCACCGTCTACTCCTTTGAGAAGGGGAGGACAGAGTGCATCAGGGAGTTTGGTGTGGCTTACATGCGGCAAGGAGAAGGTGCAGCCCCAAACTGGCTTTCACTTCTAGAACCTTTTGCTATTGCGGGAGCAGCTGCTGGAGCTTTTCAACCGAGCTGCAAGAGTGAAAAGTGTGATGGCATGTCTATCTGAGAAGGAAGGTTCGGTGCCGCAGCCTGTTGTGCACAATTTATATGCTGATAAGAGAAGGGGGTGCTTTTGCAACGTTTTCCTTCCTGACACTTCTGTCTCTGTGAGCTTTAGCTGCTTGGACTCAGGGATACCGAAGGTATGTGAAAGTGACTGGGATGCGAGAATCATGTTGCACAGGGAACAGGGAAGGTCAGCAAATGTTTCCTGTCCTGGCACATCTCTCAGTCTGAACTGCAGCTGCAGATGCTTCACTTCCGCCAAGGACTCTGCCACCTTGAGAGAAGGATGCGCTCTATGGAGTTGAGAAAGAAAGTGCGTCTCACTAGCTTCTTTCCTCTACTTCATAGACAGCAAAGGGGCTATGAAAGGCAGCACTGGCTTTTTGTTCTAGGACTTCTTCTTTACAAGCAGCTGCTGGATGTTTGGAAGGGGGTTTGGGATATGCAAAAATGAGAGGCTAAGATGGTAAGAGGGTAAGATGGAAGTCATCTGGCAAAAGCAGAGCTCACAAAAGGGCCAGTTGAGAAAGCTCTTGCTGCCTACAACTTCAACTGCACCCCTCAAAGCAGCAGCACACACGCTGCTCTCGGCACTTTCCTTCTCAGCTCTACGCACCATCCTAAGCCTTGCCTCTCCCACACTCAGGATCCAAAGACAACGGCACCAGGGACTGCTCACACACTAAAGGCACCAGGACAAAAGGCTCACCAGCTTGGCCTTTGCATTCCCGCTGACAGCTCCACAGCTTGAACCCAGAGAACTGCCTGCTGCCGACAGCCTTTCCAATCACTCTGAGCACCTCATGACAAGGAGTGTGGGGAATGAATCTCCAGCAGCCTCCTGCCCCAGGCTGTCCCCCGGGAGCAGCCCTGCTCCAGGCCGTGACTGCCACCTGCACAGCCAAAGGACCCAGAGCCGGTGTTACACACCACGGCTGTGCCTGGCACAGAGACACCAGTGGCCACACAAGTGGCCATGGCACTGTCCACACACAGTCCCTGCTGCTGCTCCCCCAGCCGCTGGCACCAACTCCCAGCCACCCACTCCTAAAGCCACGGGGCCCACTGGGACACTGCGGGGGCTCGTGGAAGCCAGCGGCCATTGTGACACAGCGGGGCTGCACAGAGCCCACGGTGCTTTGTGACCCGTGGCTCCCAGGAGAGCCTTTGTGATGCTGGGGAACTACAAGGAAGCCTGGCTCCTCTGTGACACCACCACAGAAGCTCAGGGGAGCCCTGGAGACCGTGCTGATGCTATTGAACCTGATGCAACCCTGCCTCCTCTGTGACACCACAGAAGCTCTTGGAGCCCTGGAGACCGTGGTGATGCTATGGAACCTGATGCAACCCTGCCTCCTCTGTGACACCACAGAACCTCTTGGAGCCCTGGAGACCGTGCTGATGCTATGGAACCTGATGCAACCCTGCCTCCACTGTGACACCACAGAAGCTCGGGGAGCTCTGCAGACCGTGGGGATGCTGGCGAAGCTGACGGAACCCTGGGCACCACAGTGACGCTATGGAACCTGGTGGAACCGAGGGGCCACAGTGACACTGTGGGGCCTTTTGGAAGCAACAGGACCCTGGTGGGAAGCCACGGGATGATTAATCCTGCACGAACCTGCTCCAGGTGGGCTCCTCTCTCCCGGCTTCCACAGGTGCTGCTAGGATCCCACTCCGGCACTGGCTTGGCACGGGCTCACGGCTTCCTTTGGCAATGGCTCTGCTCCAGGATGGCATGCTGCAGAGAATGCAGGTAGATTTTGTGCTCACTCCTGGCATGCAGCTGGACAATAAAGCCTGATCCAGCCCCCCCTCAGCATATGTCCGGCTCTGGCATTGGGGCGGGGCAACTTTGGGAGCAGCCCCAGCCCTGCTCCTGCTCCCGGCTGGGCACCCAGCTGCTGGGACACAGGTGTGTCCTGATGCCACCGTCTACTCCTTTGAGAAGGGGAGGACAGAGTGCATCAGGGAGTTTGGTGTGGCTTACATGCGGCAAGGAGAAGGTGCAGCCCCAAACTGGCTTTCACTTCTAGAACCTTTTGCTATTGCGGGAGCAGCTGCTGGAGCTTTTCAACCGAGCTGCAAGAGTGAAAAGTGTGATGGCATGTCTATCTGAGAAGGAAGGTTCGGTGCCGCAGCCTGTTGTGCACAATTTATATGCTGATAAGAGAAGGGGGTGCTTTTGGAACGTTTTCCTTCCTGACACTTCTGTCTCTGTGAGCTTTAGCTGCTTGGACTCAGGGATACCGAAGGTATGTGAAAGTGACTGGGATGCGAGAATCATGTTGCACAGGGAACAGGGAAGGTCAGCAAATGTTTCCTGTCCTGGCACATCTCTCAGTCTGAACTGCAGCTGCAGATGCTTCACTTCCGCCAAGGACTCTGCCACCTTGAGAGAAGGATGCGCTCTATGGAGTTGAGAAAGAAAGTGCGTCTCACTAGCTTCTTTCCTCTACTTCATAGACAGCAAAGGGGCTATGAAAGGCAGCACTGGCTTTTTGTTCTAGGACTTCTTCTTTACAAGCAGCTGCTGGATGTTTGGAAGGGGGTTTGGGATATGCAAAAATGAGAGGCTAAGATGGTAAGAGGGTAAGATGGAAGTCATCTGGCAAAAGCAGAGCTCACAAAAGGGCCAGCTGAGAAAGCTCTTGCTGCCTACAACTTCAACTGCACCCCTCAAAGCAGCAGCACACATGCTGCTCTCGGCACTTTCCTTCTCAGCTCTACGCACCATCCTAAGCCTTGCCTCTCCCACACTCAGGATCCAAAGACAACGGCACCAGGGACTGCTCACACACTAAAGGCACCAGGACAAAAGGCTCACCAGCTTGGCCTTTGCATTCCCGCTGACAGCTCCACAGCTTGAACCCAGAGAACTGCCTGCTGCCAACAGCCTTTCCAATCACTCTGAGCACCTCATGACAAGGAGTGTGGGGAATGAATCTCCAGCAGCCTCCTGCCCCAGGCTGTCCCCCGGGAGCAGCCCTGCTCCAGGCCGTGACTGCCACCTGCACAGCCAAAGGACCCAGAGCCGGTGTTACACACCACGGCTGTGCCTGGCACAGAGACACCAGTGGCCACACAAGTGGCCATGGCACTGTCCACACACAGTCCCTGCTGCTGCTCCCCCAGCCGCTGGCACCAACTCCCAGCCACCCACTCCTAAAGCCACGGGGCCCACTGGGACACTGCGGGGGCTCGTGGAAGCCAGCGGCCATTGTGACACAGCGGGGCTGCACAGAGCCCACGGTGCTTTGTGACCCGTGGCTCCCAGGAGAGCCTTTGTGATGCTGGGGAACTACAAGGAAGCCTGGCTCCTCTGTGACACCACCACAGAAGCTCAGGGGAGCCCTTGAGACTGTGCTGATGCTATTGAACCTGATGCAACCCTGCCTCCTCTGTGACACCACAGAAGCTCTTGGAGCCCTGGAGACCGTGCTGATGCTATGGAACCTGATGCAACCCTGCCTCCTCTGTGACACCACAGAACCTCTGGGAGCCCTGGAGACCGTGCTGATGCTATGGAACCTGATGCAACCCTGCCTCCACTGTGACACCACAGAAGCTCAGGGAGCCCTGGAGACTGTGGTGATGCTATGGAACCTGATGCAACCCTGCCTCCACTGTGACACCACAGAACCTCTGGGAGCCCTGGAGACCGTGCTGATGCTATGGAACCTGATGCAACCCTGCCTCCACTGTGACACCACAGAAGCTCGGGGAGCTCTGCAGACCGTGGGGATGCTGGCGAAGCTGACGGAACCCTGGGCACCACAGTGACGCTATGGAACCTGGTGGAACCGAGGGGCCACAGTGACACTGTGGGGCCTTTTGGAAGCAACAGGACCCTGGTGGGAAGCCACGGGATGATTAATCCTGCACGAACCTGCTCCAGGTGGGCTCCTCTCTCCCGGCTTCCACAGGTGCTGCTAGGATCCCACTCCGGCACTGGCTTGGCACGGGCTCACGGCTTCCTTTGGCAATGGCTCTGCTCCAGGATGGCATGCTGCAGAGAATGCAGGTAGATTTTGTGCTCACTCCTGGCATGCAGCTGGACAATAAAGCCTGATCCAGCCCCCCCTCAGCATATGTCCGGCTCTGGCATTGGGGCGGGGCAACTTTGGGAGCAGCCCCAGCCCTGCTCCTGCTCCCGGCTGGGCACCCAGCTGCTGGGACACAGGTGTGTCCTGATGCCACCGTCTACTCCTTTGAGAAGGGGAGGACAGAGTGCATCAGGGAGTTTGGTGTGGCTTACATGCGGCAAGGAGAAGGTGCAGCCCCAAACTGGCTTTCACTTCTAGAACCTTTTGCTATTGCGGGAGCAGCTGCTGGAGCTTTTCAACCGAGCTGCAAGAGTGAAAAGTGTGATGGCATGTCTATCTGAGAAGGAAGGTTCGGTGCCGCAGCCTGTTGTGCACAATTTATATGCTGATAAGAGAAGGGGGTGCTTTTGCAACGTTTTCCTTCCTGACACTTCTGTCTCTGTGAGCTTTAGCTGCTTGGACTCAGGGATACCGAAGGTATGTGAAAGTGACTGGGATGCGAGAATCATGTTGCACAGGGAACAGGGAAGGTCAGCAAATGTTTCCTGTCCTGGCACATCTCTCAGTCTGAACTGCAGCTGCAGATGCTTCACTTCCGCCAAGGACTCTGCCACCTTGAGAGAAGGATGCGCTCTATGGAGTTGAGAAAGAAAGTGCGTCTCACTAGCTTCTTTCCTCTACTTCATAGACAGCAAAGGGGCTATGAAAGGCAGCACTGGCTTTTTGTTCTAGGACTTCTTCTTTACAAGCAGCTGCTGGATGTTTGGAAGGGGGTTTGGGATATGCAAAAATGAGAGGCTAAGATGGTAAGAGGGTAAGATGGAAGTCATCTGGCAAAAGCAGAGCTCACAAAAGGGCCAGCTGAGAAAGCTCTTGCTGCCTACAACTTCAACTGCACCCCTCAAAGCAGCAGCACACACGCTGCTCTCGGCACTTTCCTTCTCAGCTCTACGCACCATCCTAAGCCTTGCCTCTCCCACACTCAGGATCCAAAGACAACGGCACCAGGGACTGCTCACACACTAAAGGCACCAGGACAAAAGGCTCACCAGCTTGGCCTTTGCATTCCCGCTGACAGCTCCACAGCTTGAACCCAGAGAACTGCCTGCTGCCAACAGCCTTTCCAATCACTCTGAGCACCTCATGACAAGGAGTGTGGGGAATGAATCTCCAGCAGCCTCCTGCCCCAGGCTGTCCCCCGGGAGCAGCCCTGCTCCAGGCTGTGACTGCCACCTGCACAGCCAAAGGACCCAGAGCCGGTGTTACACACCACGGCTGTGCCTGGCACAGAGACACCAGTGGCCACACAAGTGGCCATGGCACTGTCCACACACAGTCCCTGCTGCTGCTCCCCCAGCCGCTGGCACCAACTCCCAGCCACCCACTCCTAAAGCCACGGGGCCCACTGGGACACTGCGGGGGCTCGTGGAAGCCAGCGGCCCATGTGACACAGCGGGGCTGCACAGAGCCCACGGTGCTTTGTGACCCGTGGCTCCCAGGAGAGCCTTTGTGATGCTGGGGAACTACAAGGAAGCCTGGCTCCTCTGTGACACCACCACAGAAGCTCAGGGGAGCCCTGGAGGCCGTGCTGATGCTATTGAACCTGATGCAACCCTGCCTCCTCTGTGACACCACAGAACCTCTGGGAGCTCTGGAGACCGTGCTGATGCTATGGAACCTGATGCAACCCTGCCTCCACTGTGACACCACAGAAGCTCAGGGAGCCCTGGAGACTGTGGTGATGCTATGGAACCTGATGCAACCCTGCCTCCACTGTGACACCACAGAACCTCTGGGAGCCCTGGAGACCGTGCTGATGCTATGGAACCTGATGCAACCCTGCCTCCACTGTGACACCACAGAAGCTCGGGGAGCTCTGCAGACCGTGGGGATGCTGGCGAAGCTGACGGAACCCTGGGCACCACAGTGACGCTATGGAACCTGGTGGAACCGAGGGGCCACAGTGACACTGTGGGGCCTTTTGGAAGCAACAGGACCCTGGTGGGAAGCCACGGGATGATTAATCCTGCACGAACCTGCTCCAGGTGGGCTCCTCTCTCCCGGCTTCCACAGGTGCTGCTAGGATCCCACTCCGGCACTGGCTTGGCACGGGCTCACGGCTTCCTTTGGCAATGGCTCTGCTCCAGGATGGCATGCTGCAGAGAATGCAGGTAGATTTTGTGCTCACTCCTGGCATGCAGCTGGACAATAAAGCCTGATCCAGCCCCCCCTCAGCATATGTCCGGCTCTGGCATTGGGGCGGGGCAACTTTGGGAGCAGCCCCAGCCCTGCTCCTGCTCCCGGCTGGGCACCCAGCTGCTGGGACACAGGTGTGTCCTGATGCCACCGTCTACTCCTTTGAGAAGGGGAGGACAGAGTGCATCAGGGAGTTTGGTGTGGCTTACATGCGGCAAGGAGAAGGTGCAGCCCCAAACTGGCTTTCACTTCTAGAACCTTTTGCTATTGCGGGAGCAGCTGCTGGAGCTTTTCAACCGAGCTGCAAGAGTGAAAAGTGTGATGGCATGTCTATCTGAGAAGGAAGGTTCGGTGCCGCAGCCTGTTGTGCACAATTTATATGCTGATAAGAGAAGGGGGTGCTTTTGCAACGTTTTCCTTCCTGACACTTCTGTCTCTGTGAGCTTTAGCTGCTTGGACTCAGGGATACCGAAGGTATGTGAAAGTGACTGGGATGCGAGAATCATGTTGCACAGGGAACAGGGAAGGTCAGCAAATGTTTCCTGTCCTGGCACATCTCTCAGTCTGAACTGCAGCTGCAGATGCTTCACTTCCGCCAAGGACTCTGCCACCTTGAGAGAAGGATGCGCTCTATGGAGTTGAGAAAGAAAGTGCGTCTCACTAGCTTCTTTCCTCTACTTCATAGACAGCAAAGGGGCTATGAAAGGCAGCACTGGCTTTTTGTTCTAGGACTTCTTCTTTACAAGCAGCTGCTGGATGTTTGGAAGGGGGTTTGGGATATGCAAAAATGAGAGGCTAAGATGGTAAGAGGGTAAGATGGAAGTCATCTGGCAAAAGCAGAGCTCACAAAAGGGCCAGCTGAGAAAGCTCTTGCTGCCTACAACTTCAACTGCACCCCTCAAAGCAGCAGCACACACGCTGCTCTCGGCACTTTCCTTCTCAGCTCTACGCACCATCCTAAGCCTTGCCTCTCCCACACTCAGGATCCAAAGACAACGGCACCAGGGACTGCTCACACACTAAAGGCACCAGGACAAAAGGCTCACCAGCTTGGCCTTTGCATTCCCGCTGACAGCTCCACAGCTTGAACCCAGAGAACTGCCTGCTGCCGACAGCCTTTCCAATCACTCTGAGCACCTCATGACAAGGAGTGTGGGGAATGAATCTCCAGCAGCCTCCTGCCCCAGGCTGTCCCCCGGGAGCAGCCCTGCTCCAGGCCGTGACTGCCACCTGCACAGCCAAAGGACCCAGAGCCGGTGTTACACACCACGGCTGTGCCTGGCACAGAGACACCAGTGGCCACACAAGTGGCCATGGCACTGTCCACACACAGTCCCTGCTGCTGCTCCCCCAGCCGCTGGCACCAACTCCCAGCCACCCACTCCTAAAGCCACGGGGCCCACTGGGACACTGCGGGGGCTCGTGGAAGCCAGCGGCCATTGTGACACAGCGGGGCTGCACAGAGCCCACGGTGCTTTGTGACCCGTGGCTCCCAGGAGAGCCTTTGTGATGCTGGGGAACTACAAGGAAGCCTGGCTCCTCTGTGACACCACCACAGAAGCTCAGGGGAGCCCTGGAGACCGTGCTGATGCTATTGAACCTGATGCAACCCTGCCTCCTCTGTGACACCACAGAAGCTCTTGGAGCCCTGGAGACCGTGGTGATGCTATGGAACCTGATGCAACCCTGCCTCCTCTGTGACACCACAGAACCTCTGGGAGCCCTGGAGACCGTGCTGATGCTATGGAACCTGATGCAACCCTGCCTCCTCTGTGACACCACAGAAGCTCAGGGAGCCCTGGAGACTGTGGTGATGCTATGGAACCTGATGCAACCCTGCCTCCACTGTGACACCACAGAAGCTCGGGGAGCTCTGCAGACCGTGGGGATGCTGGCGAAGCTGACGGAACCCTGGGCACCACAGTGACGCTATGGAACCTGGTGGAACCGAGGGGCCACAGTGACACTGTGGGGCCTTTTGGAAGCAACAGGACCCTGGTGGGAAGCCACGGGATGATTAATCCTGCACGAACCTGCTCCAGGTGGGCTCCTCTCTCCCGGCTTCCACAGGTGCTGCTAGGATCCCACTCCGGCACTGGCTTGGCACGGGCTCACGGCTTCCTTTGGCAATGGCTCTGCTCCAGGATGGCATGCTGCAGAGAATGCAGGTAGATTTTGTGCTCACTCCTGGCATGCAGCTGGACAATAAAGCCTGATCCAGCCCCCCCTCAGCATATGTCCGGCTCTGGCATTGGGGCGGGGCAACTTTGGGAGCAGCCCCAGCCCTGCTCCTGCTCCCGGCTGGGCACCCAGCTGCTGGGACACAGGTGTGTCCTGATGCCACCGTCTACTCCTTTGAGAAGGGGAGGACAGAGTGCATCAGGGAGTTTGGTGTGGCTTACATGCGGCAAGGAGAAGGTGCAGCCCCAAACTGGCTTTCACTTCTAGAACCTTTTGCTATTGCGGGAGCAGCTGCTGGAGCTTTTCAACCGAGCTGCAAGAGTGAAAAGTGTGATGGCATGTCTATCTGAGAAGGAAGGTTCGGTGCCGCAGCCTGTTGTGCACAATTTATATGCTGATAAGAGAAGGGGGTGCTTTTGCAACGTTTTCCTTCCTGACACTTCTGTCTCTGTGAGCTTTAGCTGCTTGGACTCAGGGATACCGAAGGTATGTGAAAGTGACTGGGATGCGAGAATCATGTTGCACAGGGAACAGGGAAGGTCAGCAAATGTTTCCTGTCCTGGCACATCTCTCAGTCTGAACTGCAGCTGCAGATGCTTCACTTCCGCCAAGGACTCTGCCACCTTGAGAGAAGGATGCGCTCTATGGAGTTGAGAAAGAAAGTGCGTCTCACTAGCTTCTTTCCTCTACTTCATAGACAGCAAAGGGGCTATGAAAGGCAGCACTGGCTTTTTGTTCTAGGACTTCTTCTTTACAAGCAGCTGCTGGATGTTTGGAAGGGGGTTTGGGATATGCAAAAATGAGAGGCTAAGATGGTAAGAGGGTAAGATGGAAGTCATCTGGCAAAAGCAGAGCTCACAAAAGGGCCAGCTGAGAAAGCTCTTGCTGCCTACAACTTCAACTGCACCCCTCAAAGCAGCAGCACACATGCTGCTCTCGGCACTTTCCTTCTCAGCTCTACGCACCATCCTAAGCCTTGCCTCTCCCACACTCAGGATCCAAAGACAACGGCACCAGGGACTGCTCACACACTAAAGGCACCAGGACAAAAGGCTCACCAGCTTGGCCTTTGCATTCCCGCTGACAGCTCCACAGCTTGAACCCAGAGAACTGCCTGCTGCCAACAGCCTTTCCAATCACTCTGAGCACCTCATGACAAGGAGTGTGGGGAATGAATCTCCAGCAGCCTCCTGCCCCAGGCTGTCCCCCGGGAGCAGCCCTGCTCCAGGCCGTGACTGCCACCTGCACAGCCAAAGGACCCAGAACCGGTGTTACACACCACGGCTGTGCCTGGCACAGAGACACCAGTGGCCACACAAGTGGCCATGGCACTGTCCACACACAGTCCCTGCTGCTGCTCCCCCAGCCGCTGGCACCAACTCCCAGCCACCCACTCCTAAAGCCACGGGGCCCACTGGGACACTGCGGGGGCTCGTGGAAGCCAGCGGCCATTGTGACACAGCGGGGCTGCACAGAGCCCACGGTGCTTTGTGACCCGTGGCTCCCAGGAGAGCCTTTGTTGTTGGGGAAGATGAAACAGGAAAGCCTTATAAATATGATTGCCTAACAAAAGATTCTGGGAATATGAAAACTGTGAGCGACATCGAAATGAAGGCCATCTTTGAGATATAGAGTCTTAGTTACTGAACAACTGGAAAACAATGGTATAGCCGGCTGAAGGTAATCCCCTCTTGATTGAACAATACCCTCTGCTTGCAGACAGGTCCAAGGGTCAGAGCAGACCCTACTAGCTCAGCAGAAGGGGTCCAAAGAGTAGTTTTTAGAAGTTAAAATGTAACACTCTATGGTAATGTAAGAACTCTTATAGGCTGTATGTAAATGCTATAGGATTTGTACCTTGTATTAGATTGGCTACTGAGAATTAGAATATTCACTACAGAAGATGATTTATTGTATTGTAACAAGCTCCTCGCTCTCTTAACTCCTCTCCTCTTAGTAATGCTCTTCTCCTCTTAGTAACGCTCTTAGTAACTCTCTTAGTAGCTCTCTTAGTAATGCTCTTCTCCTCTTAGTAGCTCTCTTAGTAACTCTCTTGCTCTTCTTCTTCCTCTTAATTCAGCTCTCCTCTTAGTTTGTCTCTCTTGCTCTTTACACTCTTAGCTCTCAGCCTCTTGCTCTAGCTCTCTCGCTCACTCTCTCTCCCTCTCTTACACCTTGGGCCTGCTTGGAGCTGCAGCTGGCAGCTCTAAGCAGTGCCCCTGTACCCACGCCCTCTGCAATAAACTGCATGCTCCAAAGACCTGCTTATAGAGATCTCTCGTCGCCGTCCATCTCCAGCCGGCCCGACCGAACCCACACCCTCATCACCATCATCGCCATCAATTTCGACAAACTGGCGCCCAAACGTGAGTGAAGGCCTGATTCAGCTTCTTCCACCTGTGAGAGACTTCGCCATGGACGGTAACTAAAAGACCAGTTATAGCCACCTGGAACGTGTCGTGAGCACGGCATACCGTTGCTGCGCAGCGTAAAAGCCGGAGCTCTATAACTCTGCTGAGGCAGCCCTCGAGCACGGGGAGCCGTTACTTCGTAGCAATTACCTGGAGCTCTCGGAGGGAGGAAATTGCCTGGCAGTCCTCGAGCACAGACGGCCACTGCTGCGCAGCGGTTACCTGGAGCTCTTTGAGGAAGTTTGCCGTGGTACCCCTCGAGCACGGACACGCTGCTAAGCAGTGCAGACCGGAGCTCTTAGGAGGGATCCAGCCGCGCGCCCGAGCACAGGCGGGTATTGCTCAGCACCGCCCGCGCTGGAGCTCTGAGTGGAGACACCTGCGAGGTCCCGAGCACGGAAAGCCGTTGCCAAGCGACGCCTGAAACCGGAGCTCTGAGGAGGGACCCGACAGCAGCGTCCTGAGCGCCGTGTGGAGAGCCTGGCCAGCCTCCCACGACGGACTTCTGATTAAGGACCCTGCCCCCTGCGACATCTAGGTGAGTATCATACTGGTCAATAATGGGACAAACTCACTCTGCCCATGACAGACATCTCTATAAACAACTTAAGTACTTACTAAGCTCCGGTCCAAGTCAATTACCTAAACAGGAGCTAAAAAACCTCTTAGAATGGACTCTGATTAATTTCCCAAATGCTGACCGTTCAGCCGTCTTTACAAGAGACTTCTGGGACACAGTTCGGGTTAAACTCTTTAATAATATCTCCCGCCGGGATTGGGCTGCCGCGGAGCTGGTCCCGGCTTGCAGAGCGCTCGTGGAGCTGTTTGCTGCGAAGGCGCCGCCCGCAGCAGCCACCTCGCCGGGTCCCGCTCCTGCTGCGAGCCCGCCCCTTGCCGCCGCGAGCCTGCAACCGGGCACGGCCCCCGCCCCGCCGCCGGACCTCACGGCTCCGGTACCCGCGGTCCAGCTGTCTCGTGCCGCCCCGCCCCACCCCCCCGCGGTCCCTGCACCGGTCACCCCTGCCCCACCGGACTCCACCGCCCCCCCCACCGCCCCCGTCATCTCCACCCCCACGGTCCCGTTAGTCCCTGCTGTCCCGCCTCTCGCGGCTCCGGTAGCCGCGGTCCGACTGACTCGTGCCGCCCCGCCCCCCGCCCCCGCTGTCCTGGCAGCCGTCACCCCTGTCCCACCGGACCCTACGACCCCCTCCACCGCTCCCCCCATCCCCGCCCCCCCCATCCCGTTCCTCCCTGCTGCCCCGGCTCCCGCGGTCCCCGCCCTCGGCTCCAGCGTCTTCGCGGCCCCGTCCCTCGCTCCTCCCACCCCGTCCGCCAGCGCCTTCGCGGCCCCGCCCCCCGCCGATAGCCCCGCGGGGCCAGCGGCTGCTCCCCAGCCACCTACGGGTCCTACCGCTCCCCTAGCCGCGCCTGTTATGGCTGTAGCCACCATCATAGCCGGCCCCCCGCAAAGCCAGGCGGCGACCCTTCTTCCAGCCCCCCAGGTCCCCCTCGCCGCCACCGACACGGCGCCGGTGGTGGTCAACGTCCCGTCCGCGTCCGTGGGACACGGAGCGCCCCAGCCCCGCCAGCCACCTGGTGCCGGCGCTGCAGCGCCTACACAGATGGCTGCTGCCTCTCCCGTGCCTGCCGCTGCTCCAGCCCCGTCTCCTGGCACCGCCGCGCCGGCAGCCACACCAGCCCAGCCTGCAAACTCCCAGCGGCAGCACGCCGCGGTCCAGCCGCCGACTGGCCCACCGTTCGCCATGGCCCCACCGCAACATACTCCCGCCGCCTCCACGCCGGCCCTCCCGCCTCCCGCAGCCCCGGGATCGTCTCCTGCCGACGGGACAGCCCTGCCACCTCCCGCTCTCCCCGACACACAGACAGCGGCCATCACAGTCCGCCACGTTGACCTGATGGCGTAACCCACGCACGCTCACACTTCTCCAACCACAGCACTGCTCACGGAACTAGCTCCGCCACCGCCCCCCACGGCTTTCACCTCGCCTTCAATAGAGCCACCCGCACCCCCTCGCCCGCTGCCGCGGAGCCGGTTGCTCGCGGCCCCCCCGCCTCCTCGCCCGCCACCGCGGAGATCGGCAGTGCCATCGCCGCCCCCGCCGGGGCCCTCCGGCACCGCACAGCTGTATCCCTCGGCTACCGCCGCCCAGCAACATCCCTCCGCGCAGCTCAGCCTCGCCTCACAAGCCGCAAACAGGGGGGGAACGGAGGGCAGTGGTGCAGCTCCAGTGGCAGGGAAGACGGAGAGCCGCTCTGCCCGAGCTGATGCTTTAAATCTAACACCAGGAAACCCTGAAAAGCAGCCAGATTTGTTTGCAATGAGCCCCAGAGTCCCGCCAGCGAGCGGCTGGGATCTTGCAACCCATAAGGAGAAAACGAGTTCTGAGAGTTTGTTAGCGCTACTTTCTGAATCAAAAAATCCTCCAAAGTGCTCAGATTATTCTCAATTAACAGATTGGCATGAAATAAGACTCCAAAGCTGTAAAGATGAAAGTCTATTAGCTAAGCCTGTGATAGCTAGCCAACAGCCTGACAGTCCCAAAACGTGGGTTCCCATCCCCACTCACGAAATTAAAGAACTAAGAAGGGCTGTAAGAGATAGTGGTATTTGCTCACCGTATCTTAAACAACTGCTAAAAAGTACCCTAAAAAGAACACATCAAACCCTAAAACGCATTTTAGATCAACAGAGAGGGGGAGAAGTCCAGGATACACCTCAAAGGAGGTTGAACAAGGCTTTGTATGTTTACAATTTTTTGAATAGCTCTGCAGAAGAGCCTGATCCCCCCATTTATAGACATTTTTTGAACAACAAAAAAGCAAAACTGAAAGAGCGCCCCCCAGTTTTGATTAAAAATCTAGACTCAGGAAAAATAGAAGGACCATACAATCTTATAATGTGGGGGAAGGGGTTTGCATGTGTTTCCACAGGTGAAGGAATCAAGTGGGTTCCAGCAAAAAACGTGAAGCCATACCTCGCATCAAAGCCTGCTGATGCCACCACACCAGCCAGTGACTCTGCAAGTGGAAGCCAGGAAGCAAGCACCCAGACCTGAACTGCGCAGAATCACCAGAAGAAAGTGATCTGCCAAAAACAGCTCAAGAAAAGAATGGAGTTTTCTCATTTGCGCGCGTGCATGTTGCTTTTATTCTTTTGTTTTAGTTTTTGTAGTGAAGCTTTACCTGTGAATCAACCAAAGACAAATGTCTGGGTTGCTTTAGCCAAATCCGCAGGCTCCGATACCATCTGTCTATCTGACACAAGCCCTGACAAACCTTTTTCAACCTGTTTAGTTGGAGTACCTCTTCCAGAAGGTTTTGATAATATTACTCTTGATAAGTATTGGCCATATGACGATCATCATGTATCTCCAACTCCCAGCCATAGACACCAAACTTATATTGATAATTCTAAAATTGATAAATCTGACCTTCAAGAGCTAGAAATCCTAGGTTCGTTAACTATGGATACCTGCTATTTCTTTCACTTTCAAGGAGAAAACGGTCCCCATTTAAATGTTACCCCATATCACCCAGCTTATAGCAATGTAACTTCTTGGTGTAGTCAAGTTAAGCTTCTTATATATGACGAACCTCATGCAGATCGTTTTAGCAAACTTCCTATTCGATTCCCCAGAGGAATTTGGCTCATCTGTGGAGACAGGGCCTGGCAAGGTATACCTTCAAAAATAGATGGTGGCCCTTGTGCTCTGGGACAACTTACAATTATTGCTCCCAGTGTCAAAGAGGTAATCAAAAAGAAAAGCAGAAAGATCAGATCTTCCTGGGGACATCAGTACGATAGTGACTGTGATAGTGACTTCCACCCTTGGAACTCTGGAAAATCAATTGTTGCAAGCATTTTTCTACCTCAGTTAAGCTCCTCAATTGCTTTAAAACAGTTAAACAAGTTGGGATGTTGGCTCAGCAAGGAGGTAAATGCCACCTCTACTATGATCAGTGATCTGTTAACCGATGAAGAGGCAGTCAGACATGCCACTTTACAAAATAGAGCTGCCGTTGATTATCTTTTATTAGCACATGGGCACGGCTGTGAAGATTTTGAAGGATTATGCTGTATGAACTTATCCGATCATTCTGTTTCCATTCACAAACAGCTACAAAACCTAAAGGATCTAGCTAACCAAATTAGAACAGATGACCCGTCTTGGCTGGACAGTTTGTTTGATGATTGGAGCTTTGCACCTTGGCTAAGGGAACTCTGTAAAATAGGCTTGATTATTCTAGTAGTAATAATTATAGTTTTAGTAGCAGTACCTTGTATGCTTCAGTGTGTGCAAAAAATAACGAGTAGGACTGTATCTAATATCTTAGTTGTTCATCAGAACGGGGGAGATGTTGGGGAAGATGAAACAGGAAAGCCTTATAAATATGATTGCCTAACAAAAGATTCTGGGAATATGAAAACTGTGAGCGACATCGAAATGAAGGCCATCTTTGAGATATAGAGTCTTAGTTACTGAACAACTGGAAAACAATGGTATAGCCGGCTGAAGGTAATCCCCTCTTGATTGAACAATACCCTCTGCTTGCAGACAGGTCCAAGGGTCAGAGCAGACCCTACTAGCTCAGCAGAAGGGGTCCAAAGAGTAGTTTTTAGAAGTTAAAATGTAACACTCTATGGTAATGTAAGAACTCTTATAGGCTGTATGTAAATGCTATAGGATTTGTACCTTGTATTAGATTGGCTACTGAGAATTAGAATATTCACTACAGAAGATGATTTATTGTATTGTAACAAGCTCCTCGCTCTCTTAACTCCTCTCCTCTTAGTAATGCTCTTCTCCTCTTAGTAACGCTCTTAGTAACTCTCTTAGTAGCTCTCTTAGTAATGCTCTTCTCCTCTTAGTAGCTCTCTTAGTAACTCTCTTGCTCTTCTTCTTCCTCTTAATTCAGCTCTCCTCTTAGTTTGTCTCTCTTGCTCTTTACACTCTTAGCTCTCAGCCTCTTGCTCTAGCTCTCTCGCTCACTCTCTCTCCCTCTCTTACACCTTGGGCCTGCTTGGAGCTGCAGCTGGCAGCTCTAAGCAGTGCCCCTGTACCCACGCCCTCTGCAATAAACTGCATGCTCCAAAGACCTGCTTATAGAGATCTCTCGTCGCCGTCCATCTCCAGCCGGGCCCGACCGAACCCACACCCTCATCACCATCATCGCCATCAATTTCGACATTTGTGATGCTGGGGAACTACAAGGAAGCCTGGCTCCTCTGTGACACCACCACAGAAGCTCAGGGGAGCCCTGGAGACCGTGCTGATGCTATTGAACCTGATGCAACCCTGCCTCCTCTGTGACACCACAGAAGCTCTTGGAGCCCTGGAGACCGTGCTGATGCTATGGAACCTGATGCAACCCTGCCTCCTCTGTGACACCACAGAACCTCTGGGAGCCCTGGAGACCGTGCTGATGCTATGGAACCTGATGCAACCCTGCCTCCACTGTGACACCACAGAAGCTCAGGGAGCCCTGGAGACTGTGGTGATGCTATGGAACCTGATGCAACCCTGCCTCCACTGTGACACCACAGAACCTCTGGGAGCCCTGGAGACCGTGCTGATGCTATGGAACCTGATGCAACCCTGCCTCCACTGTGACACCACAGAAGCTCGGGGAGCTCTGCAGACCGTGGGGATGCTGGCGAAGCTGACGGAACCCTGGGCACCACAGTGACGCTATGGAACCTGGTGGAACCGAGGGGCCACAGTGACACTGTGGGGCCTTTTGGAAGCAACAGGACCCTGGTGGGAAGCCACGGGATGACTAATCCTGCACGAACCTGCTCCAGGTGGGCTCCTCTCTCCCGGCTTCCACAGGTGCTGCTAGGATCCCACTCCGGCACTGGCTTGGCACGGGCTCACGGCTTCCTTTGGCAATGGCTCTGCTCCAGGATGGCATGCTGCAGAGAATGCAGGTAGATTTTGTGCTCACTCCTGGCATGCAGCTGGACAATAAAGCCTGATCCAGCCCCCCCTCAGCATATGTCCGGCTCTGGCATTGGGGCGGGGCAACTTTGGGAGCAGCCCCAGCCCTGCTCCTGCTCCCGGCTGGGCACCCAGCTGCTGGGACACAGGTGTGTCCTGATGCCACCGTCTACTCCTTTGAGAAGGGGAGGACAGAGTGCATCAGGGAGTTTGGTGTGGCTTACATGCGGCAAGGAGAAGGTGCAGCCCCAAACTGGCTTTCACTTCTAGAACCTTTTGCTATTGCGGGAGCAGCTGCTGGAGCTTTTCAACCGAGCTGCAAGAGTGAAAAGTGTGATGGCATGTCTATCTGAGAAGGAAGGTTCGGTGCCGCAGCCTGTTGTGCACAATTTATATGCTGATAAGAGAAGGGGGTGCTTTTGGAACGTTTTCCTTCCTGACACTTCTGTCTCTGTGAGCTTTAGCTGCTTGGACTCAGGGATACCGAAGGTATGTGAAAGTGACTGGGATGCGAGAATCATGTTGCACAGGGAACAGGGAAGGTCAGCAAATGTTTCCTGTCCTGGCACATCTCTCAGTCTGAACTGCAGCTGCAGATGCTTCACTTCCGCCAAGGACTCTGCCACCTTGAGAGAAGGATGCGCTCTATGGAGTTGAGAAAGAAAGTGCGTCTCACTAGCTTCTTTCCTCTACTTCATAGACAGCAAAGGGGCTATGAAAGGCAGCACTGGCTTTTTGTTCTAGGACTTCTTCTTTACAAGCAGCTGCTGGATGTTTGGAAGGGGGTTTGGGATATGCAAAAATGAGAGGCTAAGATGGTAAGAGGGTAAGATGGAAGTCATCTGGCAAAAGCAGAGCTCACAAAAGGGCCAGCTGAGAAAGCTCTTGCTGCCTACAACTTCAACTGCACCCCTCAAAGCAGCAGCACACACGCTGCTCTCGGCACTTTCCTTCTCAGCTCTACGCACCATCCTAAGCCTTGCCTCTCCCACACTCAGGATCCAAAGACAACGGCACCAGGGACTGCTCACACACTAAAGGCACCAGGACAAAAGGCTCACCAGCTTGGCCTTTGCATTCCCGCTGACAGCTCCACAGCTTGAACCCAGAGAACTGCCTGCTGCCAACAGCCTTTCCAATCACTCTGAGCACCTCATGACAAGGAGTGTGGGGAATGAATCTCCAGCAGCCTCCTGCCCCAGGCTGTCCCCCGGGAGCAGCCCTGCTCCAGGCCGTGACTGCCACCTGCACAGCCAAAGGACCCAGAGCCGGTGTTACACACCACGGCTGTGCCTGGCACAGAGACACCAGTGGCCACACAAGTGGCCATGGCACTGTCCACACACAGTCCCTGCTGCTGCTCCCCCAGCCGCTGGCACCAACTCCCAGCCACCCACTCCTAAAGCCACGGGGCCCACTGGGACACTGCGGGGGCTCGTGGAAGCCAGCGGCCATTGTGACACAGCGGGGCTGCACAGAGCCCACGGTGCTTTGTGACCCGTGGCTCCCAGGAGAGCCTTTGTGATGCTGGGGAACTACAAGGAAGCCTGGCTCCTCTGTGACACCACCACAGAAGCTCAGGGGAGCCCTGGAGACCGTGCTGATGCTATTGAACCTGATGCAACCCTGCCTCCTCTGTGACACCACAGAAGCTCTTGGAGCCCTGGAGACCGTGGTGATGCTATGGAACCTGATGCAACCCTGCCTCCTCTGTGACACCACAGAACCTCTGGGAGCCCTGGAGACCGTGCTGATGCTATGGAACCTGATGCAACCCTGCCTCCACTGTGACACCACAGAAGCTCAGGGAGCCCTGGAGACTGTGGTGATGCTATGGAACCTGATGCAACCCTGCCTCCACTGTGACACCACAGAACCTCTGGGAGCCCTGGAGACCGTGCTGATGCTATGGAACCTGATGCAACCCTGCCTCCACTGTGACACCACAGAAGCTCGGGGAGCTCTGCAGACCGTGGGGATGCTGGCGAAGCTGACGGAACCCTGGGCACCACAGTGACGCTATGGAACCTGGTGGAACCGAGGGGCCACAGTGACACTGTGGGGCCTTTTGGAAGCAACAGGACCCTGGTGGGAAGCCACGGGATGATTAATCCTGCACGAACCTGCTCCAGGTGGGCTCCTCTCTCCCGGCTTCCACAGGTGCTGCTAGGATCCCACTCCGGCACTGGCTTGGCACGGGCTCACGGCTTCCTTTGGCAATGGCTCTGCTCCAGGATGGCATGCTGCAGAGAATGCAGGTAGATTTTGTGCTCACTCCTGGCATGCAGCTGGACAATAAAGCCTGATCCAGCCCCCCCTCAGCATATGTCCGGCTCTGGCATTGGGGCGGGGCAACTTTGGGAGCAGCCCCAGCCCTGCTCCTGCTCCCGGCTGGGCACCCAGCTGCTGGGACACAGGTGTGTCCTGATGCCACCGTCTACTCCTTTGAGAAGGGGAGGACAGAGTGCATCAGGGAGTTTGGTGTGGCTTACATGCGGCAAGGAGAAGGTGCAGCCCCAAACTGGCTTTCACTTCTAGAACCTTTTGCTATTGCGGGAGCAGCTGCTGGAGCTTTTCAACCGAGCTGCAAGAGTGAAAAGTGTGATGGCATGTCTATCTGAGAAGGAAGGTTCGGTGCCGCAGCCTGTTGTGCACAATTTATATGCTGATAAGAGAAGGGGGTGCTTTTGCAACGTTTTCCTTCCTGACACTTCTGTCTCTGTGAGCTTTAGCTGCTTGGACTCAGGGATACCGAAGGTATGTGAAAGTGACTGGGATGCGAGAATCATGTTGCACAGGGAACAGGGAAGGTCAGCAAATGTTTCCTGTCCTGGCACATCTCTCAGTCTGAACTGCAGCTGCAGATGCTTCACTTCCGCCAAGGACTCTGCCACCTTGAGAGAAGGATGCGCTCTATGGAGTTGAGAAAGAAAGTGCGTCTCACTAGCTTCTTTCCTCTACTTCATAGACAGCAAAGGGGCTATGAAAGGCAGCACTGGCTTTTTGTTCTAGGACTTCTTCTTTACAAGCAGCTGCTGGATGTTTGGAAGGGGGTTTGGGATATGCAAAAATGAGAGGCTAAGATGGTAAGAGGGTAAGATGGAAGTCATCTGGCAAAAGCAGAGCTCACAAAAGGGCCAGCTGAGAAAGCTCTTGCTGCCTACAACTTCAACTGCACCCCTCAAAGCAGCAGCACACACGCTGCTCTCGGCACTTTCCTTCTCAGCTCTACGCACCATCCTAAGCCTTGCCTCTCCCACACTCAGGATCCAAAGACAACGGCACCAGGGACTGCTCACACACTAAAGGCACCAGGACAAAAGGCTCACCAGCTTGGCCTTTGCATTCCCGCTGACAGCTCCACAGCTTGAACCCAGAGAACTGCCTGCTGCCAACAGCCTTTCCAATCACTCTGAGCACCTCATGACAAGGAGTGTGGGGAATGAATCTCCAGCAGCCTCCTGCCCCAGGCTGTCCCCCGGGAGCAGCCCTGCTCCAGGCCGTGACTGCCACCTGCACAGCCAAAGGACCCAGAGCCGGTGTTACACACCACGGCTGTGCCTGGCACAGAGACACCAGTGGCCACACAAGTGGCCATGGCACTGTCCACACACAGTCCCTGCTGCTGCTCCCCCAGCCGCTGGCACCAACTCCCAGCCACCCACTCCTAAAGCTACGGGGCCCACTGGGACACTGCGGGGGCTCGTGGAAGCCAGCGGCCATTGTGACACAGCGGGGCTGCACAGAGCCCACGGTGCTTTGTGACCCGTGGCTCCCAGGAGAGCCTTTGTGATGCTGGGGAACTACAAGGAAGCCTGGCTCCTCTGTGACACCACCACAGAAGCTCAGGGGAGCCCTGGAGACCGTGCTGATGCTATGGAACCTGATGCAACCCTGCCTCCTCTGTGACACCACAGAACCTCTGGGAGCCCTGGAGACCGTGCTGATGCTATGGAACCTGATGCAACCCTGCCTCCACTGTGACACCACAGAAGCTCAGGGAGCCCTGGAGACTGTGGTGATGCTATGGAACCTGATGCAACCCTGCCTCCACTGTGACACCACAGAACCTCTGGGAGCCCTGGAGACCGTGCTGATGCTATGGAACCTGATGCAACCCTGCCTCCACTGTGACACCACAGAAGCTCGGGGAGCTCTGCAGACCGTGGGGATGCTGGCGAAGCTGACGGAACCCTGGGCACCACAGTGACGCTATGGAACCTGGTGGAACCGAGGGGCCACAGTGACACTGTGGGGCCTTTTGGAAGCAACAGGACCCTGGTGGGAAGCCACGGGATGACTAATCCTGCACGAACCTGCTCCAGGTGGGCTCCTCTCTCCCGGCTTCCACAGGTGCTGCTAGGATCCCACTCCGGCACTGGCTTGGCACGGGCTCACGGCTTCCTTTGGCAATGGCTCTGCTCCAGGATGGCATGCTGCAGAGAATGCAGGTAGATTTTGTGCTCACTCCTGGCATGCAGCTGGACAATAAAGCCTGATCCAGCCCCCCCTCAGCATATGTCCGGCTCTGGCATTGGGGCGGGGCAACTTTGGGAGCAGCCCCAGCCCTGCTCCTGCTCCCGGCTGGGCACCCAGCTGCTGGGACACAGGTGTGTCCTGATGCCACCGTCTACTCCTTTGAGAAGGGGAGGACAGAGTGCATCAGGGAGTTTGGTGTGGCTTACATGCGGCAAGGAGAAGGTGCAGCCCCAAACTGGCTTTCACTTCTAGAACCTTTTGCTATTGCGGGAGCAGCTGCTGGAGCTTTTCAACCGAGCTGCAAGAGTGAAAAGTGTGATGGCATGTCTATCTGAGAAGGAAGGTTCGGTGCCGCAGCCTGTTGTGCACAATTTATATGCTGATAAGAGAAGGGGGTGCTTTTGGAACGTTTTCCTTCCTGACACTTCTGTCTCTGTGAGCTTTAGCTGCTTGGACTCAGGGATACCGAAGGTATGTGAAAGTGACTGGGATGCGAGAATCATGTTGCACAGGGAACAGGGAAGGTCAGCAAATGTTTCCTGTCCTGGCACATCTCTCAGTCTGAACTGCAGCTGCAGATGCTTCACTTCCGCCAAGGACTCTGCCACCTTGAGAGAAGGATGCGCTCTATGGAGTTGAGAAAGAAAGTGCGTCTCACTAGCTTCTTTCCTCTACTTCATAGACAGCAAAGGGGCTATGAAAGGCAGCACTGGCTTTTTGTTCTAGGACTTCTTCTTTACAAGCAGCTGCTGGATGTTTGGAAGGGGGTTTGGGATATGCAAAAATGAGAGGCTAAGATGGTAAGAGGGTAAGATGGAAGTCATCTGGCAAAAGCAGAGCTCACAAAAGGGCCAGCTGAGAAAGCTCTTGCTGCCTACAACTTCAACTGCACCCCTCAAAGCAGCAGCACACACGCTGCTCTCGGCACTTTCCTTCTCAGCTCTACGCACCATCCTAAGCCTTGCCTCTCCCACACTCAGGATCCAAAGACAACGGCACCAGGGACTGCTCACACACTAAAGGCACCAGGACAAAAGGCTCACCAGCTTGGCCTTTGCATTCCCGCTGACAGCTCCACAGCTTGAACCCAGAGAACTGCCTGCTGCCAACAGCCTTTCCAATCACTCTGAGCACCTCATGACAAGGAGTGTGGGGAATGAATCTCCAGCAGCCTCCTGCCCCAGGCTGTCCCCCGGGAGCAGCCCTGCTCCAGGCCGTGACTGCCACCTGCACAGCCAAAGGACCCAGAGCCGGTGTTACACACCACGGCTGTGCCTGGCACAGAGACACCAGTGGCCACACAAGTGGCCATGGCACTGTCCACACACAGTCCCTGCTGCTGCTCCCCCAGCCGCTGGCACCAACTCCCAGCCACCCACTCCTAAAGCCACGGGGCCCACTGGGACACTGCGGGGGCTCGTGGAAGCCAGCGGCCATTGTGACACAGCGGGGCTGCACAGAGCCCACGGTGCTTTGTGACCCGTGGCTCCCAGGAGAGCCTTTGTGATGCTGGGGAACTACAAGGAAGCCTGGCTCCTCTGTGACACCACCACAGAAGCTCAGGGGAGCCCTGGAGACCGTGCTGATGCTATTGAACCTGATGCAACCCTGCCTCCTCTGTGACACCACAGAAGCTCTTGGAGCCCTGGAGACCGTGGTGATGCTATGGAACCTGATGCAACCCTGCCTCCTCTGTGACACCACAGAACCTCTGGGAGCCCTGGAGACCGTGCTGATGCTATGGAACCTGATGCAACCCTGCCTCCACTGTGACACCACAGAAGCTCAGGGAGCCCTGGAGACTGTGGTGATGCTATGGAACCTGATGCAACCCTGCCTCCACTGTGACACCACAGAACCTCTGGGAGCCCTGGAGACCGTGCTGATGCTATGGAACCTGATGCAACCCTGCCTCCACTGTGACACCACAGAAGCTCGGGGAGCTCTGCAGACCGTGGGGATGCTGGCGAAGCTGACGGAACCCTGGGCACCACAGTGACGCTATGGAACCTGGTGGAACCGAGGGGCCACAGTGACACTGTGGGGCCTTTTGGAAGCAACAGGACCCTGGTGGGAAGCCACGGGATGATTAATCCTGCACGAACCTGCTCCAGGTGGGCTCCTCTCTCCCGGCTTCCACAGGTGCTGCTAGGATCCCACTCCGGCACTGGCTTGGCACGGGCTCACGGCTTCCTTTGGCAATGGCTCTGCTCCAGGATGGCATGCTGCAGAGAATGCAGGTAGATTTTGTGCTCACTCCTGGCATGCAGCTGGACAATAAAGCCTGATCCAGCCCCCCCTCAGCATATGTCCGGCTCTGGCATTGGGGCGGGGCAACTTTGGGAGCAGCCCCAGCCCTGCTCCTGCTCCCGGCTGGGCACCCAGCTGCTGGGACACAGGTGTGTCCTGATGCCACCGTCTACTCCTTTGAGAAGGGGAGGACAGAGTGCATCAGGGAGTTTGGTGTGGCTTACATGCGGCAAGGAGAAGGTGCAGCCCCAAACTGGCTTTCACTTCTAGAACCTTTTGCTATTGCGGGAGCAGCTGCTGGAGCTTTTCAACCGAGCTGCAAGAGTGAAAAGTGTGATGGCATGTCTATCTGAGAAGGAAGGTTCGGTGCCGCAGCCTGTTGTGCACAATTTATATGCTGATAAGAGAAGGGGGTGCTTTTGCAACGTTTTCCTTCCTGACACTTCTGTCTCTGTGAGCTTTAGCTGCTTGGACTCAGGGATACCGAAGGTATGTGAAAGTGACTGGGATGCGAGAATCATGTTGCACAGGGAACAGGGAAGGTCAGCAAATGTTTCCTGTCCTGGCACATCTCTCAGTCTGAACTGCAGCTGCAGATGCTTCACTTCCGCCAAGGACTCTGCCACCTTGAGAGAAGGATGCGCTCTATGGAGTTGAGAAAGAAAGTGCGTCTCACTAGCTTCTTTCCTCTACTTCATAGACAGCAAAGGGGCTATGAAAGGCAGCACTGGCTTTTTGTTCTAGGACTTCTTCTTTACAAGCAGCTGCTGGATGTTTGGAAGGGGGTTTGGGATATGCAAAAATGAGAGGCTAAGATGGTAAGAGGGTAAGATGGAAGTCATCTGGCAAAAGCAGAGCTCACAAAAGGGCCAGCTGAGAAAGCTCTTGCTGCCTACAACTTCAACTGCACCCCTCAAAGCAGCAGCACACACGCTGCTCTCGGCACTTTCCTTCTCAGCTCTACGCACCATCCTAAGCCTTGCCTCTCCCACACTCAGGATCCAAAGACAACGGCACCAGGGACTGCTCACACACTAAAGGCACCAGGACAAAAGGCTCACCAGCTTGGCCTTTGCATTCCCGCTGACAGCTCCACAGCTTGAACCCAGAGAACTGCCTGCTGCCAACAGCCTTTCCAATCACTCTGAGCACCTCATGACAAGGAGTGTGGGGAATGAATCTCCAGCAGCCTCCTGCCCCAGGCTGTCCCCCGGGAGCAGCCCTGCTCCAGGCCGTGACTGCCACCTGCACAGCCAAAGGACCCAGAGCCGGTGTTACACACCACGGCTGTGCCTGGCACAGAGACACCAGTGGCCACACAAGTGGCCATGGCACTGTCCACACACAGTCCCTGCTGCTGCTCCCCCAGCCGCTGGCACCAACTCCCAGCCACCCACTCCTAAAGCTACGGGGCCCACTGGGACACTGCGGGGGCTCGTGGAAGCCAGCGGCCATTGTGACACAGCGGGGCTGCACAGAGCCCACGGTGCTTTGTGACCCGTGGCTCCCAGGAGAGCCTTTGTGATGCTGGGGAACTACAAGGAAGCCTGGCTCCTCTGTGACACCACCACAGAAGCTCAGGGGAGCCCTGGAGACCGTGCTGATGCTATGGAACCTGATGCAACCCTGCCTCCTCTGTGACACCACAGAACCTCTGGGAGCCCTGGAGACCGTGCTGATGCTATGGAACCTGATGCAACCCTGCCTCCACTGTGACACCACAGAAGCTCAGGGAGCCCTGGAGACTGTGGTGATGCTATGGAACCTGATGCAACCCTGCCTCCACTGTGACACCACAGAACCTCTGGGAGCCCTGGAGACCGTGCTGATGCTATGGAACCTGATGCAACCCTGCCTCCACTGTGACACCACAGAAGCTCGGGGAGCTCTGCAGACCGTGGGGATGCTGGCGAAGCTGACGGAACCCTGGGCACCACAGTGACGCTATGGAACCTGGTGGAACCGAGGGGCCACAGTGACACTGTGGGGCCTTTTGGAAGCAACAGGACCCTGGTGGGAAGCCACGGGATGATTAATCCTGCACGAACCTGCTCCAGGTGGGCTCCTCTCTCCCGGCTTCCACAGGTGCTGCTAGGATCCCACTCCGGCACTGGCTTGGCACGGGCTCACGGCTTCCTTTGGCAATGGCTCTGCTCCAGGATGGCATGCTGCAGAGAATGCAGGTAGATTTTGTGCTCACTCCTGGCATGCAGCTGGACAATAAAGCCTGATCCAGCCCCCCCTCAGCATATGTCCGGCTCTGGCATTGGGGCGGGGCAACTTTGGGAGCAGCCCCAGCCCTGCTCCTGCTCCCGGCTGGGCACCCAGCTGCTGGGACACAGGTGTGTCCTGATGCCACCGTCTACTCCTTTGAGAAGGGGAGGACAGAGTGCATCAGGGAGTTTGGTGTGGCTTACATGCGGCAAGGAGAAGGTGCAGCCCCAAACTGGCTTTCACTTCTAGAACCTTTTGCTATTGCGGGAGCAGCTGCTGGAGCTTTTCAACCGAGCTGCAAGAGTGAAAAGTGTGATGGCATGTCTATCTGAGAAGAAAGGTTCGGTGCCGCAGCCTGTTGTGCACAATTTATATGCTGATAAGAGAAGGGGGTGCTTTTGGAACGTTTCCCTTCCTGACACTTCTGTCTCTGTGAGCTTTAGCTGCTTGGACTCAGGGATACCGAAGGTATGTGAAAGTGACTGGGATGCGAGAATCATGTTGCACAGGGAACAGGGAAGGTCAGCAAATGTTTCCTGTCCTGGCACATCTCTCAGTCTGAACTGCAGCTGCAGATGCTTCACTTCCGCCAAGGACTCTGCCACCTTGAGAGAAGGATGCGCTCTATGGAGTTGAGAAAGAAAGTGCGTCTCACTAGCTTCTTTCCTCTGCTTCATAGACAGCAAAGGGGCTATGAAAGGCAGCACTGGCTTTTTGTTCTAGGACTTCTTCTTTACAAGCAGCTGCTGGATGTTTGGAAGGGGGTTTGGGATATGCAAAAATGAGAGGCTAAGATGGTAAGAGGGTAAGATGGAAGTCATCTGGCAAAAGCAGAGCTCACAAAAGGGCCAGCTGAGAAAGCTCTTGCTGCCTACAACTTCAACTGCACCCCTCAAAGCAGCAGCACACACGCTGCTCTCGGCACTTTCCTTCTCAGCTCTACGCACCATCCTAAGCCTTGCCTCTCCCACACTCAGGATCCAAAGACAACGGCACCAGGGACTGCTCACACACTAAAGGCACCAGGACAAAAGGCTCACCAGCTTGGCCTTTGCATTCCCGCTGACAGCTCCACAGCTTGAACCCAGAGAACTGCCTGCTGCCAACAGCCTTTCCAATCACTCTGAGCACCTCATGACAAGGAGTGTGGGGAATGAATCTCCAGCAGCCTCCTGCCCCAGGCTGTCCCCCGGGAGCAGCCCTGCTCCAGGCCGTGACTGCCACCTGCACAGCCAAAGGACCCAGAGCCGGTGTTACACACCACGGCTGTGCCTGGCACAGAGACACCAGTGGCCACACAAGTGGCCATGGCACTGTCCACACACAGTCCCTGCTGCTGCTCCCCCAGCCGCTGGCACCAACTCCCAGCCACCCACTCCTAAAGCTACGGGGCCCACTGGGACACTGCGGGGGCTCGTGGAAGCCAGCGGCCATTGTGACACAGCGGGGCTGCACAGAGCCCACGGTGCTTTGTGACCCGTGGCTCCCAGGAGAGCCTTTGTGATGCTGGGGAACTACAAGGAAGCCTGGCTCCTCTGTGACACCACCACAGAAGCTCAGGGGAGCCCTGGAGACCGTGCTGATGCTATGGAACCTGATGCAACCCTGCCTCCTCTGTGACACCACAGAACCTCTGGGAGCCCTGGAGACCGTGCTGATGCTATGGAACCTGATGCAACCCTGCCTCCACTGTGACACCACAGAAGCTCAGGGAGCCCTGGAGACTGTGGTGATGCTATGGAACCTGATGCAACCCTGCCTCCACTGTGACACCACAGAACCTCTGGGAGCCCTGGAGACCGTGCTGATGCTATGGAACCTGATGCAACCCTGCCTCCACTGTGACACCACAGAAGCTCGGGGAGCTCTGCAGACCGTGGGGATGCTGGCGAAGCTGACGGAACCCTGGGCACCACAGTGACGCTATGGAACCTGGTGGAACCGAGGGGCCACAGTGACACTGTGGGGCCTTTTGGAAGCAACAGGACCCTGGTGGGAAGCCACGGGATGATTAATCCTGCACGAACCTGCTCCAGGTGGGCTCCTCTCTCCCGGCTTCCACAGGTGCTGCTAGGATCCCACTCCGGCACTGGCTTGGCACGGGCTGACGGCTTCCTTTGGCAATGGCTCTGCTCCAGGATGGCATGCTGCAGAGAATGCAGGTAGATTTTGTGCTCACTCCTGGCATGCAGCTGGACAATAAAGCCTGATCCAGCCCCCCCTCAGCATATGTCCGGCTCTGGCATTGGGGCGGGGCAACTTTGGGAGCAGCCCCAGCCCTGCTCCTGCTCCCGGCTGGGCACCCAGCTGCTGGGACACAGGTGTGTCCTGATGCCACCGTCTACTCCTTTGAGAAGGGGAGGACAGAGTGCATCAGGGAGTTTGGTGTGGCTTACATGCGGCAAGGAGAAGGTGCAGCCCCAAACTGGCTTTCACTTCTAGAACCTTTTGCTATTGCGGGAGCAGCTGCTGGAGCTTTTCAACCGAGCTGCAAGAGTGAAAAGTGTGATGGCATGTCTATCTGAGAAGGAAGGTTCGGTGCCGCAGCCTGTTGTGCACAATTTATATGCTGATAAGAGAAGGGGGTGCTTTTGGAACGTTTTCCTTCCTGACACTTCTGTCTCTGTGAGCTTTAGCTGCTTGGACTCAGGGATACCGAAGGTATGTGAAAGTGACTGGGATGCGAGAATCATGTTGCACAGGGAACAGGGAAGGTCAGCAAATGTTTCCTGTCCTGGCACATCTCTCAGTCTGAACTGCAGCTGCAGATGCTTCACTTCCGCCAAGGACTCTGCCACCTTGAGAGAAGGATGCGCTCTATGGAGTTGAGAAAGAAAGTGCGTCTCACTAGCTTCTTTCCTCTACTTCATAGACAGCAAAGGGGCTATGAAAGGCAGCACTGGCTTTTTGTTCTAGGACTTCTTCTTTACAAGCAGCTGCTGGATGTTTGGAAGGGGGTTTGGGATATGCAAAAATGAGAGGCTAAGATGGTAAGAAGGTAAGATGGAAGTCATCTGGCAAAAGCAGAGCTCACAAAAGGGCCAGCTGAGAAAGCTCTTGCTGCCTACAACTTCAACTGCACCCCTCAAAGCAGCAGCACACACGCTGCTCTCGGCACTTTCCTTCTCAGCTCTACGCACCATCCTAAGCCTTGCCTCTCCCACACTCAGGATCCAAAGACAACGGCACCAGGGACTGCTCACACACTAAAGGCACCAGGACAAAAGGCTCACCAGCTTGGCCTTTGCATTCCCGCTGACAGCTCCACAGCTTGAACCCAGAGAACTGCCTGCTGCCAACAGCCTTTCCAATCACTCTGAGCACCTCATGACAAGGAGTGTGGGGAATGAATCTCCAGCAGCCTCCTGCCCCAGGCTGTCCCCCGGGAGCAGCCCTGCTCCAGGCCGTGACTGCCACCTGCACAGCCAAAGGACCCAGAGCCGGTGTTACACACCACGGCTGTGCCTGGCACAGAGACACCAGTGGCCACACAAGTGGCCATGGCACTGTCCACACACAGTCCCTGCTGCTGCTCCCCCAGCCGCTGGCACCAACTCCCAGCCACCCACTCCTAAAGCCACGGGGCCCACTGGGACACTGCGGGGGCTCGTGGAAGCCAGCGGCCATTGTGACACAGCGGGGCTGCACAGAGCCCACGGTGCTTTGTGACCCGTGGCTCCCAGGAGAGCCTTTGTGATGCTGGGGAACTACAAGGAAGCCTGGCTCCTCTGTGACACCACCACAGAAGCTCAGGGGAGCCCTGGAGACCGTGCTGATGCTATTGAACCTGATGCAACCCTGCCTCCTCTGTGACACCACAGAACCTCTGGGAGCCCTGGAGACCGTGCTGATGCTATGGAACCTGATGCAACCCTGCCTCCACTGTGACACCACAGAAGCTCAGGGAGCCCTGGAGACTGTGGTGATGCTATGGAACCTGATGCAACCCTGCCTCCACTGTGACACCACAGAACCTCTGGGAGCCCTGGAGACCGTGCTGATGCTATGGAACCTGATGCAACCCTGCCTCCACTGTGACACCACAGAAGCTCGGGGAGCTCTGCAGACCGTGGGGATGCTGGCGAAGCTGACGGAACCCTGGGCACCACAGTGACGCTATGGAACCTGGTGGAACCGAGGGGCCACAGTGACACTGTGGGGCCTTTTGGAAGCAACAGGACCCTGGTGGGAAGCCACGGGATGATTAATCCTGCACGAACCTGCTCCAGGTGGGCTCCTCTCTCCCGGCTTCCACAGGTGCTGCTAGGATCCCACTCCGGCACTGGCTTGGCACGGGCTGACGGCTTCCTTTGGCAATGGCTCTGCTCCAGGATGGCATGCTGCAGAGAATGCAGGTAGATTTTGTGCTCACTCCTGGCATGCAGCTGGACAATAAAGCCTGATCCAGCCCCCCCTCAGCATATGTCCGGCTCTGGCATTGGGGCGGGGCAACTTTGGGAGCAGCCCCAGCCCTGCTCCTGCTCCCGGCTGGGCACCCAGCTGCTGGGACACAGGTGTGTCCTGATGCCACCGTCTACTCCTTTGAGAAGGGGAGGACAGAGTGCATCAGGGAGTTTGGTGTGGCTTACATGCGGCAAGGAGAAGGTGCAGCCCCAAACTGGCTTTCACTTCTAGAACCTTTTGCTATTGCGGGAGCAGCTGCTGGAGCTTTTCAACCGAGCTGCAAGAGTGAAAAGTGTGATGGCATGTCTATCTGAGAAGGAAGGTTCGGTGCCGCAGCCTGTTGTGCACAATTTATATGCTGATAAGAGAAGGGGGTGCTTTTGGAACGTTTCCCTTCCTGACACTTCTGTCTCTGTGAGCTTTAGCTGCTTGGACTCAGGGATACCGAAGGTATGTGAAAGTGACTGGGATGCGAGAATCATGTTGCACAGGGAACAGGGAAGGTCAGCAAATGTTTCCTGTCCTGGCACATCTCTCAGTCTGAACTGCAGCTGCAGATGCTTCACTTCCGCCAAGGACTCTGCCACCTTGAGAGAAGGATGCGCTCTATGGAGTTGAGAAAGAAAGTGCGTCTCACTAGCTTCTTTCCTCTACTTCATAGACAGCAAAGGGGCTATGAAAGGCAGCACTGGCTTTTTGTTCTAGGACTTCTTCTTTACAAGCAGCTGCTGGATGTTTGGAAGGGGGTTTGGGATATGCAAAAATGAGAGGCTAAGATGGTAAGAGGGTAAGATGGAAGTCATCTGGCAAAAGCAGAGCTCACAAAAGGGCCAGCTGAGAAAGCTCTTGCTGCCTACAACTTCAACTGCACCCCTCAAAGCAGCAGCACACATGCTGCTCTCGGCACTTTCCTTCTCAGCTCTACGCACCATCCTAAGCCTTGCCTCTCCCACACTCAGGATCCAAAGACAACGGCACCAGGGACTGCTCACACACTAAAGGCACCAGGACAAAAGGCTCAGCAGCTTGGCCTTTGCATTCCCGCTGACAGCTCCACAGCTTGAACCCAGAGAACTGCCTGCTGCCAACAGCCTTTCCAATCACTCTGAGCACCTCATGACAAGGAGTGTGGGGAATGAATCTCCAGCAGCCTCCTGCCCCAGGCTGTCCCCCGGGAGCAGCCCTGCTCCAGGCCGTGACTGCCACCTGCACAGCCAAAGGACCCAGAGCCGGTGTTACACACCACGGCTGTGCCTGGCACAGAGACACCAGTGGCCACACAAGTGGCCATGGCACTGTCCACACACAGTCCCTGCTGCTGCTCCCCCAGCCGCTGGCACCAACTCCCAGCCACCCACTCCTAAAGCCACGGGGCCCACTGGGACACTGCGGGGGCTCGTGGAAGCCAGCGGCCATTGTGACACAGCGGGGCTGCACAGAGCCCACGGTGCTTTGTGACCCGTGGCTCCCAGGAGAGCCTTTGTGATGCTGGGGAACTACAAGGAAGCCTGGCTCCTCTGTGACACCACCACAGAAGCTCAGGGGAGCCCTGGAGACCGTGCTGATGCTATTGAACCTGATTGCAACCCTGCCTCCTCTGTGACACCACAGAAGCTCTTGGAGCCCTGGAGACCGTGGTGATGCTATGGAACCTGATGCAACCCTGCCTCCTCTGTGACACCACAGAACCTCTGGGAGCCCTGGAGACCGTGCTGATGCTATGGAACCTGATGCAACCCTGCCTCCACTGTGACACCACAGAAGCTCAGGGAGCCCTGGAGACTGTGGTGATGCTATGGAACCTGATGCAACCCTGCCTCCACTGTGACACCACAGAACCTCTGGGAGCCCTGGAGACCGTGCTGATGCTATGGAACCTGATGCAACCCTGCCTCCACTGTGACACCACAGAAGCTCGGGGAGCTCTGCAGACCGTGGGGATGCTGGCGAAGCTGACGGAACCCTGGGCACCACAGTGACGCTATGGAACCTGGTGGAACCGAGGGGCCACAGTGACACTGTGGGGCCTTTTGGAAGCAACAGGACCCTGGTGGGAAGCCACGGGATGATTAATCCTGCACGAACCTGCTCCAGGTGGGCTCCTCTCTCCCGGCTTCCACAGGTGCTGCTAGGATCCCACTCCGGCACTGGCTTGGCACGGGCTGACGGCTTCCTTTGGCAATGGCTCTGCTCCAGGATGGCATGCTGCAGAGAATGCAGGTAGATTTTGTGCTCACTCCTGGCATGCAGCTGGACAATAAAGCCTGATCCAGCCCCCCCTCAGCATATGTCCGGCTCTGGCATTGGGGCGGGGCAACTTTGGGAGCAGCCCCAGCCCTGCTCCTGCTCCCGGCTGGGCACCCAGCTGCTGGGACACAGGTGTGTCCTGATGCCACCGTCTACTCCTTTGAGAAGGGGAGGACAGAGTGCATCAGGGAGTTTGGTGTGGCTTACATGCGGCAAGGAGAAGGTGCAGCCCCAAACTGGCTTTCACTTCTAGAACCTTTTGCTATTGCGGGAGCAGCTGCTGGAGCTTTTCAACCGAGCTGCAAGAGTGAAAAGTGTGATGGCATGTCTATCTGAGAAGGAAGGTTCGGTGCCGCAGCCTGTTGTGCACAATTTATATGCTGATAAGAGAAGGGGGTGCTTTTGGAACGTTTTCCTTCCTGACACTTCTGTCTCTGTGAGCTTTAGCTGCTTGGACTCAGGGATACCGAAGGTATGTGAAAGTGACTGGGATGCGAGAATCATGTTGCACAGGGAACAGGGAAGGTCAGCAAATGTTTCCTGTCCTGGCACATCTCTCAGTCTGAACTGCAGCTGCAGATGCTTCACTTCCGCCAAGGACTCTGCCACCTTGAGAGAAGGATGCGCTCTATGGAGTTGAGAAAGAAAGTGCGTCTCACTAGCTTCTTTCCTCTACTTCATAGACAGCAAAGGGGCTATGAAAGGCAGCACTGGCTTTTTGTTCTAGGACTTCTTCTTTACAAGCAGCTGCTGGATGTTTGGAAGGGGGTTTGGGATATGCAAAAATGAGAGGCTAAGATGGTAAGAAGGTAAGATGGAAGTCATCTGGCAAAAGCAGAGCTCACAAAAGGGCCAGCTGAGAAAGCTCTTGCTGCCTACAACTTCAACTGCACCCCTCAAAGCAGCAGCACACACGCTGCTCTCGGCACTTTCCTTCTCAGCTCTACGCACCATCCTAAGCCTTGCCTCTCCCACACTCAGGATCCAAAGACAACGGCACCAGGGACTGCTCACACACTAAAGGCACCAGGACAAAAGGCTCACCAGCTTGGCCTTTGCATTCCCGCTGACAGCTCCACAGCTTGAACCCAGAGAACTGCCTGCTGCCGACAGCCTTTCCAATCACTCTGAGCACCTCATGACAAGGAGTGTGGGGAATGAATCTCCAGCAGCCTCCTGCCCCAGGCTGTCCCCCGGGAGCAGCCCTGCTCCAGGCCGTGACTGCCACCTGCACAGCCAAAGGACCCAGAGCCGGTGTTACACACCACGGCTGTGCCTGGCACAGAGACACCAGTGGCCACACAAGTGGCCATGGCACTGTCCACACACAGTCCCTGCTGCTGCTCCCCCAGCCGCTGGCACCAACTCCCAGCCACCCACTCCTAAAGCCACGGGGCCCACTGGGACATTGCGGGGGCTCGTGGAAGCCAGCGGCCATTGTGACACAGCGGGGCTGCACAGAGCCCACGGTGCTTTGTGACCCGTGGCTCCCAGGAGAGCCTTTGTGATGCTGGGGAACTACAAGGAAGCCTGGCTCCTCTGTGACACCACCACAGAAGCTCAGGGGAGCCCTGGAGACTGTGCTGATGCTATTGAACCTGATGCAACCCTGCCTCCTCTGTGACACCACAGAAGCTCTTGGAGCCCTGGAGACCGTGGTGATGCTATGGAACCTGATGCAACCCTGCCTCCTCTGTGACACCACAGAACCTCTGGGAGCTCTGGAGACCGTGCTGATGCTATGGAACCTGATGCAACCCTGCCTCCACTGTGACACCACAGAAGCTCAGGGAGCCCTGGAGACTGTGGTGATGCTATGGAACCTGATGCAACCCTGCCTCCACTGTGACACCACAGAACCTCTGGGAGCCCTGGAGACCGTGCTGATGCTATGGAACCTGATGCAACCCTGCCTCCACTGTGACACCACAGAAGCTCGGGGAGCTCTGCAGACCGTGGGGATGCTGGCGAAGCTGACGGAACCCTGGGCACCACAGTGACGCTATGGAACCTGGTGGAACCGAGGGGCCACAGTGACACTGTGGGGCCTTTTGGAAGCAACAGGACCCTGGTGGGAAGCCACGGGATGATTAATCCTGCACGAACCTGCTCCAGGTGGGCTCCTCTCTCCCGGCTTCCACAGGTGCTGCTAGGATCCCACTCCGGCACTGGCTTGGCACGGGCTCACGGCTTCCTTTGGCAATGGCTCTGCTCCAGGATGGCATGCTGCAGAGAATGCAGGTAGATTTTGTGCTCACTCCTGGCATGCAGCTGGACAATAAAGCCTGATCCAGCCCCCCCTCAGCATATGTCCGGCTCTGGCATTGGGGCGGGGCAACTTTGGGAGCAGCCCCAGCCCTGCTCCTGCTCCCGGCTGGGCACCCAGCTGCTGGGACACAGGTGTGTCCTGATGCCACCGTCTACTCCTTTGAGAAGGGGAGGACAGAGTGCATCAGGGAGTTTGGTGTGGCTTACATGCGGCAAGGAGAAGGTGCAGCCCCAAACTGGCTTTCACTTCTAGAACCTTTTGCTATTGCGGGAGCAGCTGCTGGAGCTTTTCAACCGAGCTGCAAGAGTGAAAAGTGTGATGGCATGTCTATCTGAGAAGGAAGGTTCGGTGCCGCAGCCTGTTGTGCACAATTTATATGCTGATAACAGAAGGGGGTGCTTTTGGAACGTTTTCCTTCCTGACACTTCTGTCTCTGTGAGCTTTAGCTGCTTGGACTCAGGGATACCGAAGGTATGTGAAAGTGACTGGGATGCGAGAATCATGTTGCACAGGGAACAGGGAAGGTCAGCAAATGTTTCCTGTCCTGGCACATCTCTCAGTCTGAACTGCAGCTGCAGATGCTTCACTTCCGCCAAGGACTCTGCCACCTTGAGAGAAGGATGCGCTCTATGGAGTTGAGAAAGAAAGTGCGTCTCACTAGCTTCTTTCCTCTACTTCATAGACAGCAAAGGGGCTATGAAAGGCAGCACTGGCTTTTTGTTCTAGGACTTCTTCTTTACAAGCAGCTGCTGGATGTTTGGAAGGGGGTTTGGGATATGCAAAAATGAGAGGCTAAGATGGTAAGAGGGTAAGATGGAAGTCATCTGGCAAAAGCAGAGCTCACAAAAGGGCCAGCTGAGAAAGCTCTTGCTGCCTACAACTTCAACTGCACCCCTCAAAGCAGCAGCACACACGCTGCTCTCGGCACTTTCCTTCTCAGCTCTACGCACCATCCTAAGCCTTGCCTCTCCCACACTCAGGATCCAAAGACAACGGCACCAGGGACTGCTCACACACTAAAGGCACCAGGACAAAAGGCTCACCAGCTTGGCCTTTGCATTCCCGCTGACAGCTCCACAGCTTGAACCCAGAGAACTGCCTGCTGCCAACAGCCTTTCCAATCACTCTGAGCACCTCATGACAAGGAGTGTGGGGAATGAATCTCCAGCAGCCTCCTGCCCCAGGCTGTCCCCCGGGAGCAGCCCTGCTCCAGGCCGTGACTGCCACCTGCACAGCCAAAGGACCCAGAGCCGGTGTTACACACCACGGCTGTGCCTGGCACAGAGACACCAGTGGCCACACAAGTGGCCATGGCACTGTCCACACACAGTCCCTGCTGCTGCTCCCCCAGCCGCTGGCACCAACTCCCAGCCACCCACTCCTAAAGCCACGGGGCCCACTGGGACACTGCGGGGGCTCGTGGAAGCCAGCGGCCATTGTGACACAGCGGGGCTGCACAGAGCCCACGGTGCTTTGTGACCCGTGGCTCCCAGGAGAGCCTTTGTGATGCTGGGGAACTACAAGGAAGCCTGGCTCCTCTGTGACACCACCACAGAAGCTCAGGGGAGCCCTGGAGACCGTGCTGATGCTATGGAACCTGATGCAACCCTGCCTCCTCTGTGACACCACAGAACCTCTGGGAGCCCTGGAGACCGTGCTGATGCTATGGAACCTGATGCAACCCTGCCTCCACTGTGACACCACAGAAGCTCAGGGAGCCCTGGAGACTGTGGTGATGCTATGGAACCTGATGCAACCCTGCCTCCACTGTGACACCACAGAACCTCTGGGAGCCCTGGAGACCGTGCTGATGCTATGGAACCTGATGCAACCCTGCCTCCACTGTGACACCACAGAAGCTCGGGGAGCTCTGCAGACCGTGGGGATGCTGGCGAAGCTGACGGAACCCTGGGCACCACAGTGACGCTATGGAACCTGGTGGAACCGAGGGGCCACAGTGACACTGTGGGGCCTTTTGGAAGCAACAGGACCCTGGTGGGAAGCCACGGGATGATTAATCCTGCACGAACCTGCTCCAGGTGGGCTCCTCTCTCCCAGCTTCCACAGGTGCTGCTAGGATCCCACTCCGGCACTGGCTTGGCACGGGCTCACGGCTTCCTTTGGCAATGGCTCTGCTCCAGGATGGCATGCTGCAGAGAATGCAGGTAGATTTTGTGCTCACTCCTGGCATGCAGCTGGACAATAAAGCCTGATCCAGCCCCCCCTCAGCATATGTCCGGCTCTGGCATTGGGGCGGGGCAACTTTGGGAGCAGCCCCAGCCCTGCTCCTGCTCCCGGCTGGGCACCCAGCTGCTGGGACACAGGTGTGTCCTGATGCCACCGTCTACTCCTTTGAGAAGGGGAGGACAGAGTGCATCAGGGAGTTTGGTGTGGCTTACATGCGGCAAGGAGAAGGTGCAGCCCCAAACTGGCTTTCACTTCTAGAACCTTTTGCTATTGCGGGAGCAGCTGCTGGAGCTTTTCAACCGAGCTGCAAGAGTGAAAAGTGTGATGGCATGTCTATCTGAGAAGGAAGGTTCGGTGCCGCAGCCTGTTGTGCACAATTTATATGCTGATAACAGAAGGGGGTGCTTTTGGAACGTTTTCCTTCCTGACACTTCTGTCTCTGTGAGCTTTAGCTGCTTGGACTCAGGGATACCGAAGGTATGTGAAAGTGACTGGGATGCGAGAATCATGTTGCACAGGGAACAGGGAAGGTCAGCAAATGTTTCCTGTCCTGGCACATCTCTCAGTCTGAACTGCAGCTGCAGATGCTTCACTTCCGCCAAGGACTCTGCCACCTTGAGAGAAGGATGCGCTCTATGGAGTTGAGAAAGAAAGTGCGTCTCACTAGCTTCTTTCCTCTACTTCATAGACAGCAAAGGGGCTATGAAAGGCAGCACTGGCTTTTTGTTCTAGGACTTCTTCTTTACAAGCAGCTGCTGGATGTTTGGAAGGGGGTTTGGGATATGCAAAAATGAGAGGCTAAGATGGTAAGAGGGTAAGATGGAAGTCATCTGGCAAAAGCAGAGCTCACAAAAGGGCCAGCTGAGAAAGCTCTTGCTGCCTACAACTTCAACTGCACCCCTCAAAGCAGCAGCACACACGCTGCTCTCGGCACTTTCCTTCTCAGCTCTACGCACCATCCTAAGCCTTGCCTCTCCCACACTCAGGATCCAAAGACAACGGCACCAGGGACTGCTCACACACTAAAGGCACCAGGACAAAAGGCTCACCAGCTTGGCCTTTGCATTCCCGCTGACAGCTCCACAGCTTGAACCCAGAGAACTGCCTGCTGCCAACAGCCTTTCCAATCACTCTGAGCACCTCATGACAAGGAGTGTGGGGAATGAATCTCCAGCAGCCTCCTGCCCCAGGCTGTCCCCCGGGAGCAGCCCTGCTCCAGGCCGTGACTGCCACCTGCACAGCCAAAGGACCCAGAGCCGGTGTTACACACCACGGCTGTGCCTGGCACAGAGACACCAGTGGCCACACAAGTGGCCATGGCACTGTCCACACACAGTCCCTGCTGCTGCTCCCCCAGCCGCTGGCACCAACTCCCAGCCACCCACTCCTAAAGCCACGGGGCCCACTGGGACACTGCGGGGGCTCGTGGAAGCCAGCGGCCATTGTGACACAGCGGGGCTGCACAGAGCCCACGGTGCTTTGTGACCCGTGGCTCCCAGGAGAGCCTTTGTGATGCTGGGGAACTACAAGGAAGCCTGGCTCCTCTGTGACACCACCACAGAAGCTCAGGGGAGCCCTGGAGACCGTGCTGATGCTATGGAACCTGATGCAACCCTGCCTCCTCTGTGACACCACAGAACCTCTGGGAGCCCTGGAGACCGTGCTGATGCTATGGAACCTGATGCAACCCTGCCTCCACTGTGACACCACAGAAGCTCAGGGAGCCCTGGAGACTGTGGTGATGCTATGGAACCTGATGCAACCCTGCCTCCACTGTGACACCACAGAACCTCTGGGAGCCCTGGAGACCGTGCTGATGCTATGGAACCTGATGCAACCCTGCCTCCACTGTGACACCACAGAAGCTCGGGGAGCTCTGCAGACCGTGGGGATGCTGGCGAAGCTGACGGAACCCTGGGCACCACAGTGACGCTATGGAACCTGGTGGAACCGAGGGGCCACAGTGACACTGTGGGGCCTTTTGGAAGCAACAGGACCCTGGTGGGAAGCCACGGGATGATTAATCCTGCACGAACCTGCTCCAGGTGGGCTCCTCTCTCCCAGCTTCCACAGGTGCTGCTAGGATCCCACTCCGGCACTGGCTTGGCACGGGCTCACGGCTTCCTTTGGCAATGGCTCTGCTCCAGGATGGCATGCTGCAGAGAATGCAGGTAGATTTTGTGCTCACTCCTGGCATGCAGCTGGACAATAAAGCCTGATCCAGCCCCCCCTCAGCATATGTCCGGCTCTGGCATTGGGGCGGGGCAACTTTGGGAGCAGCCCCAGCCCTGCTCCTGCTCCCGGCTGGGCACCCAGCTGCTGGGACACAGGTGTGTCCTGATGCCACCGTCTACTCCTTTGAGAAGGGGAGGACAGAGTGCATCAGGGAGTTTGGTGTGGCTTACATGCGGCAAGGAGAAGGTGCAGCCCCAAACTGGCTTTCACTTCTAGAACCTTTTGCTATTGCGGGAGCAGCTGCTGGAGCTTTTCAACCGAGCTGCAAGAGTGAAAAGTGTGATGGCATGTCTATCTGAGAAGGAAGGTTCGGTGCCGCAGCCTGTTGTGCACAATTTATATGCTGATAAGAGAAGGGGGTGCTTTTGGAACGTTTTCCTTCCTGACACTTCTGTCTCTGTGAGCTTTAGCTGCTTGGACTCAGGGATACCGAAGGTATGTGAAAGTGACTGGGATGCGAGAATCATGTTGCACAGGGAACAGGGAAGGTCAGCAAATGTTTCCTGTCCTGGCACATCTCTCAGTCTGAACTGCAGCTGCAGATGCTTCACTTCCGCCAAGGACTCTGCCACCTTGAGAGAAGGATGCGCTCTATGGAGTTGAGAAAGAAAGTGCGTCTCACTAGCTTCTTTCCTCTACTTCATAGACAGCAAAGGGGCTATGAAAGGCAGCACTGGCTTTTTGTTCTAGGACTTCTTCTTTACAAGCAGCTGCTGGATGTTTGGAAGGGGGTTTGGGATATGCAAAAATGAGAGGCTAAGATGGTAAGAAGGTAAGATGGAAGTCATCTGGCAAAAGCAGAGCTCACAAAAGGGCCAGCTGAGAAAGCTCTTGCTGCCTACAACTTCAACTGCACCCCTCAAAGCAGCAGCACACACGCTGCTCTCGGCACTTTCCTTCTCAGCTCTACGCACCATCCTAAGCCTTGCCTCTCCCACACTCAGGATCCAAAGACAACGGCACCAGGGACTGCTCACACACTAAAGGCACCAGGACAAAAGGCTCACCAGCTTGGCCTTTGCATTCCCGCTGACAGCTCCACAGCTTGAACCCAGAGAACTGCCTGCTGCCAACAGCCTTTCCAATCACTCTGAGCACCTCATGACAAGGAGTGTGGGGAATGAATCTCCAGCAGCCTCCTGCCCCAGGCTGTCCCCCGGGAGCAGCCCTGCTCCAGGCTGTGACTGCCACCTGCACAGCCAAAGGACCCAGAGCCGGTGTTACACACCACGGCTGTGCCTGGCACAGAGACACCAGTGGCCACACAAGTGGCCATGGCACTGTCCACACACAGTCCCTGCTGCTGCTCCCCCAGCCGCTGGCACCAACTCCCAGCCACCCACTCCTAAAGCCACGGGGCCCACTGGGACACTGCGGGGGCTCGTGGAAGCCAGCGGCCATTGTGACACAGCGGGGCTGCACAGAGCCCACGGTGCTTTGTGACCCGTGGCTCCCAGGAGAGCCTTTGTGATGCTGGGGAACTACAAGGAAGCCTGGCTCCTCTGTGACACCACCACAGAAGCTCAGGGGAGCCCTTGAGACTGTGCTGATGCTATTGAACCTGATGCAACCCTGCCTCCTCTGTGACACCACAGAAGCTCTTGGAGCCCTGGAGACCGTGGTGATGCTATGGAACCTGATGCAACCCTGCCTCCTCTGTGACACCACAGAACCTCTGGGAGCCCTGGAGACCGTGCTGATGCTATGGAACCTGATGCAACCCTGCCTCCACTGTGACACCACAGAAGCTCAGGGAGCCCTGGAGACTGTGGTGATGCTATGGAACCTGATGCAACCCTGCCTCCACTGTGACACCACAGAACCTCTGGGAGCCCTGGAGACCGTGCTGATGCTATGGAACCTGATGCAACCCTGCCTCCACTGTGACACCACAGAAGCTCGGGGAGCTCTGCAGACCGTGGGGATGCTGGCGAAGCTGACGGAACCCTGGGCACCACAGTGACGCTATGGAACCTGGTGGAACCGAGGGGCCACAGTGACACTGTGGGGCCTTTTGGAAGCAACAGGACCCTGGTGGGAAGCCACGGGATGATTAATCCTGCACGAACCTGCTCCAGGTGGGCTCCTCTCTCCCGGCTTCCACAGGTGCTGCTAGGATCCCACTCCGGCACTGGCTTGGCACGGGCTGACGGCTTCCTTTGGCAATGGCTCTGCTCCAGGATGGCATGCTGCAGAGAATGCAGGTAGATTTTGTGCTCACTCCTGGCATGCAGCTGGACAATAAAGCCTGATCCAGCCCCCCCTCAGCATATGTCCGGCTCTGGCATTGGGGCGGGGCAACTTTGGGAGCAGCCCCAGCCCTGCTCCTGCTCCCGGCTGGGCACCCAGCTGCTGGGACACAGGTGTGTCCTGATGCCACCGTCTACTCCTTTGAGAAGGGGAGGACAGAGTGCATCAGGGAGTTTGGTGTGGCTTACATGCGGCAAGGAGAAGGTGCAGCCCCAAACTGGCTTTCACTTCTAGAACCTTTTGCTATTGCGGGAGCAGCTGCTGGAGCTTTTCAACCGAGCTGCAAGAGTGAAAAGTGTGATGGCATGTCTATCTGAGAAGGAAGGTTCGGTGCCGCAGCCTGTTGTGCACAATTTATATGCTGATAAGAGAAGGGGGTGCTTTTGGAACGTTTTCCTTCCTGACACTTCTGTCTCTGTGAGCTTTAGCTGCTTGGACTCAGGGATACCGAAGGTATGTGAAAGTGACTGGGATGCGAGAATCATGTTGCACAGGGAACAGGGAAGGTCAGCAAATGTTTCCTGTCCTGGCACATCTCTCAGTCTGAACTGCAGCTGCAGATGCTTCACTTCCGCCAAGGACTCTGCCACCTTGAGAGAAGGATGCGCTCTATGGAGTTGAGAAAGAAAGTGCGTCTCACTAGCTTCTTTCCTCTACTTCATAGACAGCAAAGGGGCTATGAAAGGCAGCACTGGCTTTTTGTTCTAGGACTTCTTCTTTACAAGCAGCTGCTGGATGTTTGGAAGGGGGTTTGGGATATGCAAAAATGAGAGGCTAAGATGGTAAGAGGGTAAGATGGAAGTCATCTGGCAAAAGCAGAGCTCACAAAAGGGCCAGCTGAGAAAGCTCTTGCTGCCTACAACTTCAACTGCACCCCTCAAAGCAGCAGCACACACGCTGCTCTCGGCACTTTCCTTCTCAGCTCTACGCACCATCCTAAGCCTTGCCTCTCCCACACTCAGGATCCAAAGACAACGGCACCAGGGACTGCTCACACACTAAAGGCACCAGGACAAAAGGCTCAGCAGCTTGGCCTTTGCATTCCCGCTGACAGCTCCACAGCTTGAACCCAGAGAACTGCCTGCTGCCAACAGCCTTTCCAATCACTCTGAGCACCTCATGACAAGGAGTGTGGGGAATGAATCTCCAGCAGCCTCCTGCCCCAGGCTGTCCCCCGGGAGCAGCCCTGCTCCAGGCCGTGACTGCCACCTGCACAGCCAAAGGACCCAGAGCCGGTGTTACACACCACGGCTGTGCCTGACACAGAGACACCAGTGGCCACACAAGTGGCCATGGCACTGTCCACACACAGTCCCTGCTGCTGCTCCCCCAGCCGCTGGCACCAACTCCCAGCCACCCACTCCTAAAGCCACGGGGCCCACTGGGACACTGCGGGGGCTCGTGGAAGCCAGCGGCCATTGTGACACAGCGGGGCTGCACAGAGCCCACGGTGCTTTGTGACCCGTGGCTCCCAGGAGAGCCTTTGTGATGCTGGGGAACTACAAGGAAGCCTGGCTCCTCTGTGACACCACCACAGAAGCTCAGGGGAGCCCTTGAGACTGTGCTGATGCTATTGAACCTGATGCAACCCTGCCTCCTCTGTGACACCACAGAAGCTCTTGGAGCCCTGGAGACCGTGGTGATGCTATGGAACCTGATGCAACCCTGCCTCCTCTGTGACACCACAGAACCTCTGGGAGCCCTGGAGACCGTGCTGATGCTATGGAACCTGATGCAACCCTGCCTCCACTGTGACACCACAGAAGCTCAGGGAGCCCTGGAGACTGTGGTGATGCTATGGAACCTGATGCAACCCTGCCTCCACTGTGACACCACAGAACCTCTGGGAGCCCTGGAGACCGTGCTGATGCTATGGAACCTGATGCAACCCTGCCTCCACTGTGACACCACAGAAGCTCGGGGAGCTCTGCAGACCGTGGGGATACTGGCGAAGCTGACGGAACCCTGGGCACCACAGTGACGCTATGGAACCTGGTGGAACCGAGGGGCCACAGTGACACTGTGGGGCCTTTTGGAAGCAACAGGACCCTGGTGGGAAGCCACGGGATGATTAATCCTGCACGAACCTGCTCCAGGTGGGCTCCTCTCTCCCGGCTTCCACAGGTGCTGCTAGGATCCCACTCCGGCACTGGCTTGGCACGGGCTCACGGCTTCCTTTGGCAATGGCTCTGCTCCAGGATGGCATGCTGCAGAGAATGCAGGTAGATTTTGTGCTCACTCCTGGCATGCAGCTGGACAATAAAGCCTGATCCAGCCCCCCCTCAGCATATGTCCGGCTCTGGCATTGGGGCGGGGCAACTTTGGGAGCAGCCCCAGCCCTGCTCCTGCTCCCGGCTGGGCACCCAGCTGCTGGGACACAGGTGTGTCCTGATGCCACCGTCTACTCCTTTGAGAAGGGGAGGACAGAGTGCATCAGGGAGTTTGGTGTGGCTTACATGCGGCAAGGAGAAGGTGCAGCCCCAAACTGGCTTTCACTTCTAGAACCTTTTGCTATTGCGGGAGCAGCTGCTGGAGCTTTTCAACCGAGCTGCAAGAGTGAAAAGTGTGATGGCATGTCTATCTGAGAAGGAAGGTTCGGTGCCGCAGCCTGTTGTGCACAATTTATATGCTGATAAGAGAAGGGGGTTCTTTTGGAACGTTTTCCTTCCTGACACTTCTGTCTCTGTGAGCTTTAGCTGCTTGGACTCAGGGATACCGAAGGTATGTGAAAGTGACTGGGATGCGAGAATCATGTTGCACAGGGAACAGGGAAGGTCAGCAAATGTTTCCTGTCCTGGCACATCTCTCAGTCTGAACTGCAGCTGCAGATGCTTCACTTCCGCCAAGGACTCTGCCACCTTGAGAGAAGGATGCGCTCTATGGAGTTGAGAAAGAAAGTGCGTCTCACTAGCTTCTTTCCTCTACTTCATAGACAGCAAAGGGGCTATGAAAGGCAGCACTGGCTTTTTGTTCTAGGACTTCTTCTTTACAAGCAGCTGCTGGATGTTTGGAAGGGGGTTTGGGATATGCAAAAATGAGAGGCTAAGATGGTAAGAGGGTAAGATGGAAGTCATCTGGCAAAAGCAGAGCTCACAAAAGGGCCAGCTGAGAAAGCTCTTGCTGCCTACAACTTCAACTGCACCCCTCAAAGCAGCAGCACACACGCTGCTCTCGGCACTTTCCTTCTCAGCTCTACGCACCATCCTAAGCCTTGCCTCTCCCACACTCAGGATCCAAAGACAACGGCACCAGGGACTGCTCACACACTAAAGGCACCAGGACAAAAGGCTCACCAGCTTGGCCTTTGCATTCCCGCTGACAGCTCCACAGCTTGAACCCAGAGAACTGCCTGCTGCCAACAGCCTTTCCAATCACTCTGAGCACCTCATGACAAGGAGTGTGGGGAATGAATCTCCAGCAGCCTCCTGCCCCAGGCTGTCCCCCGGGAGCAGCCCTGCTCCAGGCCGTGACTGCCACCTGCACAGCCAAAGGACCCAGAGCCGGTGTTACACACCACGGCTGTGCCTGGCACAGAGACACCAGTGGCCACACAAGTGGCCATGGCACTGTCCACACACAGTCCCTGCTGCTGCTCCCCCAGCCGCTGGCACCAACTCCCAGCCACCCACTCCTAAAGCCACGGGGCCCACTGGGACACTGCGGGGGCTCGTGGAAGCCAGCGGCCCATGTGACACAGCGGGGCTGCACAGAGCCCACGGTGCTTTGTGACCCGTGGCTCCCAGGAGAGCCTTTGTGATGCTGGGGAACTACAAGGAAGCCTGGCTCCTCTGTGACACCACCACAGAAGCTCAGGGGAGCCCTGGAGGCCGTGCTGATGCTATTGAACCTGATGCAACCCTGCCTCCTCTGTGACACCACAGAACCTCTGGGAGCTCTGGAGACCGTGCTGATGCTATGGAACCTGATGCAACCCTGCCTCCACTGTGACACCACAGAAGCTCAGGGAGCCCTGGAGACTGTGGTGATGCTATGGAACCTGATGCAACCCTGCCTCCACTGTGACACCACAGAACCTCTGGGAGCCCTGGAGACCGTGCTGATGCTATGGAACCTGATGCAACCCTGCCTCCACTGTGACACCACAGAAGCTCGGGGAGCTCTGCAGACCGTGGGGATGCTGGCGAAGCTGACGGAACCCTGGGCACCACAGTGACGCTATGGAACCTGGTGGAACCGAGGGGCCACAGTGACACTGTGGGGCCTTTTGGAAGCAACAGGACCCTGGTGGGAAGCCACGGGATGATTAATCCTGCACGAACCTGCTCCAGGTGGGCTCCTCTCTCCCGGCTTCCACAGGTGCTGCTAGGATCCCACTCCGGCACTGGCTTGGCACGGGCTCACGGCTTCCTTTGGCAATGGCTCTGCTCCAGGATGGCATGCTGCAGAGAATGCAGGTAGATTTTGTGCTCACTCCTGGCATGCAGCTGGACAATAAAGCCTGATCCAGCCCCCCCTCAGCATATGTCCGGCTCTGGCATTGGGGCGGGGCAACTTTGGGAGCAGCCCCAGCCCTGCTCCTGCTCCCGGCTGGGCACCCAGCTGCTGGGACACAGGTGTGTCCTGATGCCACCGTCTACTCCTTTGAGAAGGGGAGGACAGAGTGCATCAGGGAGTTTGGTGTGGCTTACATGCGGCAAGGAGAAGGTGCAGCCCCAAACTGGCTTTCACTTCTAGAACCTTTTGCTATTGCGGGAGCAGCTGCTGGAGCTTTTCAACCGAGCTGCAAGAGTGAAAAGTGTGATGGCATGTCTATCTGAGAAGGAAGGTTCGGTGCCGCAGCCTGTTGTGCACAATTTATATGCTGATAAGAGAAGGGGGTGCTTTTGCAACGTTTTCCTTCCTGACACTTCTGTCTCTGTGAGCTTTAGCTGCTTGGACTCAGGGATACCGAAGGTATGTGAAAGTGACTGGGATGCGAGAATCATGTTGCACAGGGAACAGGGAAGGTCAGCAAATGTTTCCTGTCCTGGCACATCTCTCAGTCTGAACTGCAGCTGCAGATGCTTCACTTCCGCCAAGGACTCTGCCACCTTGAGAGAAGGATGCGCTCTATGGAGTTGAGAAAGAAAGTGCGTCTCACTAGCTTCTTTCCTCTACTTCATAGACAGCAAAGGGGCTATGAAAGGCAGCACTGGCTTTTTGTTCTAGGACTTCTTCTTTACAAGCAGCTGCTGGATGTTTGGAAGGGGGTTTGGGATATGCAAAAATGAGAGGCTAAGATGGTAAGAGGGTAAGATGGAAGTCATCTGGCAAAAGCAGAGCTCACAAAAGGGCCAGCTGAGAAAGCTCTTGCTGCCTACAACTTCAACTGCACCCCTCAAAGCAGCAGCACACACGCTGCTCTCGGCACTTTCCTTCTCAGCTCTACGCACCATCCTAAGCCTTGCCTCTCCCACACTCAGGATCCAAAGACAACGGCACCAGGGACTGCTCACACACTAAAGGCACCAGGACAAAAGGCTCACCAGCTTGGCCTTTGCATTCCCGCTGACAGCTCCACAGCTTGAACCCAGAGAACTGCCTGCTGCCGACAGCCTTTCCAATCACTCTGAGCACCTCATGACAAGGAGTGTGGGGAATGAATCTCCAGCAGCCTCCTGCCCCAGGCTGTCCCCCGGGAGCAGCCCTGCTCCAGGCCGTGACTGCCACCTGCACAGCCAAAGGACCCAGAGCCGGTGTTACACACCACGGCTGTGCCTGGCACAGAGACACCAGTGGCCACACAAGTGGCCATGGCACTGTCCACACACAGTCCCTGCTGCTGCTCCCCCAGCCGCTGGCACCAACTCCCAGCCACCCACTCCTAAAGCCACGGGGCCCACTGGGACACTGCGGGGGCTCGTGGAAGCCAGCGGCCATTGTGACACAGCGGGGCTGCACAGAGCCCACGGTGCTTTGTGACCCGTGGCTCCCAGGAGAGCCTTTGTGATGCTGGGGAACTACAAGGAAGCCTGGCTCCTCTGTGACACCACCACAGAAGCTCAGGGGAGCCCTGGAGACCGTGCTGATGCTATTGAACCTGATGCAACCCTGCCTCCTCTGTGACACCACAGAAGCTCTTGGAGCCCTGGAGACCGTGGTGATGCTATGGAACCTGATGCAACCCTGCCTCCTCTGTGACACCACAGAACCTCTGGGAGCCCTGGAGACCGTGCTGATGCTATGGAACCTGATGCAACCCTGCCTCCTCTGTGACACCACAGAAGCTCAGGGAGCCCTGGAGACTGTGGTGATGCTATGGAACCTGATGCAACCCTGCCTCCACTGTGACACCACAGAAGCTCGGGGAGCTCTGCAGACCGTGGGGATGCTGGCGAAGCTGACGGAACCCTGGGCACCACAGTGACGCTATGGAACCTGGTGGAACCGAGGGGCCACAGTGACACTGTGGGGCCTTTTGGAAGCAACAGGACCCTGGTGGGAAGCCACGGGATGATTAATCCTGCACGAACCTGCTCCAGGTGGGCTCCTCTCTCCCGGCTTCCACAGGTGCTGCTAGGATCCCACTCCGGCACTGGCTTGGCACGGGCTCACGGCTTCCTTTGGCAATGGCTCTGCTCCAGGATGGCATGCTGCAGAGAATGCAGGTAGATTTTGTGCTCACTCCTGGCATGCAGCTGGACAATAAAGCCTGATCCAGCCCCCCCTCAGCATATGTCCGGCTCTGGCATTGGGGCGGGGCAACTTTGGGAGCAGCCCCAGCCCTGCTCCTGCTCCCGGCTGGGCACCCAGCTGCTGGGACACAGGTGTGTCCTGATGCCACCGTCTACTCCTTTGAGAAGGGGAGGACAGAGTGCATCAGGGAGTTTGGTGTGGCTTACATGCGGCAAGGAGAAGGTGCAGCCCCAAACTGGCTTTCACTTCTAGAACCTTTTGCTATTGCGGGAGCAGCTGCTGGAGCTTTTCAACCGAGCTGCAAGAGTGAAAAGTGTGATGGCATGTCTATCTGAGAAGGAAGGTTCGGTGCCGCAGCCTGTTGTGCACAATTTATATGCTGATAAGAGAAGGGGGTGCTTTTGCAACGTTTTCCTTCCTGACACTTCTGTCTCTGTGAGCTTTAGCTGCTTGGACTCAGGGATACCGAAGGTATGTGAAAGTGACTGGGATGCGAGAATCATGTTGCACAGGGAACAGGGAAGGTCAGCAAATGTTTCCTGTCCTGGCACATCTCTCAGTCTGAACTGCAGCTGCAGATGCTTCACTTCCGCCAAGGACTCTGCCACCTTGAGAGAAGGATGCGCTCTATGGAGTTGAGAAAGAAAGTGCGTCTCACTAGCTTCTTTCCTCTACTTCATAGACAGCAAAGGGGCTATGAAAGGCAGCACTGGCTTTTTGTTCTAGGACTTCTTCTTTACAAGCAGCTGCTGGATGTTTGGAAGGGGGTTTGGGATATGCAAAAATGAGAGGCTAAGATGGTAAGAGGGTAAGATGGAAGTCATCTGGCAAAAGCAGAGCTCACAAAAGGGCCAGCTGAGAAAGCTCTTGCTGCCTACAACTTCAACTGCACCCCTCAAAGCAGCAGCACACACGCTGCTCTCGGCACTTTCCTTCTCAGCTCTACGCACCATCCTAAGCCTTGCCTCTCCCACACTCAGGATCCAAAGACAACGGCACCAGCGACTGCTCACACACTAAAGGCACCAGGACAAAAGGCTCACCAGCTTGGCCTTTGCATTCCCGCTGACAGCTCCACAGCTTGAACCCAGAGAACTGCCTGCTGCCAACAGCCTTTCCAATCACTCTGAGCACCTCATGACAAGGAGTGTGGGGAATGAATCTCCAGCAGCCTCCTGCCCCAGGCTGTCCCCCGGGAGCAGCCCTGCTCCAGGCCGTGACTGCCACCTGCACAGCCAAAGGACCCAGAGCCGGTGTTACACACCACGGCTGTGCCTGGCACAGAGACACCAGTGGCCACACAAGTGGCCATGGCACTGTCCACACACAGTCCCTGCTGCTGCTCCCCCAGCCGCTGGCACCAACTCCCAGCCACCCACTCCTAAAGCTACGGGGCCCACTGGGACACTGCGGGGGCTCGTGGAAGCCAGCGGCCATTGTGACACAGCGGGGCTGCACAGAGCCCACGGTGCTTTGTGACCCGTGGCTCCCAGGAGAGCCTTTGTGATGCTGGGGAACTACAAGGAAGCCTGGCTCCTCTGTGACACCACCACAGAAGCTCAGGGGAGCCCTGGAGACCGTGCTGATGCTATGGAACCTGATGCAACCCTGCCTCCTCTGTGACACCACAGAACCTCTGGGAGCCCTGGAGACCGTGCTGATGCTATGGAACCTGATGCAACCCTGCCTCCACTGTGACACCACAGAAGCTCAGGGAGCCCTGGAGACTGTGGTGATGCTATGGAACCTGATGCAACCCTGCCTCCACTGTGACACCACAGAACCTCTGGGAGCCCTGGAGACCGTGCTGATGCTATGGAACCTGATGCAACCCTGCCTCCACTGTGACACCACAGAAGCTCGGGGAGCTCTGCAGACCGTGGGGATGCTGGCGAAGCTGACGGAACCCTGGGCACCACAGTGACGCTATGGAACCTGGTGGAACCGAGGGGCCACAGTGACACTGTGGGGCCTTTTGGAAGCAACAGGACCCTGGTGGGAAGCCACGGGATGATTAATCCTGCACGAACCTGCTCCAGGTGGGCTCCTCTCTCCCGGCTTCCACAGGTGCTGCTAGGATCCCACTCCGGCACTGGCTTGGCACGGGCTCACGGCTTCCTTTGGCAATGGCTCTGCTCCAGGATGGCATGCTGCAGAGAATGCAGGTAGATTTTGTGCTCACTCCTGGCATGCAGCTGGACAATAAAGCCTGATCCAGCCCCCCCTCAGCATATGTCCGGCTCTGGCATTGGGGCGGGGCAACTTTGGGAGCAGCCCCAGCCCTGCTCCTGCTCCCGGCTGGGCACCCAGCTGCTGGGACACAGGTGTGTCCTGATGCCACCGTCTACTCCTTTGAGAAGGGGAGGACAGAGTGCATCAGGGAGTTTGGTGTGGCTTACATGCGGCAAGGAGAAGGTGCAGCCCCAAACTGGCTTTCACTTCTAGAACCTTTTGCTATTGCGGGAGCAGCTGCTGGAGCTTTTCAACCGAGCTGCAAGAGTGAAAAGTGTGATGGCATGTCTATCTGAGAAGAAAGGTTCGGTGCCGCAGCCTGTTGTGCACAATTTATATGCTGATAAGAGAAGGGGGTGCTTTTGGAACGTTTCCCTTCCTGACACTTCTGTCTCTGTGAGCTTTAGCTGCTTGGACTCAGGGATACCGAAGGTATGTGAAAGTGACTGGGATGCGAGAATCATGTTGCACAGGGAACAGGGAAGGTCAGCAAATGTTTCCTGTCCTGGCACATCTCTCAGTCTGAACTGCAGCTGCAGATGCTTCACTTCCGCCAAGGACTCTGCCACCTTGAGAGAAGGATGCGCTCTATGGAGTTGAGAAAGAAAGTGCGTCTCACTAGCTTCTTTCCTCTACTTCATAGACAGCAAAGGGGCTATGAAAGGCAGCACTGGCTTTTTGTTCTAGGACTTCTTCTTTACAAGCAGCTGCTGGATGTTTGGAAGGGGGTTTGGGATATGCAAAAATGAGAGGCTAAGATGGTAAGAGGGTAAGATGGAAGTCATCTGGCAAAAGCAGAGCTCACAAAAGGGCCAGCTGAGAAAGCTCTTGCTGCCTACAACTTCAACTGCACCCCTCAAAGCAGCAGCACACATGCTGCTCTCGGCACTTTCCTTCTCAGCTCTACGCACCATCCTAAGCCTTGCCTCTCCCACACTCAGGATCCAAAGACAACGGCACCAGGGACTGCTCACACACTAAAGGCACCAGGACAAAAGGCTCAGCAGCTTGGCCTTTGCATTCCCGCTGACAGCTCCACAGCTTGAACCCAGAGAACTGCCTGCTGCCAACAGCCTTTCCAATCACTCTGAGCACCTCATGACAAGGAGTGTGGGGAATGAATCTCCAGCAGCCTCCTGCCCCAGGCTGTCCCCCGGGAGCAGCCCTGCTCCAGGCCGTGACTGCCACCTGCACAGCCAAAGGACCCAGAGCCGGTGTTACACACTACGGCTGTGCCTGGCACAGAGACACCAGTGGCCACACAAGTGGCCATGGCACTGTCCACACACAGTCCCTGCTGCTGCTCCCCCAGCCGCTGGCACCAACTCCCAGCCACCCACTCCTAAAGCCACGGGGCCCACTGGGACACTGCGGGGGCTCGTGGAAGCCAGCGGCCATTGTGACACAGCGGGGCTGCACAGAGCCCACGGTGCTTTGTGACCCGTGGCTCCCAGGAGAGCCTTTGTGATGCTGGGGAACTACAAGGAAGCCTGGCTCCTCTGTGACACCACCACAGAAGCTCAGGGGAGCCCTGGAGACCGTGCTGATGCTATTGAACCTGATGCAACCCTGCCTCCTCTGTGACACCACAGAAGCTCTTGGAGCCCTGGAGACCGTGGTGATGCTATGGAACCTGATGCAACCCTGCCTCCTCTGTGACACCACAGAACCTCTGGGAGCCCTGGAGACCGTGCTGATGCTATGGAACCTGATGCAACCCTGCCTCCACTGTGACACCACAGAAGCTCAGGGAGCCCTGGAGACTGTGGTGATGCTATGGAACCTGATGCAACCCTGCCTCCACTGTGACACCACAGAACCTCTGGGAGCCCTGGAGACCGTGCTGATGCTATGGAACCTGATGCAACCCTGCCTCCACTGTGACACCACAGAAGCTCGGGGAGCTCTGCAGACCGTGGGGATGCTGGCGAAGCTGACGGAACCCTGGGCACCACAGTGACGCTATGGAACCTGGTGGAACCGAGGGGCCACAGTGACACTGTGGGGCCTTTTGGAAGCAACAGGACCCTGGTGGGAAGCCACGGGATGATTAATCCTGCACGAACCTGCTCCAGGTGGGCTCCTCTCTCCCGGCTTCCACAGGTGCTGCTAGGATCCCACTCCGGCACTGGCTTGGCACGGGCTGACGGCTTCCTTTGGCAATGGCTCTGCTCCAGGATGGCATGCTGCAGAGAATGCAGGTAGATTTTGTGCTCACTCCTGGCATGCAGCTGGACAATAAAGCCTGATCCAGCCCCCCCTCAGCATATGTCCGGCTCTGGCATTGGGGCGGGGCAACTTTGGGAGCAGCCCCAGCCCTGCTCCTGCTCCCGGCTGGGCACCCAGCTGCTGGGACACAGGTGTGTCCTGATGCCACCGTCTACTCCTTTGAGAAGGGGAGGACAGAGTGCATCAGGGAGTTTGGTGTGGCTTACATGCGGCAAGGAGAAGGTGCAGCCCCAAACTGGCTTTCACTTCTAGAACCTTTTGCTATTGCGGGAGCAGCTGCTGGAGCTTTTCAACCGAGCTGCAAGAGTGAAAAGTGTGATGGCATGTCTATCTGAGAAGGAAGGTTCGGTGCCGCAGCCTGTTGTGCACAATTTATATGCTGATAAGAGAAGGGGGTGCTTTTGGAACGTTTTCCTTCCTGACACTTCTGTCTCTGTGAGCTTTAGCTGCTTGGACTCAGGGATACCGAAGGTATGTGAAAGTGACTGGGATGCGAGAATCATAGTGCACAGGGAACAGGGAAGGTCAGCAAATGTTTCCTGTCCTGGCACATCTCTCAGTCTGAACTGCAGCTGCAGATGCTTCACTTCCGCCAAGGACTCTGCCACCTTGAGAGAAGGATGCGCTCTATGGAGTTGAGAAAGAAAGTGCGTCTCACTAGCTTCTTTCCTCTACTTCATAGACAGCAAAGGGGCTATGAAAGGCAGCACTGGCTTTTTGTTCTAGGACTTCTTCTTTACAAGCAGCTGCTGGATGTTTGGAAGGGGGTTTGGGATATGCAAAAATGAGAGGCTAAGATGGTAAGAAGGTAAGATGGAAGTCATCTGGCAAAAGCAGAGCTCACAAAAGGGCCAGCTGAGAAAGCTCTTGCTGCCTACAACTTCAACTGCACCCCTCAAAGCAGCAGCACACACGCTGCTCTCGGCACTTTCCTTCTCAGCTCTACGCACCATCCTAAGCCTTGCCTCTCCCACACTCAGGATCCAAAGACAACGGCACCAGGGACTGCTCACACACTAAAGGCACCAGGACAAAAGGCTCACCAGCTTGGCCTTTGCATTCCCGCTGACAGCTCCACAGCTTGAACCCAGAGAACTGCCTGCTGCCAACAGCCTTTCCAATCACTCTGAGCACCTCATGACAAGGAGTGTGGGGAATGAATCTCCAGCAGCCTCCTGCCCCAGGCTGTCCCCCGGGAGCAGCCCTGCTCCAGGCCGTGACTGCCACCTGCACAGCCAAAGGACCCAGAGCCGGTGTTACACACCACGGCTGTGCCTGGCACAGAGACACCAGTGGCCACACAAGTGGCCATGGCACTGTCCACACACAGTCCCTGCTGCTGCTCCCCCAGCCGCTGGCACCAACTCCCAGCCACCCACTCCTAAAGCCACGGGGCCCACTGGGACACTGCGGGGGCTCGTGGAAGCCAGCGGCCATTGTGACACAGCGGGGCTGCACAGAGCCCACGGTGCTTTGTGACCCGTGGCTCCCAGGAGAGCCTTTGTGATGCTGGGGAACTACAAGGAAGCCTGGCTCCTCTGTGACACCACCACAGAAGCTCAGGGGAGCCCTGGAGACCGTGCTGATGCTATGGAACCTGATGCAACCCTGCCTCCTCTGTGACACCACAGAACCTCTGGGAGCCCTGGAGACCGTGCTGATGCTATGGAACCTGATGCAACCCTGCCTCCACTGTGACACCACAGAAGCTCAGGGAGCCCTGGAGACTGTGGTGATGCTATGGAACCTGATGCAACCCTGCCTCCACTGTGACACCACAGAACCTCTGGGAGCCCTGGAGACCGTGCTGATGCTATGGAACCTGATGCAACCCTGCCTCCACTGTGACACCACAGAAGCTCGGGGAGCTCTGCAGACCGTGGGGATGCTGGCGAAGCTGACGGAACCCTGGGCACCACAGTGACGCTATGGAACCTGGTGGAACCGAGGGGCCACAGTGACACTGTGGGGCCTTTTGGAAGCAACAGGACCCTGGTGGGAAGCCACGGGATGATTAATCCTGCACGAACCTGCTCCAGGTGGGCTCCTCTCTCCCGGCTTCCACAGGTGCTGCTAGGATCCCACTCCGGCACTGGCTTGGCACGGGCTGACGGCTTCCTTTGGCAATGGCTCTGCTCCAGGATGGCATGCTGCAGAGAATGCAGGTAGATTTTGTGCTCACTCCTGGCATGCAGCTGGACAATAAAGCCTGATCCAGCCCCCCCTCAGCATATGTCCGGCTCTGGCATTGGGGCGGGGCAACTTTGGGAGCAGCCCCAGCCCTGCTCCTGCTCCCGGCTGGGCACCCAGCTGCTGGGACACAGGTGTGTCCTGATGCCACCGTCTACTCCTTTGAGAAGGGGAGGACAGAGTGCATCAGGGAGTTTGGTGTGGCTTACATGCGGCAAGGAGAAGGTGCAGCCCCAAACTGGCTTTCACTTCTAGAACCTTTTGCTATTGCGGGAGCAGCTGCTGGAGCTTTTCAACCGAGCTGCAAGAGTGAAAAGTGTGATGGCATGTCTATCTGAGAAGGAAGGTTCGGTGCCGCAGCCTGTTGTGCACAATTTATATGCTGATAAGAGAAGGGGGTGCTTTTGGAACGTTTCCCTTCCTGACACTTCTGTCTCTGTGAGCTTTAGCTGCTTGGACTCAGGGATACCGAAGGTATGTGAAAGTGACTGGGATGCGAGAATCATGTTGCACAGGGAACAGGGAAGGTCAGCAAATGTTTCCTGTCCTGGCACATCTCTCAGTCTGAACTGCAGCTGCAGATGCTTCACTTCCGCCAAGGACTCTGCCACCTTGAGAGAAGGATGCGCTCTATGGAGTTGAGAAAGAAAGTGCGTCTCACTAGCTTCTTTCCTCTACTTCATAGACAGCAAAGGGGCTATGAAAGGCAGCACTGGCTTTTTGTTCTAGGACTTCTTCTTTACAAGCAGCTGCTGGATGTTTGGAAGGGGGTTTGGGATATGCAAAAATGAGAGGCTAAGATGGTAAGAAGGTAAGATGGAAGTCATCTGGCAAAAGCAGAGCTCACAAAAGGGCCAGCTGAGAAAGCTCTTGCTGCCTACAACTTCAACTGCACCCCTCAAAGCAGCAGCACACACGCTGCTCTCGGCACTTTCCTTCTCAGCTCTACGCACCATCCTAAGCCTTGCCTCTCCCACACTCAGGATCCAAAGACAACGGCACCAGGGACTGCTCACACACTAAAGGCACCAGGACAAAAGGCTCACCAGCTTGGCCTTTGCATTCCCGCTGACAGCTCCACAGCTTGAACCCAGAGAACTGCCTGCTGCCAACAGCCTTTCCAATCACTCTGAGCACCTCATGACAAGGAGTGTGGGGAATGAATCTCCAGCAGCCTCCTGCCCCAGGCTGTCCCCCGGGAGCAGCCCTGCTCCAGGCTGTGACTGCCACCTGCACAGCCAAAGGACCCAGAGCCGGTGTTACACACCACGGCTGTGCCTGGCACAGAGACACCAGTGGCCACACAAGTGGCCATGGCACTGTCCACACACAGTCCCTGCTGCTGCTCCCCCAGCCGCTGGCACCAACTCCCAGCCACCCACTCCTAAAGCCACGGGGCCCACTGGGACACTGCGGGGGCTCGTGGAAGCCAGCGGCCATTGTGACACAGCGGGGCTGCACAGAGCCCACGGTGCTTTGTGACCCGTGGCTCCCAGGAGAGCCTTTGTGATGCTGGGGAACTACAAGGAAGCCTGGCTCCTCTGTGACACCACCACAGAAGCTCAGGGGAGCCCTGGAGACCGTGCTGATGCTATGGAACCTGATGCAACCCTGCCTCCTCTGTGACACCACAGAACCTCTGGGAGCCCTGGAGACCGTGCTGATGCTATGGAACCTGATGCAACCCTGCCTCCACTGTGACACCACAGAAGCTCAGGGAGCCCTGGAGACTGTGGTGATGCTATGGAACCTGATGCAACCCTGCCTCCACTGTGACACCACAGAACCTCTGGGAGCCCTGGAGACCGTGCTGATGCTATGGAACCTGATGCAACCCTGCCTCCACTGTGACACCACAGAAGCTCGGGGAGCTCTGCAGACCGTGGGGATGCTGGCGAAGCTGACGGAACCCTGGGCACCACAGTGACGCTATGGAACCTGGTGGAACCGAGGGGCCACAGTGACACTGTGGGGCCTTTTGGAAGCAACAGGACCCTGGTGGGAAGCCACGGGATGATTAATCCTGCACGAACCTGCTCCAGGTGGGCTCCTCTCTCCCGGCTTCCACAGGTGCTGCTAGGATCCCACTCCGGCACTGGCTTGGCACGGGCTCACGGCTTCCTTTGGCAATGGCTCTGCTCCAGGATGGCATGCTGCAGAGAATGCAGGTAGATTTTGTGCTCACTCCTGGCATGCAGCTGGACAATAAAGCCTGATCCAGCCCCCCCTCAGCATATGTCCGGCTCTGGCATTGGGGCGGGGCAACTTTGGGAGCAGCCCCAGCCCTGCTCCTGCTCCCGGCTGGGCACCCAGCTGCTGGGACACAGGTGTGTCCTGATGCCACCGTCTACTCCTTTGAGAAGGGGAGGACAGAGTGCATCAGGGAGTTTGGTGTGGCTTACATGCGGCAAGGAGAAGGTGCAGCCCCAAACTGGCTTTCACTTCTAGAACCTTTTGCTATTGCGGGAGCAGCTGCTGGAGCTTTTCAACCGAGCTGCAAGAGTGAAAAGTGTGATGGCATGTCTATCTGAGAAGGAAGGTTCGGTGCCGCAGCCTGTTGTGCACAATTTATATGCTGATAAGAGAAGGGGGTGCTTTTGGAACGTTTCCCTTCCTGACACTTCTGTCTCTGTGAGCTTTAGCTGCTTGGACTCAGGGATACCAAAGGTATGTGAAAGTGACTGGGATGCGAGAATCATGTTGCACAGGGAACAGGGAAGGTCAGCAAATGTTTCCTGTCCTGGCACATCTCTCAGTCTGAACTGCAGCTGCAGATGCTTCACTTCCGCCAAGGACTCTGCCACCTTGAGAGAAGGATGCGCTCTATGGAGTTGAGAAAGAAAGTGCGTCTCACTAGCTTCTTTCCTCTACTTCATAGACAGCAAAGGGGCTATGAAAGGCAGCACTGGCTTTTTGTTCTAGGACTTCTTCTTTACAAGCAGCTGCTGGATGTTTGGAAGGGGGTTTGGGATATGCAAAAATGAGAGGCTAAGATGGTAAGAAGGTAAGATGGAAGTCATCTGGCAAAAGCAGAGCTCACAAAAGGGCCAGCTGAGAAAGCTCTTGCTGCCTACAACTTCAACTGCACCCCTCAAAGCAGCAGCACACACGCTGCTCTCGGCACTTTCCTTCTCAGCTCTACGCACCATCCTAAGCCTTGCCTCTCCCACACTCAGGATCCAAAGACAACGGCACCAGGGACTGCTCACACACTAAAGGCACCAGGACAAAAGGCTCACCAGCTTGGCCTTTGCATTCCCGCTGACAGCTCCACAGCTTGAACCCAGAGAACTGCCTGCTGCCAACAGCCTTTCCAATCACTCTGAGCACCTCATGACAAGGAGTGTGGGGAATGAATCTCCAGCAGCCTCCTGCCCCAGGCTGTCCCCCGGGAGCAGCCCTGCTCCAGGCTGTGACTGCCACCTGCACAGCCAAAGGACCCAGAGCCGGTGTTACACACCACGGCTGTGCCTGGCACAGAGACACCAGTGGCCACACAAGTGGCCATGGCACTGTCCACACACAGTCCCTGCTGCTGCTCCCCCAGCCGCTGGCACCAACTCCCAGCCACCCACTCCTAAAGCCACGGGGCCCACTGGGACACTGCGGGGGCTCGTGGAAGCCAGCGGCCATTGTGACACAGCGGGGCTGCACAGAGCCCACGGTGCTTTGTGACCCGTGGCTCCCAGGAGAGCCTTTGTGATGCTGGGGAACTACAAGGAAGCCTGGCTCCTCTGTGACACCACCACAGAAGCTCAGGGGAGCCCTGGAGACCGTGCTGATGCTATTGAACCTGATGCAACCCTGCCTCCTCTGTGACACCACAGAAGCTCTTGGAGCCCTGGAGACCGTGGTGATGCTATGGAACCTGATGCAACCCTGCCTCCTCTGTGACACCACAGAACCTCTGGGAGCCCTGGAGACCGTGCTGATGCTATGGAACCTGATGCAACCCTGCCTCCACTGTGACACCACAGAAGCTCAGGGAGCCCTGGAGACTGTGGTGATGCTATGGAACCTGATGCAACCCTGCCTCCACTGTGACACCACAGAACCTCTGGGAGCCCTGGAGACCGTGCTGATGCTATGGAACCTGATGCAACCCTGCCTCCACTGTGACACCACAGAAGCTCGGGGAGCTCTGCAGACCGTGGGGATGCTGGCGAAGCTGACGGAACCCTGGGCACCACAGTGACGCTATGGAACCTGGTGGAACCGAGGGGCCACAGTGACACTGTGGGGCCTTTTGGAAGCAACAGGACCCTGGTGGGAAGCCACGGGATGATTAATCCTGCACGAACCTGCTCCAGGTGGGCTCCTCTCTCCCGGCTTCCACAGGTGCTGCTAGGATCCCACTCCGGCACTGGCTTGGCACGGGCTCACGGCTTCCTTTGGCAATGGCTCTGCTCCAGGATGGCATGCTGCAGAGAATGCAGGTAGATTTTGTGCTCACTCCTGGCATGCAGCTGGACAATAAAGCCTGATCCAGCCCCCCCTCAGCATATGTCCGGCTCTGGCATTGGGGCGGGGCAACTTTGGGAGCAGCCCCAGCCCTGCTCCTGCTCCCGGCTGGGCACCCAGCTGCTGGGACACAGGTGTGTCCTGATGCCACCGTCTACTCCTTTGAGAAGGGGAGGACAGAGTGCATCAGGGAGTTTGGTGTGGCTTACATGCGGCAAGGAGAAGGTGCAGCCCCAAACTGGCTTTCACTTCTAGAACCTTTTGCTATTGCGGGAGCAGCTGCTGGAGCTTTTCAACCGAGCTGCAAGAGTGAAAAGTGTGATGGCATGTCTATCTGAGAAGGAAGGTTCGGTGCCGCAGCCTGTTGTGCACAATTTATATGCTGATAAGAGAAGGGGGTGCTTTTGGAACGTTTTCCTTCCTGACACTTCTGTCTCTGTGAGCTTTAGCTGCTTGGACTCAGGGATACCGAAGGTATGTGAAAGTGACTGGGATGCGAGAATCATGTTGCACAGGGAACAGGGAAGGTCAGCAAATGTTTCCTGTCCTGGCACATCTCTCAGTCTGAACTGCAGCTGCAGATGCTTCACTTCCGCCAAGGACTCTGCCACCTTGAGAGAAGGATGCGCTCTATGGAGTTGAGAAAGAAAGTGCGTCTCACTAGCTTCTTTCCTCTACTTCATAGACAGCAAAGGGGCTATGAAAGGCAGCACTGGCTTTTTGTTCTAGGACTTCTTCTTTACAAGCAGCTGCTGGATGTTTGGAAGGGGGTTTGGGATATGCAAAAATGAGAGGCTAAGATGGTAAGAGGGTAAGATGGAAGTCATCTGGCAAAAGCAGAGCTCACAAAAGGGCCAGCTGAGAAAGCTCTTGCTGCCTACAACTTCAACTGCACCCCTCAAAGCAGCAGCACACACGCTGCTCTCGGCACTTTCCTTCTCAGCTCTACGCACCATCCTAAGCCTTGCCTCTCCCACACTCAGGATCCAAAGACAACGGCACCAGGGACTGCTCACACACTAAAGGCACCAGGACAAAAGGCTCACCAGCTTGGCCTTTGCATTCCCGCTGACAGCTCCACAGCTTGAACCCAGAGAACTGCCTGCTGCCAACAGCCTTTCCAATCACTCTGAGCACCTCATGACAAGGAGTGTGGGGAATGAATCTCCAGCAGCCTCCTGCCCCAGGCTGTCCCCCGGGAGCAGCCCTGCTCCAGGCCGTGACTGCCACCTGCACAGCCAAAGGACCCAGAGCCGGTGTTACACACCACGGCTGTGCCTGGCACAGAGACACCAGTGGCCACACAAGTGGCCATGGCACTGTCCACACACAGTCCCTGCTGCTGCTCCCCCAGCCGCTGGCACCAACTCCCAGCCACCCACTCCTAAAGCCACGGGGCCCACTGGGACACTGCGGGGGCTCGTGGAAGCCAGCGGCCATTGTGACACAGCGGGGCTGCACAGAGCCCACGGTGCTTTGTGACCCGTGGCTCCCAGGAGAGCCTTTGTGATGCTGGGGAACTACAAGGAAGCCTGGCTCCTCTGTGACACCACCACAGAAGCTCAGGGGAGCCCTGGAGACCGTGCTGATGCTATTGAACCTGATGCAACCCTGCCTCCTCTGTGACACCACAGAAGCTCTTGGAGCCCTGGAGACCGTGGTGATGCTATGGAACCTGATGCAACCCTGCCTCCTCTGTGACACCACAGAACCTCTGGGAGCCCTGGAGACCGTGCTGATGCTATGGAACCTGATGCAACCCTGCCTCCACTGTGACACCACAGAAGCTCAGGGAGCCCTGGAGACTGTGGTGATGCTATGGAACCTGATGCAACCCTGCCTCCACTGTGACACCACAGAACCTCTGGGAGCCCTGGAGACTGTGGTGATGCTATGGAACCTGATGCAACCCTGCCTCCACTGTGACACCACAGAAGCTCGGGGAGCTCTGCAGACCGTGGGGATGCTGGCGAAGCTGACGGAACCCTGGGCACCACAGTGACGCTATGGAACCTGGTGGAACCGAGGGGCCACAGTGACACTGTGGGGCCTTTTGGAAGCAACAGGACCCTGGTGGGAAGCCACGGGATGATTAATCCTGCACGAACCTGCTCCAGGTGGGCTCCTCTCTCCCGGCTTCCACAGGTGCTGCTAGGATCCCACTCCGGCACTGGCTTGGCACGGGCTCACGGCTTCCTTTGGCAATGGCTCTGCTCCAGGATGGCATGCTGCAGAGAATGCAGGTAGATTTTGTGCTCACTCCTGGCATGCAGCTGGACAATAAAGCCTGATCCAGCCCCCCCTCAGCATATGTCCGGCTCTGGCATTGGGGCGGGGCAACTTTGGGAGCAGCCCCAGCCCTGCTCCTGCTCCCGGCTGGGCACCCAGCTGCTGGGACACAGGTGTGTCCTGATGCCACCGTCTACTCCTTTGAGAAGGGGAGGACAGAGTGCATCAGGGAGTTTGGTGTGGCTTACATGCGGCAAGGAGAAGGTGCAGCCCCAAACTGGCTTTCACTTCTAGAACCTTTTGCTATTGCGGGAGCAGCTGCTGGAGCTTTTCAACCGAGCTGCAAGAGTGAAAAGTGTGATGGCATGTCTATCTGAGAAGGAAGGTTCGGTGCCGCAGCCTGTTGTGCACAATTTATATGCTGATAAGAGAAGGGGGTGCTTTTGCAACGTTTTCCTTCCTGACACTTCTGTCTCTGTGAGCTTTAGCTGCTTGGACTCAGGGATACCGAAGGTGTGTGAAAGTGACTGGGATGCGAGAATCATGTTGCACAGGGAACAGGGAAGGTCAGCAAATGTTTCCTGTCCTGGCACATCTCTCAGTCTGAACTGCAGCTGCAGATGCTTCACTTCCGCCAAGGACTCTGCCACCTTGAGAGAAGGATGCGCTCTATGGAGTTGAGAAAGAAAGTGCGTCTCACTAGCTTCTTTCCTCTACTTCATAGACAGCAAAGGGGCTATGAAAGGCAGCACTGGCTTTTTGTTCTAGGACTTCTTCTTTACAAGCAGCTGCTGGATGTTTGGAAGGGGGTTTGGGATATGCAAAAATGAGAGGCTAAGATGGTAAGAGGGTAAGATGGAAGTCATCTGGCAAAAGCAGAGCTCACAAAAGGGCCAGCTGAGAAAGCTCTTGCTGCCTACAACTTCAACTGCACCCCTCAAAGCAGCAGCACACACGCTGCTCTCGGCACTTTCCTTCTCAGCTCTACGCACCATCCTAAGCCTTGCCTCTCCCACACTCAGGATCCAAAGACAACGGCACCAGGGACTGCTCACACACTAAAGGCACCAGGACAAAAGGCTCACCAGCTTGGCCTTTGCATTCCCGCTGACAGCTCCACAGCTTGAACCCAGAGAACTGCCTGCTGCCAACAGCCTTTCCAATCACTCTGAGCACCTCATGACAAGGAGTGTGGGGAATGAATCTCCAGCAGCCTCCTGCCCCAGGCTGTCCCCCGGGAGCAGCCCTGCTCCAGGCCGTGACTGCCACCTGCACAGCCAAAGGACCCAGAGCCGGTGTTACACACCACGGCTGTGCCTGGCACAGAGACACCAGTGGCCACACAAGTGGCCATGGCACTGTCCACACACAGTCCCTGCTGCTGCTCCCCCAGCCGCTGGCACCAACTCCCAGCCACCCACTCCTAAAGCCACGGGGCCCACTGGGACACTGCGGGGGCTCGTGGAAGCCAGCGGCCATTGTGACACAGCGGGGCTGCACAGAGCCCACGGTGCTTTGTGACCCGTGGCTCCCAGGAGAGCCTTTGTGATGCTGGGGAACTACAAGGAAGCCTGGCTCCTCTGTGACACCACCACAGAAGCTCAGGGGAGCCCTGGAGACCGTGCTGATGCTATTGAACCTGATGCAACCCTGCCTCCTCTGTGACACCACAGAAGCTCTTGGAGCCCTGGAGACCGTGGTGATGCTATGGAACCTGATGCAACCCTGCCTCCTCTGTGACACCACAGAACCTCTGGGAGCCCTGGAGACCGTGCTGATGCTATGGAACCTGATGCAACCCTGCCTCCACTGTGACACCACAGAAGCTCAGGGAGCCCTGGAGACTGTGGTGATGCTATGGAACCTGATGCAACCCTGCCTCCACTGTGACACCACAGAACCTCTGGGAGCCCTGGAGACTGTGGTGATGCTATGGAACCTGATGCAACCCTGCCTCCACTGTGACACCACAGAAGCTCGGGGAGCTCTGCAGACCGTGGGGATGCTGGCGAAGCTGACGGAACCCTGGGCACCACAGTGACGCTATGGAACCTGGTGGAACCGAGGGGCCACAGTGACACTGTGGGGCCTTTTGGAAGCAACAGGACCCTGGTGGGAAGCCACGGGATGATTAATCCTGCACGAACCTGCTCCAGGTGGGCTCCTCTCTCCCGGCTTCCACAGGTGCTGCTAGGATCCCACTCCGGCACTGGCTTGGCACGGGCTCACGGCTTCCTTTGGCAATGGCTCTGCTCCAGGATGGCATGCTGCAGAGAATGCAGGTAGATTTTGTGCTCACTCCTGGCATGCAGCTGGACAATAAAGCCTGATCCAGCCCCCCCTCAGCATATGTCCGGCTCTGGCATTGGGGCGGGGCAACTTTGGGAGCAGCCCCAGCCCTGCTCCTGCTCCCGGCTGGGCACCCAGCTGCTGGGACACAGGTGTGTCCTGATGCCACCGTCTACTCCTTTGAGAAGGGGAGGACAGAGTGCATCAGGGAGTTTGGTGTGGCTTACATGCGGCAAGGAGAAGGTGCAGCCCCAAACTGGCTTTCACTTCTAGAACCTTTTGCTATTGCGGGAGCAGCTGCTGGAGCTTTTCAACCGAGCTGCAAGAGTGAAAAGTGTGATGGCATGTCTATCTGAGAAGGAAGGTTCGGTGCCGCAGCCTGTTGTGCACAATTTATATGCTGATAAGAGAAGGGGGTGCTTTTGCAACGTTTTCCTTCCTGACACTTCTGTCTCTGTGAGCTTTAGCTGCTTGGACTCAGGGATACCGAAGGTGTGTGAAAGTGACTGGGATGCGAGAATCATGTTGCACAGGGAACAGGGAAGGTCAGCAAATGTTTCCTGTCCTGGCACATCTCTCAGTCTGAACTGCAGCTGCAGATGCTTCACTTCCGCCAAGGACTCTGCCACCTTGAGAGAAGGATGCGCTCTATGGAGTTGAGAAAGAAAGTGCGTCTCACTAGCTTCTTTCCTCTACTTCATAGACAGCAAAGGGGCTATGAAAGGCAGCACTGGCTTTTTGTTCTAGGACTTCTTCTTTACAAGCAGCTGCTGGATGTTTGGAAGGGGGTTTGGGATATGCAAAAATGAGAGGCTAAGATGGTAAGAGGGTAAGATGGAAGTCATCTGGCAAAAGCAGAGCTCACAAAAGGGCCAGCTGAGAAAGCTCTTGCTGCCTACAACTTCAACTGCACCCCTCAAAGCAGCAGCACACACGCTGCTCTCGGCACTTTCCTTCTCAGCTCTACGCACCATCCTAAGCCTTGCCTCTCCCACACTCAGGATCCAAAGACAACGGCACCAGGGACTGCTCACACACTAAAGGCACCAGGACAAAAGGCTCACCAGCTTGGCCTTTGCATTCCCGCTGACAGCTCCACAGCTTGAACCCAGAGAACTGCCTGCTGCCAACAGCCTTTCCAATCACTCTGAGCACCTCATGACAAGGAGTGTGGGGAATGAATCTCCAGCAGCCTCCTGCCCCAGGCTGTCCCCCGGGAGCAGCCCTGCTCCAGGCCGTGACTGCCACCTGCACAGCCAAAGGACCCAGAGCCGGTGTTACACACCACGGCTGTGCCTGGCACAGAGACACCAGTGGCCACACAAGTGGCCATGGCACTGTCCACACACAGTCCCTGCTGCTGCTCCCCCAGCCGCTGGCACCAACTCCCAGCCACCCACTCCTAAAGCCACGGGGCCCACTGGGACACTGCGGGGGCTCGTGGAAGCCAGCGGCCATTGTGACACAGCGGGGCTGCACAGAGCCCACGGTGCTTTGTGACCCGTGGCTCCCAGGAGAGCCTTTGTGATGCTGGGGAACTACAAGGAAGCCTGGCTCCTCTGTGACACCACCACAGAAGCTCAGGGGAGCCCTGGAGACCGTGCTGATGCTATTGAACCTGATGCAACCCTGCCTCCTCTGTGACACCACAGAAGCTCTTGGAGCCCTGGAGACCGTGGTGATGCTATGGAACCTGATGCAACCCTGCCTCCTCTGTGACACCACAGAACCTCTGGGAGCCCTGGAGACCGTGCTGATGCTATGGAACCTGATGCAACCCTGCCTCCACTGTGACACCACAGAAGCTCAGGGATCCCTGGAGACTGTGGTGATGCTATGGAACCTGATGCAACCCTGCCTCCACTGTGACACCACAGAACCTCTGGGAGCCCTGGAGACCGTGCTGATGCTATGGAACCTGATGCAACCCTGCCTCCACTGTGACACCACAGAAGCTCGGGGAGCTCTGCAGACCGTGGGGATGCTGGCGAAGCTGACGGAACCCTGGGCACCACAGTGACGCTATGGAACCTGGTGGAACCGAGGGGCCACAGTGACACTGTGGGGCCTTTTGGAAGCAACAGGACCCTGGTGGGAAGCCACGGGATGATTAATCCTGCACGAACCTGCTCCAGGTGGGCTCCTCTCTCCCGGCTTCCACAGGTGCTGCTAGGATCCCACTCCGGCACTGGCTTGGCACGGGCTCACGGCTTCCTTTGGCAATGGCTCTGCTCCAGGATGGCATGCTGCAGAGAATGCAGGTAGATTTTGTGCTCACTCCTGGCATGCAGCTGGACAATAAAGCCTGATCCAGCCCCCCCTCAGCATATGTCCGGCTCTGGCATTGGGGCGGGGCAACTTTGGGAGCAGCCCCAGCCCTGCTCCTGCTCCCGGCTGGGCACCCAGCTGCTGGGACACAGGTGTGTCCTGATGCCACCGTCTACTCCTTTGAGAAGGGGAGGACAGAGTGCATCAGGGAGTTTGGTGTGGCTTACATGCGGCAAGGAGAAGGTGCAGCCCCAAACTGGCTTTCACTTCTAGAACCTTTTGCTATTGCGGGAGCAGCTGCTGGAGCTTTTCAACCGAGCTGCAAGAGTGAAAAGTGTGATGGCATGTCTATCTGAGAAGGAAGGTTCGGTGCCGCAGCCTGTTGTGCACAATTTATATGCTGATAAGAGAAGGGGGTGCTTTTGGAACGTTTTCCTTCCTGACACTTCTGTCTCTGTGAGCTTTAGCTGCTTGGACTCAGGGATACCGAAGGTATGTGAAAGTGACTGGGATGCGAGAATCATGTTGCACAGGGAACAGGGAAGGTCAGCAAATGTTTCCTGTCCTGGCACATCTCTCAGTCTGAACTGCAGCTGCAGATGCTTCACTTCCGCCAAGGACTCTGCCACCTTGAGAGAAGGATGCGCTCTATGGAGTTGAGAAAGAAAGTGCGTCTCACTAGCTTCTTTCCTCTACTTCATAGACAGCAAAGGGGCTATGAAAGGCAGCACTGGCTTTTTGTTCTAGGACTTCTTCTTTACAAGCAGCTGCTGGATGTTTGGAAGGGGGTTTGGGATATGCAAAAATGAGAGGCTAAGATGGTAAGAGGGTAAGATGGAAGTCATCTGGCAAAAGCAGAGCTCACAAAAGGGCCAGCTGAGAAAGCTCTTGCTGCCTACAACTTCAACTGCACCCCTCAAAGCAGCAGCACACACGCTGCTCTCGGCACTTTCCTTCTCAGCTCTACGCACCATCCTAAGCCTTGCCTCTCCCACACTCAGGATCCAAAGACAACGGCACCAGGGACTGCTCACACACTAAAGGCACCAGGACAAAAGGCTCACCAGCTTGGCCTTTGCATTCCCGCTGACAGCTCCACAGCTTGAACCCAGAGAACTGCCTGCTGCCAACAGCCTTTCCAATCACTCTGAGCACCTCATGACAAGGAGTGTGGGGAATGAATCTCCAGCAGCCTCCTGCCCCAGGCTGTCCCCCGGGAGCAGCCCTGCTCCAGGCCGTGACTGCCACCTGCACAGCCAAAGGACCCAGAGCCGGTGTTACACAACCACGGCTGTGCCTGGCACAGAGACACCAGTGGCCACACAAGTGGCCATGGCACTGTCCACACACAGTCCCTGCTGCTGCTCCCCCAGCCGCTGGCACCAACTCCCAGCCACCCACTCCTAAAGCCACGGGGCCCACTGGGACACTGCGGGGGCTCGTGGAAGCCAGCGGCCATTGTGACACAGCGGGGCTGCACAGAGCCCACGGTGCTTTGTGACCCGTGGCTCCCAGGAGAGCCTTTGTGATGCTGGGGAACTACAAGGAAGCCTGGCTCCTCTGTGACACCACCACAGAAGCTCAGGGGAGCCCTGGAGACCGTGCTGATGCTATTGAACCTGATGCAACCCTGCCTCCTCTGTGACACCACAGAAGCTCTTGGAGCCCTGGAGACCGTGGTGATGCTATGGAACCTGATGCAACCCTGCCTCCTCTGTGACACCACAGAACCTCTGGGAGCCCTGGAGACCGTGCTGATGCTATGGAACCTGATGCAACCCTGCCTCCACTGTGACACCACAGAAGCTCAGGGAGCCCTGGAGACTGTGGTGATGCTATGGAACCTGATGCAACCCTGCCTCCACTGTGACACCACAGAACCTCTGGGAGCCCTGGAGACCGTGCTGATGCTATGGAACCTGATGCAACCCTGCCTCCACTGTGACACCACAGAAGCTCGGGGAGCTCTGCAGACCGTGGGGATGCTGGCGAAGCTGACGGAACCCTGGGCACCACAGTGACGCTATGGAACCTGGTGGAACCGAGGGGCCACAGTGACACTGTGGGGCCTTTTGGAAGCAACAGGACCCTGGTGGGAAGCCACGGGATGATTAATCCTGCACGAACCTGCTCCAGGTGGGCTCCTCTCTCCCGGCTTCCACAGGTGCTGCTAGGATCCCACTCCGGCACTGGCTTGGCACGGGCTCACGGCTTCCTTTGGCAATGGCTCTGCTCCAGGATGGCATGCTGCAGAGAATGCAGGTAGATTTTGTGCTCACTCCTGGCATGCAGCTGGACAATAAAGCCTGATCCAGCCCCCCCTCAGCATATGTCCGGCTCTGGCATTGGGGCGGGGCAACTTTGGGAGCAGCCCCAGCCCTGCTCCTGCTCCCGGCTGGGCACCCAGCTGCTGGGACACAGGTGTGTCCTGATGCCACCGTCTACTCCTTTGAGAAGGGGAGGACAGAGTGCATCAGGGAGTTTGGTGTGGCTTACATGCGGCAAGGAGAAGGTGCAGCCCCAAACTGGCTTTCACTTCTAGAACCTTTTGCTATTGCGGGAGCAGCTGCTGGAGCTTTTCAACCGAGCTGCAAGAGTGAAAAGTGTGATGGCATGTCTATCTGAGAAGGAAGGTTCGGTGCCGCAGCCTGTTGTGCACAATTTATATGCTGATAAGAGAAGGGGGTGCTTTTGCAACGTTTTCCTTCCTGACACTTCTGTCTCTGTGAGCTTTAGCTGCTTGGACTCAGGGATACCGAAGGTATGTGAAAGTGACTGGGATGCGAGAATCATGTTGCACAGGGAACAGGGAAGGTCAGCAAATGTTTCCTGTCCTGGCACATCTCTCAGTCTGAACTGCAGCTGCAGATGCTTCACTTCCGCCAAGGACTCTGCCACCTTGAGAGAAGGATGCGCTCTATGGAGTTGAGAAAGAAAGTGCGTCTCACTAGCTTCTTTCCTCTACTTCATAGACAGCAAAGGGGCTATGAAAGGCAGCACTGGCTTTTTGTTCTAGGACTTCTTCTTTACAAGCAGCTGCTGGATGTTTGGAAGGGGGTTTGGGATATGCAAAAATGAGAGGCTAAGATGGTAAGAGGGTAAGATGGAAGTCATCTGGCAAAAGCAGAGCTCACAAAAGGGCCAGCTGAGAAAGCTCTTGCTGCCTACAACTTCAACTGCACCCCTCAAAGCAGCAGCACACACGCTGCTCTCGGCACTTTCCTTCTCAGCTCTACGCACCATCCTAAGCCTTGCCTCTCCCACACTCAGGATCCAAAGACAACGGCACCAGGGACTGCTCACACACTAAAGGCACCAGGACAAAAGGCTCACCAGCTTGGCCTTTGCATTCCCGCTGACAGCTCCACAGCTTGAACCCAGAGAACTGCCTGCTGCCAACAGCCTTTCCAATCACTCTGAGCACCTCATGACAAGGAGTGTGGGGAATGAATCTCCAGCAGCCTCCTGCCCCAGGCTGTCCCCCGGGAGCAGCCCTGCTCCAGGCCGTGACTGCCACCTGCACAGCCAAAGGACCCAGAGCCGGTGTTACACACCACGGCTGTGCCTGGCACAGAGACACCAGTGGCCACACAAGTGGCCATGGCACTGTCCACACACAGTCCCTGCTGCTGCTCCCCCAGCCGCTGGCACCAACTCCCAGCCACCCACTCCTAAAGCCACGGGGCCCACTGGGACACTGCGGGGGCTCGTGGAAGCCAGCGGCCATTGTGACACAGCGGGGCTGCACAGAGCCCACGGTGCTTTGTGACCCGTGGCTCCCAGGAGAGCCTTTGTTGTTGGGGAAGATGAAACAGGAAAGCCTTATAAATATGATTGCCTAACAAAAGATTCTGGGAATATGAAAACTGTGAGCGACATCGAAATGAAGGCCATCTTTGAGATATAGAGTCTTAGTTACTGAACAACTGGAAAACAATGGTATAGCCGGCTGAAGGTAATCCCCTCTTGATTGAACAATACCCTCTGCTTGCAGACAGGTCCAAGGGTCAGAGCAGACCCTACTAGCTCAGCAGAAGGGGTCCAAAGAGTAGTTTTTAGAAGTTAAAATGTAACACTCTATGGTAATGTAAGAACTCTTATAGGCTGTATGTAAATGCTATAGGATTTGTACCTTGTATTAGATTGGCTACTGAGAATTAGAATATTCACTACAGAAGATGATTTATTGTATTGTAACAAGCTCCTCGCTCTCTTAACTCCTCTCCTCTTAGTAATGCTCTTCTCCTCTTAGTAACGCTCTTAGTAACTCTCTTAGTAGCTCTCTTAGTAATGCTCTTCTCCTCTTAGTAGCTCTCTTAGTAACTCTCTTGCTCTTCTTCTTCCTCTTAATTCAGCTCTCCTCTTAGTTTGTCTCTCTTGCTCTTTACACTCTTAGCTCTCAGCCTCTTGCTCTAGCTCTCTCGCTCACTCTCTCTCCCTCTCTTACACCTTGGGCCTGCTTGGAGCTGCAGCTGGCAGCTCTAAGCAGTGCCCCTGTACCCACGCCCTCTGCAATAAACTGCATGCTCCAAAGACCTGCTTATAGAGATCTCTCGTCGCCGTCCATCTCCAGCCGGGCCCGACCGAACCCACACCCTCATCACCATCATCGCCATCAATTTCGACATTTGTGATGCTGGGGAACTACAAGGAAGCCTGGCTCCTCTGTGACACCACCACAGAAGCTCAGGGGAGCCCTGGAGACCGTGCTGATGCTATTGAACCTGATGCAACCCTGCCTCCTCTGTGACACCACAGAAGCTCTTGGAGCCCTGGAGACCGTGCTGATGCTATGGAACCTGATGCAACCCTGCCTCCTCTGTGACACCACAGAACCTCTGGGAGCCCTGGAGACCGTGCTGATGCTATGGAACCTGATGCAACCCTGCCTCCACTGTGACACCACAGAAGCTCAGGGAGCCCTGGAGACTGTGGTGATGCTATGGAACCTGATGCAACCCTGCCTCCACTGTGACACCACAGAACCTCTGGGAGCCCTGGAGACCGTGCTGATGCTATGGAACCTGATGCAACCCTGCCTCCACTGTGACACCACAGAAGCTCGGGGAGCTCTGCAGACCGTGGGGATGCTGGCGAAGCTGACGGAACCCTGGGCACCACAGTGACGCTATGGAACCTGGTGGAACCGAGGGGCCACAGTGACACTGTGGGGCCTTTTGGAAGCAACAGGACCCTGGTGGGAAGCCACGGGATGATTAATCCTGCACGAACCTGCTCCAGGTGGGCTCCTCTCTCCCGGCTTCCACAGGTGCTGCTAGGATCCCACTCCGGCACTGGCTTGGCACGGGCTCACGGCTTCCTTTGGCAATGGCTCTGCTCCAGGATGGCATGCTGCAGAGAATGCAGGTAGATTTTGTGCTCACTCCTGGCATGCAGCTGGACAATAAAGCCTGATCCAGCCCCCCCTCAGCATATGTCCGGCTCTGGCATTGGGGCGGGGCAACTTTGGGAGCAGCCCCAGCCCTGCTCCTGCTCCCGGCTGGGCACCCAGCTGCTGGGACACAGGTGTGTCCTGATGCCACCGTCTACTCCTTTGAGAAGGGGAGGACAGAGTGCATCAGGGAGTTTGGTGTGGCTTACATGCGGCAAGGAGAAGGTGCAGCCCCAAACTGGCTTTCACTTCTAGAACCTTTTGCTATTGCGGGAGCAGCTGCTGGAGCTTTTCAACCGAGCTGCAAGAGTGAAAAGTGTGATGGCATGTCTATCTGAGAAGGAAGGTTCGGTGCCGCAGCCTGTTGTGCACAATTTATATGCTGATAAGAGAAGGGGGTGCTTTTGCAACGTTTTCCTTCCTGACACTTCTGTCTCTGTGAGCTTTAGCTGCTTGGACTCAGGGATACCGAAGGTATGTGAAAGTGACTGGGATGCGAGAATCATGTTGCACAGGGAACAGGGAAGGTCAGCAAATGTTTCCTGTCCTGGCACATCTCTCAGTCTGAACTGCAGCTGCAGATGCTTCACTTCCGCCAAGGACTCTGCCACCTTGAGAGAAGGATGCGCTCTATGGAGTTGAGAAAGAAAGTGCGTCTCACTAGCTTCTTTCCTCTACTTCATAGACAGCAAAGGGGCTATGAAAGGCAGCACTGGCTTTTTGTTCTAGGACTTCTTCTTTACAAGCAGCTGCTGGATGTTTGGAAGGGGGTTTGGGATATGCAAAAATGAGAGGCTAAGATGGTAAGAGGGTAAGATGGAAGTCATCTGGCAAAAGCAGAGCTCACAAAAGGGCCAGCTGAGAAAGCTCTTGCTGCCTACAACTTCAACTGCACCCCTCAAAGCAGCAGCACACACGCTGCTCTCGGCACTTTCCTTCTCAGCTCTACGCACCATCCTAAGCCTTGCCTCTCCCACACTCAGGATCCAAAGACAACGGCACCAGGGACTGCTCACACACTAAAGGCACCAGGACAAAAGGCTCACCAGCTTGGCCTTTGCATTCCCGCTGACAGCTCCACAGCTTGAACCCAGAGAACTGCCTGCTGCCAACAGCCTTTCCAATCACTCTGAGCACCTCATGACAAGGAGTGTGGGGAATGAATCTCCAGCAGCCTCCTGCCCCAGGCTGTCCCCCGGGAGCAGCCCTGCTCCAGGCCGTGACTGCCACCTGCACAGCCAAAGGACCCAGAGCCGGTGTTACACACCACGGCTGTGCCTGGCACAGAGACACCAGTGGCCACACAAGTGGCCATGGCACTGTCCACACACAGTCCCTGCTGCTGCTCCCCCAGCCACTGGCACCAACTCCCAGCCACCCACTCCTAAAGCCACGGGGCCCACTGGGACACTGCGGGGGCTCGTGGAAGCCAGCGGCCATTGTGACACAGCGGGGCTGCACAGAGCCCACGGTGCTTTGTGACTCGTGGCTCCCAGGAGAGCCTTTGTGATGCTGGGGAACTACAAGGAAGCCTGGCTCCTCTGTGACACCACCACAGAAGCTCAGGGGAGCCCTGGAGACCGTGCTGATGCTATTGAACCTGATGCAACCCTGCCTCCTCTGTGACACCACAGAAGCTCTTGGAGCCCTGGAGACCGTGGTGATGCTATGGAACCTGATGCAACCCTGCCTCCTCTGTGACACCACAGAACCTCTGGGAGCCCTGGAGACCGTGCTGATGCTATGGAACCTGATGCAACCCTGCCTCCACTGTGACACCACAGAAGCTCAGGGAGCCCTGGAGACTGTGGTGATGCTATGGAACCTGATGCAACCCTGCCTCCACTGTGACACCACAGAACCTCTGGGAGCCCTGGAGACTGTGGTGATGCTATGGAACCTGATGCAACCCTGCCTCCACTGTGACACCACAGAAGCTCGGGGAGCTCTGCAGACCGTGGGGATGCTGGCGAAGCTGACGGAACCCTGGGCACCACAGTGACGCTATGGAACCTGGTGGAACCGAGGGGCCACAGTGACACTGTGGGGCCTTTTGGAAGCAACAGGACCCTGGTGGGAAGCCATGGGATGATTAATCCTGCACAAACCTGCTCCAGGTGGGCTCCTCTCTCCCGGCTTCCACAGGTGCTGCTAGGATCCCACTCCGGCACTGGCTTGGCACGGGCTCACGGCTTCCTTTGGCAATGGCTCTGCTCCAGGATGGCATGCTGCAGAGAATGCAGGTAGATTTTGTGCTCACTCCTGGCATGCAGCTGGACAATAAAGCCTGATCCAGCCCCCCCTCAGCATATGTCCGGCTCTGGCATTGGGGCGGGGCAACTTTGGGAGCAGCCCCAGCCCTGCTCCTGCTCCCGGCTGGGCACCCAGCTGCTGGGACACAGGTGTGTCCTGATGCCACCGTCTACTCCTTTGAGAAGGGGAGGACAGAGTGCATCAGGGAGTTTGGTGTGGCTTACATGCGGCAAGGAGAAGGTGCAGCCCCAAACTGGCTTTCACTTCTAGAACCTTTTGCTATTGCGGGAGCAGCTGCTGGAGCTTTTCAACCGAGCTGCAAGAGTGAAAAGTGTGATGGCATGTCTATCTGAGAAGGAAGGTTCGGTGCCGCAGCCTGTTGTGCACAATTTATATGCTGATAAGAGAAGGGGGTGCTTTTGGAACGTTTTCCTTCCTGACACTTCTGTCTCTGTGAGCTTTAGCTGCTTGGACTCAGGGATACCGAAGGTATGTGAAAGTGACTGGGATGCGAGAATCATGTTGCACAGGGAACAGGGAAGGTCAGCAAATGTTTCCTGTCCTGGCACATCTCTCAGTCTGAACTGCAGCTGCAGATGCTTCACTTCCGCCAAGGACTCTGCCACCTTGAGAGAAGGATGCGCTCTATGGAGTTGAGAAAGAAAGTGCGTCTCACTAGCTTCTTTCCTCTACTTCATAGACAGCAAAGGGGCTATGAAAGGCAGCACTGGCTTTTTGTTCTAGGACTTCTTCTTTACAAGCAGCTGCTGGATGTTTGGAAGGGGGTTTGGGATATGCAAAAATGAGAGGCTAAGATGGTAAGAGGGTAAGATGGAAGTCATCTGGCAAAAGCAGAGCTCACAAAAGGGCCAGCTGAGAAAGCTCTTGCTGCCTACAACTTCAACTGCACCCCTCAAAGCAGCAGCACACACGCTGCTCTCGGCACTTTCCTTCTCAGCTCTACGCACCATCCTAAGCCTTGCCTCTCCCACACTCAGGATCCAAAGACAACGGCACCAGGGACTGCTCACACACTAAAGGCACCAGGACAAAAGGCTCACCAGCTTGGCCTTTGCATTCCCGCTGACAGCTCCACAGCTTGAACCCAGAGAACTGCCTGCTGCCAACAGCCTTTCCAATCACTCTGAGCACCTCATGACAAGGAGTGTGGGGAATGAATCTCCAGCAGCCTCCTGCCCCAGGCTGTCCCCCGGGAGCAGCCCTGCTCCAGGCCGTGACTGCCACCTGCACAGCCAAAGGACCCAGAGCCGGTGTTACACAACCACGGCTGTGCCTGGCACAGAGACACCAGTGGCCACACAAGTGGCCATGGCACTGTCCACACACAGTCCCTGCTGCTGCTCCCCCAGCCGCTGGCACCAACTCCCAGCCACCCACTCCTAAAGCCACGGGGCCCACTGGGACACTGCGGGGGCTCGTGGAAGCCAGCGGCCATTGTGACACAGCGGGGCTGCACAGAGCCCACGGTGCTTTGTGACCCGTGGCTCCCAGGAGAGCCTTTGTGATGCTGGGGAACTACAAGGAAGCCTGGCTCCTCTGTGACACCACCACAGAAGCTCAGGGGAGCCCTGGAGACCGTGCTGATGCTATTGAACCTGATGCAACCCTGCCTCCTCTGTGACACCACAGAAGCTCTTGGAGCCCTGGAGACCGTGGTGATGCTATGGAACCTGATGCAACCCTGCCTCCTCTGTGACACCACAGAACCTCTGGGAGCCCTGGAGACCGTGCTGATGCTATGGAACCTGATGCAACCCTGCCTCCACTGTGACACCACAGAAGCTCAGGGAGCCCTGGAGACTGTGGTGATGCTATGGAACCTGATGCAACCCTGCCTCCACTGTGACACCACAGAACCTCTGGGAGCCCTGGAGACCGTGCTGATGCTATGGAACCTGATGCAACCCTGCCTCCACTGTGACACCACAGAAGCTCGGGGAGCTCTGCAGACCGTGGGGATGCTGGCGAAGCTGACGGAACCCTGGGCACCACAGTGACGCTATGGAACCTGGTGGAACCGAGGGGCCACAGTGACACTGTGGGGCCTTTTGGAAGCAACAGGACCCTGGTGGGAAGCCACGGGATGATTAATCCTGCACGAACCTGCTCCAGGTGGGCTCCTCTCTCCCGGCTTCCACAGGTGCTGCTAGGATCCCACTCCGGCACTGGCTTGGCACGGGCTCACGGCTTCCTTTGGCAATGGCTCTGCTCCAGGATGGCATGCTGCAGAGAATGCAGGTAGATTTTGTGCTCACTCCTGGCATGCAGCTGGACAATAAAGCCTGATCCAGCCCCCCCTCAGCATATGTCCGGCTCTGGCATTGGGGCGGGGCAACTTTGGGAGCAGCCCCAGCCCTGCTCCTGCTCCCGGCTGGGCACCCAGCTGCTGGGACACAGGTGTGTCCTGATGCCACCGTCTACTCCTTTGAGAAGGGGAGGACAGAGTGCATCAGGGAGTTTGGTGTGGCTTACATGCGGCAAGGAGAAGGTGCAGCCCCAAACTGGCTTTCACTTCTAGAACCTTTTGCTATTGCGGGAGCAGCTGCTGGAGCTTTTCAACCGAGCTGCAAGAGTGAAAAGTGTGATGGCATGTCTATCTGAGAAGGAAGGTTCGGTGCCGCAGCCTGTTGTGCACAATTTATATGCTGATAAGAGAAGGGGGTGCTTTTGGAACGTTTTCCTTCCTGACACTTCTGTCTCTGTGAGCTTTAGCTGCTTGGACTCAGGGATACCGAAGGTATGTGAAAGTGACTGGGATGCGAGAATCATGTTGCACAGGGAACAGGGAAGGTCAGCAAATGTTTCCTGTCCTGGCACATCTCTCAGTCTGAACTGCAGCTGCAGATGCTTCACTTCCGCCAAGGACTCTGCCACCTTGAGAGAAGGATGCGCTCTATGGAGTTGAGAAAGAAAGTGCGTCTCACTAGCTTCTTTCCTCTACTTCATAGACAGCAAAGGGGCTATGAAAGGCAGCACTGGCTTTTTGTTCTAGGACTTCTTCTTTACAAGCAGCTGCTGGATGTTTGGAAGGGGGTTTGGGATATGCAAAAATGAGAGGCTAAGATGGTAAGAGGGTAAGATGGAAGTCATCTGGCAAAAGCAGAGCTCACAAAAGGGCCAGCTGAGAAAGCTCTTGCTGCCTACAACTTCAACTGCACCCCTCAAAGCAGCAGCACACACGCTGCTCTCGGCACTTTCCTTCTCAGCTCTACGCACCATCCTAAGCCTTGCCTCTCCCACACTCAGGATCCAAAGACAACGGCACCAGGGACTGCTCACACACTAAAGGCACCAGGACAAAAGGCTCACCAGCTTGGCCTTTGCATTCCCGCTGACAGCTCCACAGCTTGAACCCAGAGAACTGCCTGCTGCCAACAGCCTTTCCAATCACTCTGAGCACCTCATGACAAGGAGTGTGGGGAATGAATCTCCAGCAGCCTCCTGCCCCAGGCTGTCCCCCGGGAGCAGCCCTGCTCCAGGCCGTGACTGCCACCTGCACAGCCAAAGGACCCAGAGCCGGTGTTACACAACCACGGCTGTGCCTGGCACAGAGACACCAGTGGCCACACAAGTGGCCATGGCACTGTCCACACACAGTCCCTGCTGCTGCTCCCCCAGCCGCTGGCACCAACTCCCAGCCACCCACTCCTAAAGCCACGGGGCCCACTGGGACACTGCGGGGGCTCGTGGAAGCCAGCGGCCATTGTGACACAGCGGGGCTGCACAGAGCCCACGGTGCTTTGTGACCCGTGGCTCCCAGGAGAGCCTTTGTGATGCTGGGGAACTACAAGGAAGCCTGGCTCCTCTGTGACACCACCACAGAAGCTCAGGGGAGCCCTGGAGACCGTGCTGATGCTATTGAACCTGATGCAACCCTGCCTCCTCTGTGACACCACAGAAGCTCTTGGAGCCCTGGAGACCGTGGTGATGCTATGGAACCTGATGCAACCCTGCCTCCTCTGTGACACCACAGAACCTCTGGGAGCCCTGGAGACCGTGCTGATGCTATGGAACCTGATGCAACCCTGCCTCCACTGTGACACCACAGAAGCTCAGGGAGCCCTGGAGACTGTGGTGATGCTATGGAACCTGATGCAACCCTGCCTCCACTGTGACACCACAGAACCTCTGGGAGCCCTGGAGACCGTGCTGATGCTATGGAACCTGATGCAACCCTGCCTCCACTGTGACACCACAGAAGCTCGGGGAGCTCTGCAGACCGTGGGGATGCTGGCGAAGCTGACGGAACCCTGGGCACCACAGTGACGCTATGGAACCTGGTGGAACCGAGGGGCCACAGTGACACTGTGGGGCCTTTTGGAAGCAACAGGACCCTGGTGGGAAGCCACGGGATGATTAATCCTGCACGAACCTGCTCCAGGTGGGCTCCTCTCTCCCGGCTTCCACAGGTGCTGCTAGGATCCCACTCCGGCACTGGCTTGGCACGGGCTCACGGCTTCCTTTGGCAATGGCTCTGCTCCAGGATGGCATGCTGCAGAGAATGCAGGTAGATTTTGTGCTCACTCCTGGCATGCAGCTGGACAATAAAGCCTGATCCAGCCCCCCCTCAGCATATGTCCGGCTCTGGCATTGGGGCGGGGCAACTTTGGGAGCAGCCCCAGCCCTGCTCCTGCTCCCGGCTGGGCACCCAGCTGCTGGGACACAGGTGTGTCCTGATGCCACCGTCTACTCCTTTGAGAAGGGGAGGACAGAGTGCATCAGGGAGTTTGGTGTGGCTTACATGCGGCAAGGAGAAGGTGCAGCCCCAAACTGGCTTTCACTTCTAGAACCTTTTGCTATTGCGGGAGCAGCTGCTGGAGCTTTTCAACCGAGCTGCAAGAGTGAAAAGTGTGATGGCATGTCTATCTGAGAAGGAAGGTTCGGTGCCGCAGCCTGTTGTGCACAATTTATATGCTGATAAGAGAAGGGGGTGCTTTTGGAACGTTTTCCTTCCTGACACTTCTGTCTCTGTGAGCTTTAGCTGCTTGGACTCAGGGATACCGAAGGTATGTGAAAGTGACTGGGATGCGAGAATCATGTTGCACAGGGAACAGGGAAGGTCAGCAAATGTTTCCTGTCCTGGCACATCTCTCAGTCTGAACTGCAGCTGCAGATGCTTCACTTCCGCCAAGGACTCTGCCACCTTGAGAGAAGGATGCGCTCTATGGAGTTGAGAAAGAAAGTGCGTCTCACTAGCTTCTTTCCTCTACTTCATAGACAGCAAAGGGGCTATGAAAGGCAGCACTGGCTTTTTGTTCTAGGACTTCTTCTTTACAAGCAGCTGCTGGATGTTTGGAAGGGGGTTTGGGATATGCAAAAATGAGAGGCTAAGATGGTAAGAGGGTAAGATGGAAGTCATCTGGCAAAAGCAGAGCTCACAAAAGGGCCAGCTGAGAAAGCTCTTGCTGCCTACAACTTCAACTGCACCCCTCAAAGCAGCAGCACACACGCTGCTCTCGGCACTTTCCTTCTCAGCTCTACGCACCATCCTAAGCCTTGCCTCTCCCACACTCAGGATCCAAAGACAACGGCACCAGGGACTGCTCACACACTAAAGGCACCAGGACAAAAGGCTCACCAGCTTGGCCTTTGCATTCCCGCTGACAGCTCCACAGCTTGAACCCAGAGAACTGCCTGCTGCCAACAGCCTTTCCAATCACTCTGAGCACCTCATGACAAGGAGTGTGGGGAATGAATCTCCAGCAGCCTCCTGCCCCAGGCTGTCCCCCGGGAGCAGCCCTGCTCCAGGCCGTGACTGCCACCTGCACAGCCAAAGGACCCAGAGCCGGTGTTACACACCACGGCTGTGCCTGGCACAGAGACACCAGTGGCCACACAAGTGGCCATGGCACTGTCCACACACAGTCCCTGCTGCTGCTCCCCCAGCCGCTGGCACCAACTCCCAGCCACCCACTCCTAAAGCCACGGGGCCCACTGGGACACTGCGGGGGCTCGTGGAAGCCAGCGGCCATTGTGACACAGCGGGGCTGCACAGAGCCCACGGTGCTTTGTGACCCGTGGCTCCCAGGAGAGCCTTTGTGATGCTGGGGAACTACAAGGAAGCCTGGCTCCTCTGTGACACCACCACAGAAGCTCAGGGGAGCCCTGGAGACCGTGCTGATGCTATTGAACCTGATGCAACCCTGCCTCCTCTGTGACACCACAGAAGCTCTTGGAGCCCTGGAGACCGTGGTGATGCTATGGAACCTGATGCAACCCTGCCTCCTCTGTGACACCACAGAACCTCTGGGAGCCCTGGAGACCGTGCTGATGCTATGGAACCTGATGCAACCCTGCCTCCACTGTGACACCACAGAAGCTCAGGGAGCCCTGGAGACTGTGGTGATGCTATGGAACCTGATGCAACCCTGCCTCCACTGTGACACCACAGAACCTCTGGGAGCCCTGGAGACCGTGCTGATGCTATGGAACCTGATGCAACCCTGCCTCCACTGTGACACCACAGAAGCTCGGGGAGCTCTGCAGACCGTGGGGATGCTGGCGAAGCTGACGGAACCCTGGGCACCACAGTGACGCTATGGAACCTGGTGGAACCGAGGGGCCACAGTGACACTGTGGGGCCTTTTGGAAGCAACAGGACCCTGGTGGGAAGCCACGGGATGATTAATCCTGCACGAACCTGCTCCAGGTGGGCTCCTCTCTCCCGGCTTCCACAGGTGCTGCTAGGATCCCACTCCGGCACTGGCTTGGCACGGGCTCACGGCTTCCTTTGGCAATGGCTCTGCTCCAGGATGGCATGCTGCAGAGAATGCAGGTAGATTTTGTGCTCACTCCTGGCATGCAGCTGGACAATAAAGCCTGATCCAGCCCCCCCTCAGCATATGTCCGGCTCTGGCATTGGGGCGGGGCAACTTTGGGAGCAGCCCCAGCCCTGCTCCTGCTCCCGGCTGGGCACCCAGCTGCTGGGACACAGGTGTGTCCTGATGCCACCGTCTACTCCTTTGAGAAGGGGAGGACAGAGTGCATCAGGGAGTTTGGTGTGGCTTACATGCGGCAAGGAGAAGGTGCAGCCCCAAACTGGCTTTCACTTCTAGAACCTTTTGCTATTGCGGGAGCAGCTGCTGGAGCTTTTCAACCGAGCTGCAAGAGTGAAAAGTGTGATGGCATGTCTATCTGAGAAGGAAGGTTCGGTGCCGCAGCCTGTTGTGCACAATTTATATGCTGATAAGAGAAGGGGGTGCTTTTGGAACGTTTTCCTTCCTGACACTTCTGTCTCTGTGAGCTTTAGCTGCTTGGACTCAGGGATACCGAAGGTATGTGAAAGTGACTGGGATGCGAGAATCATGTTGCACAGGGAACAGGGAAGGTCAGCAAATGTTTCCTGTCCTGGCACATCTCTCAGTCTGAACTGCAGCTGCAGATGCTTCACTTCCGCCAAGGACTCTGCCACCTTGAGAGAAGGATGCGCTCTATGGAGTTGAGAAAGAAAGTGCGTCTCACTAGCTTCTTTCCTCTACTTCATAGACAGCAAAGGGGCTATGAAAGGCAGCACTGGCTTTTTGTTCTAGGACTTCTTCTTTACAAGCAGCTGCTGGATGTTTGGAAGGGGGTTTGGGATATGCAAAAATGAGAGGCTAAGATGGTAAGAGGGTAAGATGGAAGTCATCTGGCAAAAGCAGAGCTCACAAAAGGGCCAGCTGAGAAAGCTCTTGCTGCCTACAACTTCAACTGCACCCCTCAAAGCAGCAGCACACACGCTGCTCTCGGCACTTTCCTTCTCAGCTCTACGCACCATCCTAAGCCTTGCCTCTCCCACACTCAGGATCCAAAGACAACGGCACCAGGGACTGCTCACACACTAAAGGCACCAGGACAAAAGGCTCACCAGCTTGGCCTTTGCATTCCCGCTGACAGCTCCACAGCTTGAACCCAGAGAACTGCCTGCTGCCAACAGCCTTTCCAATCACTCTGAGCACCTCATGACAAGGAGTGTGGGGAATGAATCTCCAGCAGCCTCCTGCCCCAGGCTGTCCCCCGGGAGCAGCCCTGCTCCAGGCCGTGACTGCCACCTGCACAGCCAAAGGACCCAGAGCCGGTGTTACACACCACGGCTGTGCCTGGCACAGAGACACCAGTGGCCACACAAGTGGCCATGGCACTGTCCACACACAGTCCCTGCTGCTGCTCCCCCAGCCGCTGGCACCAACTCCCAGCCACCCACTCCTAAAGCCACGGGGCCCACTGGGACACTGCGGGGGCTCGTGGAAGCCAGCGGCCATTGTGACACAGCGGGGCTGCACAGAGCCCACGGTGCTTTGTGACCCGTGGCTCCCAGGAGAGCCTTTGTGATGCTGGGGAACTACAAGGAAGCCTGGCTCCTCTGTGACACCACCACAGAAGCTCAGGGGAGCCCTGGAGACCGTGCTGATGCTATTGAACCTGATGCAACCCTGCCTCCTCTGTGACACCACAGAAGCTCTTGGAGCCCTGGAGACCGTGGTGATGCTATGGAACCTGATGCAACCCTGCCTCCTCTGTGACACCACAGAACCTCTGGGAGCCCTGGAGACCGTGCTGATGCTATGGAACCTGATGCAACCCTGCCTCCACTGTGACACCACAGAAGCTCAGGGAGCCCTGGAGACTGTGGTGATGCTATGGAACCTGATGCAACCCTGCCTCCACTGTGACACCACAGAACCTCTGGGAGCCCTGGAGACCGTGCTGATGCTATGGAACCTGATGCAACCCTGCCTCCACTGTGACACCACAGAAGCTCGGGGAGCTCTGCAGACCGTGGGGATGCTGGCGAAGCTGACGGAACCCTGGGCACCACAGTGACGCTATGGAACCTGGTGGAACCGAGGGGCCACAGTGACACTGTGGGGCCTTTTGGAAGCAACAGGACCCTGGTGGGAAGCCACGGGATGATTAATCCTGCACGAACCTGCTCCAGGTGGGCTCCTCTCTCCCGGCTTCCACAGGTGCTGCTAGGATCCCACTCCGGCACTGGCTTGGCACGGGCTCACGGCTTCCTTTGGCAATGGCTCTGCTCCAGGATGGCATGCTGCAGAGAATGCAGGTAGATTTTGTGCTCACTCCTGGCATGCAGCTGGACAATAAAGCCTGATCCAGCCCCCCCTCAGCATATGTCCGGCTCTGGCATTGGGGCGGGGCAACTTTGGGAGCAGCCCCAGCCCTGCTCCTGCTCCCGGCTGGGCACCCAGCTGCTGGGACACAGGTGTGTCCTGATGCCACCGTCTACTCCTTTGAGAAGGGGAGGACAGAGTGCATCAGGGAGTTTGGTGTGGCTTACATGCGGCAAGGAGAAGGTGCAGCCCCAAACTGGCTTTCACTTCTAGAACCTTTTGCTATTGCGGGAGCAGCTGCTGGAGCTTTTCAACCGAGCTGCAAGAGTGAAAAGTGTGATGGCATGTCTATCTGAGAAGGAAGGTTCGGTGCCGCAGCCTGTTGTGCACAATTTATATGCTGATAAGAGAAGGGGGTGCTTTTGGAACGTTTTCCTTCCTGACACTTCTGTCTCTGTGAGCTTTAGCTGCTTGGACTCAGGGATACCGAAGGTATGTGAAAGTGACTGGGATGCGAGAATCATGTTGCACAGGGAACAGGGAAGGTCAGCAAATGTTTCCTGTCCTGGCACATCTCTCAGTCTGAACTGCAGCTGCAGATGCTTCACTTCCGCCAAGGACTCTGCCACCTTGAGAGAAGGATGCGCTCTATGGAGTTGAGAAAGAAAGTGCGTCTCACTAGCTTCTTTCCTCTACTTCATAGACAGCAAAGGGGCTATGAAAGGCAGCACTGGCTTTTTGTTCTAGGACTTCTTCTTTACAAGCAGCTGCTGGATGTTTGGAAGGGGGTTTGGGATATGCAAAAATGAGAGGCTAAGATGGTAAGAGGGTAAGATGGAAGTCATCTGGCAAAAGCAGAGCTCACAAAAGGGCCAGCTGAGAAAGCTCTTGCTGCCTACAACTTCAACTGCACCCCTCAAAGCAGCAGCACACACGCTGCTCTCGGCACTTTCCTTCTCAGCTCTACGCACCATCCTAAGCCTTGCCTCTCCCACACTCAGGATCCAAAGACAACGGCACCAGGGACTGCTCACACACTAAAGGCACCAGGACAAAAGGCTCACCAGCTTGGCCTTTGCATTCCCGCTGACAGCTCCACAGCTTGAACCCAGAGAACTGCCTGCTGCCAACAGCCTTTCCAATCACTCTGAGCACCTCATGACAAGGAGTGTGGGGAATGAATCTCCAGCAGCCTCCTGCCCCAGGCTGTCCCCCGGGAGCAGCCCTGCTCCAGGCCGTGACTGCCACCTGCACAGCCAAAGGACCCAGAGCCGGTGTTACACACCACGGCTGTGCCTGACACAGAGACACCAGTGGCCACACAAGTGGCCATGGCACTGTCCACACACAGTCCCTGCTGCTGCTCCCCCAGCCGCTGGCACCAACTCCCAGCCACCCACTCCTAAAGCCACGGGGCCCACTGGGACACTGCGGGGGCTCGTGGAAGCCAGCGGCCATTGTGACACAGCGGGGCTGCACAGAGCCCACGGTGCTTTGTGACCCGTGGCTCCCAGGAGAGCCTTTGTGATGCTGGGGAACTACAAGGAAGCCTGGCTCCTCTGTGACACCACCACAGAAGCTCAGGGGAGCCCTGGAGACCGTGCTGATGCTATTGAACCTGATGCAACCCTGCCTCCTCTGTGACACCACAGAAGCTCTTGGAGCCCTGGAGACCGTGGTGATGCTATGGAACCTGATGCAACCCTGCCTCCTCTGTGACACCACAGAACCTCTGGGAGCCCTGGAGACCGTGCTGATGCTATGGAACCTGATGCAACCCTGCCTCCACTGTGACACCACAGAAGCTCAGGGAGCCCTGGAGACTGTGGTGATGCTATGGAACCTGATGCAACCCTGCCTCCACTGTGACACCACAGAACCTCTGGGAGCCCTGGAGACCGTGCTGATGCTATGGAACCTGATGCAACCCTGCCTCCACTGTGACACCACAGAAGCTCGGGGAGCTCTGCAGACCGTGGGGATGCTGGCGAAGCTGACGGAACCCTGGGCACCACAGTGACGCTATGGAACCTGGTGGAACCGAGGGGCCACAGTGACGCTGTGGGGCCTTTTTGAAGCAACAGGACCCTGGTGGGAAGCCACGGGATGATTAATCCTGCACGAACCTGCTCCAGGTGGGCTCCTCTCTCCCGGCTTCCACAGGTGCTGCTAGGATCCCACTCCGGCACTGGCTTGGCACGGGCTCACGGCTTCCTTTGGCAATGGCTCTGCTCCAGGATGGCATGCTGCAGAGAATGCAGGTAGATTTTGTGCTCACTCCTGGCATGCAGCTGGACAATAAAGCCTGATCCAGCCCCCCCTCAGCATATGTCCGGCTCTGGCATTGGGGCGGGGCAACTTTGGGAGCAGCCCCAGCCCTGCTCCTGCTCCCGGCTGGGCACCCAGCTGCTGGGACACAGGTGTGTCCTGATGCCACCGTCTACTCCTTTGAGAAGGGGAGGACAGAGTGCATCAGGGAGTTTGGTGTGGCTTACATGCGGCAAGGAGAAGGTGCAGCCCCAAACTGGCTTTCACTTCTAGAACCTTTTGCTATTGCGGGAGCAGCTGCTGGAGCTTTTCAACCGAGCTGCAAGAGTGAAAAGTGTGATGGCATGTCTATCTGAGAAGGAAGGTTCGGTGCCGCAGCCTGTTGTGCACAATTTATATGCTGATAAGAGAAGGGGGTGCTTTTGGAACGTTTTCCTTCCTGACACTTCTGTCTCTGTGAGCTTTAGCTGCTTGGACTCAGGGATACCGAAGGTATGTGAAAGTGACTGGGATGCGAGAATCATGTTGCACAGGGAACAGGGAAGGTCAGCAAATGTTTCCTGTCCTGGCACATCTCTCAGTCTGAACTGCAGCTGCAGATGCTTCACTTCCGCCAAGGACTCTGCCACCTTGAGAGAAGGATGCGCTCTATGGAGTTGAGAAAGAAAGTGCGTCTCACTAGCTTCTTTCCTCTACTTCATAGACAGCAAAGGGGCTATGAAAGGCAGCACTGGCTTTTTGTTCTAGGACTTCTTCTTTACAAGCAGCTGCTGGATGTTTGGAAGGGGGTTTGGGATATGCAAAAATGAGAGGCTAAGATGGTAAGAGGGTAAGATGGAAGTCATCTGGCAAAAGCAGAGCTCACAAAAGGGCCAGCTGTGAAAGCTCTTGCTGCCTACAACTTCAACTGCACCCCTCAAAGCAGCAGCACACATGCTGCTCTCGGCACTTTCCTTCTCAGCTCTACGCACCATCCTAAGCCTTGCCTCTCCCACACTCAGGATCCAAAGACAACGGCACCAGGGACTGCTCACACACTAAAGGCACCAGGACAAAAGGCTCACCAGCTTGGCCTTTGCATTCCCGCTGACAGCTCCACAGCTTGAACCCAGAGAACTGCCTGCTGCCAACAGCCTTTCCAATCACTCTGAGCACCTCATGACAAGGAGTGTGGGGAATGAATCTCCAGCAGCCTCCTGCCCCAGGCTGTCCCCCGGGAGCAGCCCTGCTCCAGGCCGTGACTGCCACCTGCACAGCCAAAGGACCCAGAGCCGGTGTTACACACCACGGCTGTGCCTGGCACAGAGACACCAGTGGCCACACAAGTGGCCATGGCACTGTCCACACACAGTCCCTGCTGCTGCTCCCCCAGCCGCTGGCACCAACTCCCAGCCACCCACTCCTAAAGCCACGGGGCCCACTGGGACACTGCGGGGGCTCGTGGAAGCCAGCGGCCATTGTGACACAGCGGGGCTGCACAGAGCCCACGGTGCTTTGTGACCCGTGGCTCCCAGGAGAGCCTTTGTTGTTGGGGAAGATGAAACAGGAAAGCCTTATAAATATGATTGCCTAACAAAAGATTCTGGGAATATGAAAACTGTGAGCGACATCGAAATGAAGGCCATCTTTGAGATATAGAGTCTTAGTTACTGAACAACTGGAAAACAATGGTATAGCCGGCTGAAGGTAATCCCCTCTTGATTGAACAATACCCTCTGCTTGCAGACAGGTCCAAGGGTCAGAGCAGACCCTACTAGCTCAGCAGAAGGGGTCCAAAGAGTAGTTTTTAGAAGTTAAAATGTAACACTCTATGGTAATGTAAGAACTCTTATAGGCTGTATGTAAATGCTATAGGATTTGTACCTTGTATTAGATTGGCTACTGAGAATTAGAATATTCACTACAGAAGATGATTTATTGTATTGTAACAAGCTCCTCGCTCTCTTAACTCCTCTCCTCTTAGTAATGCTCTTCTCCTCTTAGTAACGCTCTTAGTAACTCTCTTAGTAGCTCTCTTAGTAATGCTCTTCTCCTCTTAGTAGCTCTCTTAGTAACTCTCTTGCTCTTCTTCTTCCTCTTAATTCAGCTCTCCTCTTAGTTTGTCTCTCTTGCTCTTTACACTCTTAGCTCTCAGCCTCTTGCTCTAGCTCTCTCGCTCACTCTCTCTCCCTCTCTTACACCTTGGGCCTGCTTGGAGCTGCAGCTGGCAGCTCTAAGCAGTGCCCCTGTACCCACGCCCTCTGCAATAAACTGCATGCTCCAAAGACCTGCTTATAGAGATCTCTCGTCGCCGTCCATCTCCAGCCGGGCCCGACCGAACCCACACCCTCATCACCATCATCGCCATCAATTTCGACAAACTGGCGCCCAAACGTGAGTGAAGGCCTGATTCAGCTTCTTCCACCTGTGAGAGACTTCACCATGGACGGTAACTAAAAGACCAGTTATAGCCACCTGGAACGTGTCGTGAGCACGGCATACCGTTGCTGCGCAGCGTAAAAGCCGGAGCTCTATAACTCTGCTGAGGCAGCCCTCGAGCACGGGGAGCCGTTACTTCGTAGCAATTACCTGGAGCTCTCGGAGGGAGGAAATTGCCTGGCAGTCCTCGAGCACAGACGGCCACTGCTGCGCAGCGGTTACCTGGAGCTCTTTGAGGAAGTTTGCCGTGGTACCCCTCGAGCACGGACACGCTGCTAAGCAGTGCAGACCGGAGCTCTTAGGAGGGATCCAGCCGCGCGCCCGAGCACAGGCGGGTATTGCTCAGCACCGCCCGCGCTGGAGCTCTGAGTGGAGACACCTGCGAGGTCCCGAGCACGGAAAGCCGTTGCCAAGCGACGCCTGAAACCGGAGCTCTGAGGAGGGACCCGACAGCAGCGTCCTGAGCGCCGTGTGGAGAGCCTGGCCAGCCCCCCACGACGGACTTCTGATTAAGGACCCTGCCCCCTGCGACATCTAGGTGAGTATCATACTGGTCAATAATGGGACAAACTCACTCTGCCCATGACAGACATCTCTATAAACAACTTAAGTACTTACTAAGCTCCGGTCCAAGTCAATTACCTAAACAGGAGCTAAAAAACCTCTTAGAATGGACTCTGATTAATTTCCCAAATGCTGACCGTTCAGCCGTCTTTACAAGAGACTTCTGGGACACAGTTCGGGTTAAACTCTTTAATAATATCTCCCGCCGGGATTGGGCTGCCGCGGAGCTGGTCCCGGCTTGCAGAGCGCTCGTGGAGCTGTTTGCTGCGAAGGCGCCGCCCGCAGCAGCCACCTCGCCGGGTCCCGCTCCTGCTGCGAGCCCGCCCCTTGCCGCCGCGAGCCTGCAACCGGGCACGGCCCCCGCCCCGCCGCCGGACCTCACGGCTCCGGTACCCGCGGTCCAGCTGTCTCGTGCCGCCCCGCCCCACCCCCCCGCGGTCCCTGCACCGGTCACCCCTGCCCCACCGGACTCCACCGCCCCCCCCACCGCCCCCGTCATCTCCACCCCCACGGTCCCGTTAGTCCCTGCTGTCCCGCCTCTCGCGGCTCCGGTAGCCGCGGTCCGACTGACTCGTGCCGCCCCGCCCCCCGCCCCCGCTGTCCTGGCAGCCGTCACCCCTGTCCCACCGGACCCTACGACCCCCTCCACCGCTCCCCCCATCCCCGCCCCCCCCATCCCGTTCCTCCCTGCTGCCCCGGCTCCCGCGGTCCCCGCCCTCGGCTCCAGCGTCTTCGCGGCCCCGTCCCTCGCTCCTCCCACCCCGTCCGCCAGCGCCTTCGCGGCCCCGCCCCCCGCCGATAGCCCCGCGGGGCCAGCGGCTGCTCCCCAGCCACCTACGGGTCCTACCGCTCCCCTAGCCGCGCCTGTTATGGCTGTAGCCACCATCATAGCCGGCCCCCCGCAAAGCCAGGCGGCGACCCTTCTTCCAGCCCCCCAGGTCCCCCTCGCCGCCACCGACACGGCGCCGGTGGTGGTCAACGTCCCGTCCGCGTCCGTGGGACACGGAGCGCCCCAGCCCCGCCAGCCACCTGGTGCCGGCGCTGCAGCGCCTACACAGATGGCTGCTGCCTCTCCCGTGCCTGCCGCTGCTCCAGCCCCGTCTCCTGGCACCGCCGCGCCGGCAGCCACACCAGCCCAGCCTGCAAACTCCCAGCGGCAGCACGCCGCGGTCCAGCCGCCGACTGGCCCACCGTTCGCCATGGCCCCACCGCAACATACTCCCGCCGCCTCCACGCCGGCCCTCCCGCCTCCCGCAGCCCCGGGATCGTCTCCTGCCGACGGGACAGCCCTGCCACCTCCCGCTCTCCCCGACACACAGACAGCGGCCATCACAGTCCGCCACGTTGACCTGATGGCGTAACCCACGCACGCTCACACTTCTCCAACCACAGCACTGCTCACGGAACTAGCTCCGCCACCGCCCCCCACGGCTTTCACCTCGCCTTCAATAGAGCCACCCGCACCCCCTCGCCCGCTGCCGCGGAGCCGGTTGCTCGCGGCCCCCCCGCCTCCTCGCCCGCCACCGCGGAGATCGGCAGTGCCATCGCCGCCCCCGCCGGGGCCCTCCGGCACCGCACAGCTGTATCCCTCGGCTACCGCCGCCCAGCAACATCCCTCCGCGCAGCTCAGCCTCGCCTCACAAGCCGCAAACAGGGGGGGAACGGAGGGCAGTGGTGCAGCTCCAGTGGCAGGGAAGACGGAGAGCCGCTCTGCCCGAGCTGATGCTTTAAATCTAACACCAGGAAACCCTGAAAAGCAGCCAGATTTGTTTGCAATGAGCCCCAGAGTCCCGCCAGCGAGCGGCTGGGATCTTGCAACCCATAAGGAGAAAACGAGTTCTGAGAGTTTGTTAGCGCTACTTTCTGAATCAAAAAATCCTCCAAAGTGCTCAGATTATTCTCAATTAACAGATTGGCATGAAATAAGACTCCAAAGCTGTAAAGATGAAAGTCTATTAGCTAAGCCTGTGATAGCTAGCCAACAGCCTGACAGTCCCAAAACGTGGGTTCCCATCCCCACTCACGAAATTAAAGAACTAAGAAGGGCTGTAAGAGATAGTGGTATTTGCTCACCGTATCTTAAACAACTGCTAAAAAGTACCCTAAAAAGAACACATCAAACCCTAAAACGCATTTTAGATCAACAGAGAGGGGGAGAAGTCCAGGATACACCTCAAAGGAGGTTGAACAAGGCTTTGTATGTTTACAATTTTTTGAATAGCTCTGCAGAAGAGCCTGATCCCCCCATTTATAGACATTTTTTGAACAACAAAAAAGCAAAACTGAAAGAGCGCCCCCCAGTTTTGATTAAAAATCTAGACTCAGGAAAAATAGAAGGACCATACAATCTTATAATGTGGGGGAAGGGGTTTGCATGTGTTTCCACAGGTGAAGGAATCAAGTGGGTTCCAGCAAAAAACGTGAAGCCATACCTCGCATCAAAGCCTGCTGATGCCACCACACCAGCCAGTGACTCTGCAAGTGGAAGCCAGGAAGCAAGCACCCAGACCTGAACTGCGCAGAATCACCAGAAGAAAGTGATCTGCCAAAAACAGCTCAAGAAAAGAATGGAGTTTTCTCATTTGCGCGCGTGCATGTTGCTTTTATTCTTTTGTTTTAGTTTTTGTAGTGAAGCTTTACCTGTGAATCAACCAAAGACAAATGTCTGGGTTGCTTTAGCCAAATCCGCAGGCTCCGATACCATCTGTCTATCTGACACAAGCCCTGACAAACCTTTTTCAACCTGTTTAGTTGGAGTACCTCTTCCAGAAGGTTTTGATAATATTACTCTTGATAAGTATTGGCCATATGACGATCATCATGTATCTCCAACTCCCAGCCATAGACACCAAACTTATATTGATAATTCTAAAATTGATAAATCTGACCTTCAAGAGCTAGAAATCCTAGGTTCGTTAACTATGGATACCTGCTATTTCTTTCACTTTCAAGGAGAAAACGGTCCCCATTTAAATGTTACCCCATATCACCCAGCTTATAGCAATGTAACTTCTTGGTGTAGTCAAGTTAAGCTTCTTATATATGACGAACCTCATGCAGATCGTTTTAGCAAACTTCCTATTCGATTCCCCAGAGGAATTTGGCTCATCTGTGGAGACAGGGCCTGGCAAGGTATACCTTCAAAAATAGATGGTGGCCCTTGTGCTCTGGGACAACTTACAATTATTGCTCCCAGTGTCAAAGAGGTAATCAAAAAGAAAAGCAGAAAGATCAGATCTTCCTGGGGACATCAGTACGATAGTGACTGTGATAGTGACTTCCACCCTTGGAACTCTGGAAAATCAATTGTTGCAAGCATTTTTCTACCTCAGTTAAGCTCCTCAATTGCTTTAAAACAGTTAAACAAGTTGGGATGTTGGCTCAGCAAGGAGGTAAATGCCACCTCTACTATGATCAGTGATCTGTTAACCGATGAAGAGGCAGTCAGACATGCCACTTTACAAAATAGAGCTGCCGTTGATTATCTTTTATTAGCACATGGGCACGGCTGTGAAGATTTTGAAGGATTATGCTGTATGAACTTATCCGATCATTCTGTTTCCATTCACAAACAGCTACAAAACCTAAAGGATCTAGCTAACCAAATTAGAACAGATGACCCGTCTTGGCTGGACAGTTTGTTTGATGATTGGAGCTTTGCACCTTGGCTAAGGGAACTCTGTAAAATAGGCTTGATTATTCTAGTAGTAATAATTATAGTTTTAGTAGCAGTACCTTGTATGCTTCAGTGTGTGCAAAAAATAACGAGTAGGACTGTATCTAATATCTTAGTTGTTCATCAGAACGGGGGAGATGTTGGGGAAGATGAAACAGGAAAGCCTTATAAATATGATTGCCTAACAAAAGATTCTGGGAATATGAAAACTGTGAGCGACATCGAAATGAAGGCCATCTTTGAGATATAGAGTCTTAGTTACTGAACAACTGGAAAACAATGGTATAGCCGGCTGAAGGTAATCCCCTCTTGATTGAACAATACCCTCTGCTTGCAGACAGGTCCAAGGGTCAGAGCAGACCCTACTAGCTCAGCAGAAGGGGTCCAAAGAGTAGTTTTTAGAAGTTAAAATGTAACACTCTATGGTAATGTAAGAACTCTTATAGGCTGTATGTAAATGCTATAGGATTTGTACCTTGTATTAGATTGGCTACTGAGAATTAGAATATTCACTACAGAAGATGATTTATTGTATTGTAACAAGCTCCTCGCTCTCTTAACTCCTCTCCTCTTAGTAATGCTCTTCTCCTCTTAGTAACGCTCTTAGTAACTCTCTTAGTAGCTCTCTTAGTAATGCTCTTCTCCTCTTAGTAGCTCTCTTAGTAACTCTCTTGCTCTTCTTCTTCCTCTTAATTCAGCTCTCCTCTTAGTTTGTCTCTCTTGCTCTTTACACTCTTAGCTCTCAGCCTCTTGCTCTAGCTCTCTCGCTCACTCTCTCTCCCTCTCTTACACCTTGGGCCTGCTTGGAGCTGCAGCTGGCAGCTCTAAGCAGTGCCCCTGTACCCACGCCCTCTGCAATAAACTGCATGCTCCAAAGACCTGCTTATAGAGATCTCTCGTCGCCGTCCATCTCCAGCCGGGCCCGACCGAACCCACACCCTCATCACCATCATCGCCATCAATTTCGACATTTGTGATGCTGGGGAACTACAAGGAAGCCTGGCTCCTCTGTGACACCACCACAGAAGCTCAGGGGAGCCCTGGAGACCGTGCTGATGCTATTGAACCTGATGCAACCCTGCCTCCTCTGTGACACCACAGAAGCTCTTGGAGCCCTGGAGACCGTGCTGATGCTATGGAACCTGATGCAACCCTGCCTCCTCTGTGACACCACAGAACCTCTGGGAGCCCTGGAGACCGTGCTGATGCTATGGAACCTGATGCAACCCTGCCTCCACTGTGACACCACAGAAGCTCAGGGAGCCCTGGAGACTGTGGTGATGCTATGGAACCTGATGCAACCCTGCCTCCACTGTGACACCACAGAACCTCTGGGAGCCCTGGAGACCGTGCTGATGCTATGGAACCTGATGCAACCCTGCCTCCACTGTGACACCACAGAAGCTCTGGGAGCCCTGGAGACCGTGCTGATGCTATGGAACCTGATGCAACCCTGCCTCCACTGTGACACCACAGAAGCTCAGGGAGCCCTGGAGACTGTGGTGATGCTATGGAACCTGATGCAACCCTGCCTCCACTGTGACACCACAGAACCTCTGGGAGCTCTGCAGACCGTGGGGATGCTGGCGAAGCTGACGGAACCCTGGGCACCACAGTGACGCTATGGAACCTGGTGGAACCGAGGGGCCACAGTGACGCTGTGGGGCCTTTTGGAAGCAACAGGACCCTGGTGGGAAGCCACGGGATGATTAATCCTGCACGAACCTGCTCCAGGTGGGCTCCTCTCTCCCGGCTTCCACAGGTGCTGCTAGGATCCCACTCCGGCACTGGCTTGGCACGGGCTCACGGCTTCCTTTGGCAATGGCTCTGCTCCAGGATGGCATGCTGCAGAGAATGCAGGTAGATTTTGTGCTCACTCCTGGCATGCAGCTGGACAATAAAGCCTGATCCAGCCCCCCCTCAGCATATGTCCGGCTCTGGCATTGGGGCGGGGCAACTTTGGGAGCAGCCCCAGCCCTGCTCCTGCTCCCGGCTGGGCACCCAGCTGCTGGGACACAGGTGTGTCCTGATGCCACCGTCTACTCCTTTGAGAAGGGGAGGACAGAGTGCATCAGGGAGTTTGGTGTGGCTTACATGCGGCAAGGAGAAGGTGCAGCCCCAAACTGGCTTTCACTTCTAGAACCTTTTGCTATTGCGGGAGCAGCTGCTGGAGCTTTTCAACCGAGCTGCAAGAGTGAAAAGTGTGATGGCATGTCTATCTGAGAAGGAAGGTTCGGTGCCGCAGCCTGTTGTGCACAATTTATATGCTGATAAGAGAAGGGGGTGCTTTTGGAACGTTTTCCTTCCTGACACTTCTGTCTCTGTGAGCTTTAGCTGCTTGGACTCAGGGATACCGAAGGTGTGTGAAAGTGACTGGGATGCGAGAATCATGTTGCACAGGGAACAGGGAAGGTCAGCAAATGTTTCCTGTCCTGGCACATCTCTCAGTCTGAACTGCAGCTGCAGATGCTTCACTTCCGCCAAGGACTCTGCCACCTTGAGAGAAGGATGCGCTCTATGGAGTTGAGAAAGAAAGTGCGTCTCACTAGCTTCTTTCCTCTACTTCATAGACAGCAAAGGGGCTATGAAAGGCAGCACTGGCTTTTTGTTCTAGGACTTCTTCTTTACAAGCAGCTGCTGGATGTTTGGAAGGGGGTTTGGGATATGCAAAAATGAGAGGCTAAGATGGTAAGAGGGTAAGATGGAAGTCATCTGGCAAAAGCAGAGCTCACAAAAGGGCCAGCTGAGAAAGCTCTTGCTGCCTACAACTTCAACTGCACCCCTCAAAGCAGCAGCACACACGCTGCTCTCGGCACTTTCCTTCTCAGCTCTACGCACCATCCTAAGCCTTGCCTCTCCCACACTCAGGATCCAAAGACAACGGCACCAGGGACTGCTCACACACTAAAGGCACCAGGACAAAAGGCTCACCAGCTTGGCCTTTGCATTCCCGCTGACAGCTCCACAGCTTGAACCCAGAGAACTGCCTGCTGCCAACAGCCTTTCCAATCACTCTGAGCACCTCATGACAAGGAGTGTGGGGAATGAATCTCCAGCAGCCTCCTGCCCCAGGCTGTCCCCCGGGAGCAGCCCTGCTCCAGGCCGTGACTGCCACCTGCACAGCCAAAGGACCCAGAGCCGGTGTTACACACCACGGCTGTGCCTGGCACAGAGACACCAGTGGCCACACAAGTGGCCATGGCACTGTCCACACACAGTCCCTGCTGCTGCTCCCCCAGCCGCTGGCACCAACTCCCAGCCACCCACTCCTAAAGCCACGGGGCCCACTGGGACACTGCGGGGGCTCGTGGAAGCCAGCGGCCATTGTGACACAGCGGGGCTGCACAGAGCCCACGGTGCTTTGTGACCCGTGGCTCCCAGGAGAGCCTTTGTTGTTGGGGAAGATGAAACAGGAAAGCCTTATAAATATGATTGCCTAACAAAAGATTCTGGGAATATGAAAACTGTGAGCGACATCGAAATGAAGGCCATCTTTGAGATATAGAGTCTTAGTTACTGAACAACTGGAAAACAATGGTATAGCCGGCTGAAGGTAATCCCCTCTTGATTGAACAATACCCTCTGCTTGCAGACAGGTCCAAGGGTCAGAGCAGACCCTACTAGCTCAGCAGAAGGGGTCCAAAGAGTAGTTTTTAGAAGTTAAAATGTAACACTCTATGGTAATGTAAGAACTCTTATAGGCTGTATGTAAATGCTATAGGATTTGTACCTTGTATTAGATTGGCTACTGAGAATTAGAATATTCACTACAGAAGATGATTTATTGTATTGTAACAAGCTCCTCGCTCTCTTAACTCCTCTCCTCTTAGTAATGCTCTTCTCCTCTTAGTAACGCTCTTAGTAACTCTCTTAGTAGCTCTCTTAGTAATGCTCTTCTCCTCTTAGTAGCTCTCTTAGTAACTCTCTTGCTCTTCTTCTTCCTCTTAATTCAGCTCTCCTCTTAGTTTGTCTCTCTTGCTCTTTACACTCTTAGCTCTCAGCCTCTTGCTCTAGCTCTCTCGCTCACTCTCTCTCCCTCTCTTACACCTTGGGCCTGCTTGGAGCTGCAGCTGGCAGCTCTAAGCAGTGCCCCTGTACCCACGCCCTCTGCAATAAACTGCATGCTCCAAAGACCTGCTTATAGAGATCTCTCGTCGCCGTCCATCTCCAGCCGGGCCCGACCGAACCCACACCCTCATCACCATCATCGCCATCAATTTCGACATTTGTGATGCTGGGGAACTACAAGGAAGCCTGGCTCCTCTGTGACACCACCACAGAAGCTCAGGGGAGCCCTGGAGACCGTGCTGATGCTATTGAACCTGATGCAACCCTGCCTCCTCTGTGACACCACAGAAGCTCTTGGAGCCCTGGAGACCGTGCTGATGCTATGGAACCTGATGCAACCCTGCCTCCTCTGTGACACCACAGAACCTCTGGGAGCCCTGGAGACCGTGCTGATGCTATGGAACCTGATGCAACCCTGCCTCCACTGTGACACCACAGAAGCTCAGGGAGCCCTGGAGACTGTGGTGATGCTATGGAACCTGATGCAACCCTGCCTCCACTGTGACACCACAGAACCTCTGGGAGCCCTGGAGACCGTGCTGATGCTATGGAACCTGATGCAACCCTGCCTCCACTGTGACACCACAGAAGCTCTGGGAGCCCTGGAGACCGTGCTGATGCTATGGAACCTGATGCAACCCTGCCTCCACTGTGACACCACAGAAGCTCAGGGAGCCCTGGAGACTGTGGTGATGCTATGGAACCTGATGCAACCCTGCCTCCACTGTGACACCACAGAACCTCTGGGAGCTCTGCAGACCGTGGGGATGCTGGCGAAGCTGACGGAACCCTGGGCACCACAGTGACGCTATGGAACCTGGTGGAACCGAGGGGCCACAGTGACGCTGTGGGGCCTTTTGGAAGCAACAGGACCCTGGTGGGAAGCCACGGGATGATTAATCCTGCACGAACCTGCTCCAGGTGGGCTCCTCTCTCCCGGCTTCCACAGGTGCTGCTAGGATCCCACTCCGGCACTGGCTTGGCACGGGCTCACGGCTTCCTTTGGCAATGGCTCTGCTCCAGGATGGCATGCTGCAGAGAATGCAGGTAGATTTTGTGCTCACTCCTGGCATGCAGCTGGACAATAAAGCCTGATCCAGCCCCCCCTCAGCATATGTCCGGCTCTGGCATTGGGGCGGGGCAACTTTGGGAGCAGCCCCAGCCCTGCTCCTGCTCCCGGCTGGGCACCCAGCTGCTGGGACACAGGTGTGTCCTGATGCCACCGTCTACTCCTTTGAGAAGGGGAGGACAGAGTGCATCAGGGAGTTTGGTGTGGCTTACATGCGGCAAGGAGAAGGTGCAGCCCCAAACTGGCTTTCACTTCTAGAACCTTTTGCTATTGCGGGAGCAGCTGCTGGAGCTTTTCAACCGAGCTGCAAGAGTGAAAAGTGTGATGGCATGTCTATCTGAGAAGGAAGGTTCGGTGCCGCAGCCTGTTGTGCACAATTTATATGCTGATAAGAGAAGGGGGTGCTTTTGGAACGTTTTCCTTCCTGACACTTCTGTCTCTGTGAGCTTTAGCTGCTTGGACTCAGGGATACCGAAGGTATGTGAAAGTGACTGGGATGCGAGAATCATGTTGCACAGGGAACAGGGAAGGTCAGCAAATGTTTCCTGTCCTGGCACATCTCTCAGTCTGAACTGCAGCTGCAGATGCTTCACTTCCGCCAAGGACTCTGCCACCTTGAGAGAAGGATGCGCTCTATGGAGTTGAGAAAGAAAGTGCGTCTCACTAGCTTCTTTCCTCTACTTCATAGACAGCAAAGGGGCTATGAAAGGCAGCACTGGCTTTTTGTTCTAGGACTTCTTCTTTACAAGCAGCTGCTGGATGTTTGGAAGGGGGTTTGGGATATGCAAAAATGAGAGGCTAAGATGGTAAGAGGGTAAGATGGAAGTCATCTGGCAAAAGCAGAGCTCACAAAAGGGCCAGCTGAGAAAGCTCTTGCTGCCTACAACTTCAACTGCACCCCTCAAAGCAGCAGCACACACGCTGCTCTCGGCACTTTCCTTCTCAGCTCTACGCACCATCCTAAGCCTTGCCTCTCCCACACTCAGGATCCAAAGACAACGGCACCAGGGACTGCTCACACACTAAAGGCACCAGGACAAAAGGCTCACCAGCTTGGCCTTTGCATTCCCGCTGACAGCTCCACAGCTTGAACCCAGAGAACTGCCTGCTGCCAACAGCCTTTCCAATCACTCTGAGCACCTCATGACAAGGAGTGTGGGGAATGAATCTCCAGCAGCCTCCTGCCCCAGGCTGTCCCCCGGGAGCAGCCCTGCTCCAGGCCGTGACTGCCACCTGCACAGCCAAAGGACCCAGAGCCGGTGTTACACACCACGGCTGTGCCTGGCACAGAGACACCAGTGGCCACACAAGTGGCCATGGCACTGTCCACACACAGTCCCTGCTGCTGCTCCCCCAGCCGCTGGCACCAACTCCCAGCCACCCACTCCTAAAGCCACGGGGCCCACTGGGACACTGCGGGGGCTCGTGGAAGCCAGCGGCCATTGTGACACAGCGGGGCTGCACAGAGCCCACGGTGCTTTGTGACCCGTGGCTCCCAGGAGAGCCTTTGTTGTTGGGGAAGATGAAACAGGAAAGCCTTATAAATATGATTGCCTAACAAAAGATTCTGGGAATATGAAAACTGTGAGCGACATCGAAATGAAGGCCATCTTTGAGATATAGAGTCTTAGTTACTGAACAACTGGAAAACAATGGTATAGCCGGCTGAAGGTAATCCCCTCTTGATTGAACAATACCCTCTGCTTGCAGACAGGTCCAAGGGTCAGAGCAGACCCTACTAGCTCAGCAGAAGGGGTCCAAAGAGTAGTTTTTAGAAGTTAAAATGTAACACTCTATGGTAATGTAAGAACTCTTATAGGCTGTATGTAAATGCTATAGGATTTGTACCTTGTATTAGATTGGCTACTGAGAATTAGAATATTCACTACAGAAGATGATTTATTGTATTGTAACAAGCTCCTCGCTCTCTTAACTCCTCTCCTCTTAGTAATGCTCTTCTCCTCTTAGTAACGCTCTTAGTAACTCTCTTAGTAGCTCTCTTAGTAATGCTCTTCTCCTCTTAGTAGCTCTCTTAGTAACTCTCTTGCTCTTCTTCTTCCTCTTAATTCAGCTCTCCTCTTAGTTTGTCTCTCTTGCTCTTTACACTCTTAGCTCTCAGCCTCTTGCTCTAGCTCTCTCGCTCACTCTCTCTCCCTCTCTTACACCTTGGGCCTGCTTGGAGCTGCAGCTGGCAGCTCTAAGCAGTGCCCCTGTACCCACGCCCTCTGCAATAAACTGCATGCTCCAAAGACCTGCTTATAGAGATCTCTCGTCGCCGTCCATCTCCAGCCGGGCCCGACCGAACCCACACCCTCATCACCATCATCGCCATCAATTTCGACAAACTGGCGCCCAAACGTGAGTGAAGGCCTGATTCAGCTTCTTCCACCTGTGAGAGACTTCGCCATGGACGGTAACTAAAAGACCAGTTATAGCCACCTGGAACGTGTCGTGAGCACGGCATACCGTTGCTGCGCAGCGTAAAAGCCGGAGCTCTATAACTCTGCTGAGGCAGCCCTCGAGCACGGGGAGCCGTTACTTCGTAGCAATTACCTGGAGCTCTCGGAGGGAGGAAATTGCCTGGCAGTCCTCGAGCACAGACGGCCACTGCTGCGCAGCGGTTACCTGGAGCTCTTTGAGGAAGTTTGCCGTGGTACCCCTCGAGCACGGACACGCTGCTAAGCAGTGCAGACCGGAGCTCTTAGGAGGGATCCAGCCGCGCGCCCGAGCACAGGCGGGTATTGCTCAGCACCGCCCGCGCTGGAGCTCTGAGTGGAGACACCTGCGAGGTCCCGAGCACGGAAAGCCGTTGCCAAGCGACGCCTGAAACCGGAGCTCTGAGGAGGGACCCGACAGCAGCGTCCTGAGCGCCGTGTGGAGAGCCTGGCCAGCCCCCCACGACGGACTTCTGATTAAGGACCCTGCCCCCTGCGACATCTAGGTGAGTATCATACTGGTCAATAATGGGACAAACTCACTCTGCCCATGACAGACATCTCTATAAACAACTTAAGTACTTACTAAGCTCCGGTCCAAGTCAATTACCTAAACAGGAGCTAAAAAACCTCTTAGAATGGACTCTGATTAATTTCCCAAATGCTGACCGTTCAGCCGTCTTTACAAGAGACTTCTGGGACACAGTTCGGGTTAAACTCTTTAATAATATCTCCCGCCGGGATTGGGCTGCCGCGGAGCTGGTCCCGGCTTGCAGAGCGCTCGTGGAGCTGTTTGCTGTGAAGGCGCCGCCCGCAGCAGCCACCTCGCCGGGTCCCGCTCCTGCTGCGAGCCCGCCCCTTGCCGCCGCGAGCCTGCAACCGGGCACGGCCCCCGCCCCGCCGCCGGACCTCACGGCTCCGGTACCCGCGGTCCAGCTGTCTCGTGCCGCCCCGCCCCACCCCCCCGCGGTCCCTGCACCGGTCACCCCTGCCCCACCGGACTCCACCGCCCCCCCCACCGCCCCCGTCATCTCCACCCCCACGGTCCCGTTAGTCCCTGCTGTCCCGCCTCTCGCGGCTCCGGTAGCCGCGGTCCGACTGACTCGTGCCGCCCCGCCCCCCGCCCCCGCTGTCCTGGCAGCCGTCACCCCTGTCCCACCGGACCCTACGACCCCCTCCACCGCTCCCCCCATCCCCGCCCCCCCCATCCCGTTCCTCCCTGCTGCCCCGGCTCCCGCGGTCCCCGCCCTCGGCTCCAGCGTCTTCGCGGCCCCGTCCCTCGCTCCTCCCACCCCGTCCGCCAGCGCCTTCGCGGCCCCGCCCCCCGCCGATAGCCCCGCGGGGCCAGCGGCTGCTCCCCAGCCACCTACGGGTCCTACCGCTCCCCTAGCCGCGCCTGTTATGGCTGTAGCCACCATCATAGCCGGCCCCCCGCAAAGCCAGGCGGCGACCCTTCTTCCAGCCCCCCAGGTCCCCCTCGCCGCCACCGACACGGCGCCGGTGGTGGTCAACGTCCCGTCCGCGTCCGTGGGACACGGAGCGCCCCAGCCCCGCCAGCCACCTGGTGCCGGCGCTGCAGCGCCTACACAGATGGCTGCTGCCTCTCCCGTGCCTGCCGCTGCTCCAGCCCCGTCTCCTGGCACCGCCGCGCCGGCAGCCACACCAGCCCAGCCTGCAAACTCCCAGCGGCAGCACGCCGCGGTCCAGCCGCCGACTGGCCCACCGTTCGCCATGGCCCCACCGCAACATACTCCCGCCGCCTCCACGCCGGCCCTCCCGCCTCCTGCAGCCCCGGGATCGTCTCCTGCCGACGGGACAGCCCTGCCACCTCCCGCTCTCCCCGACACACAGACAGCGGCCATCACAGTCCGCCACGTTGACCTGATGGCGTAACCCACGCACGCTCACACTTCTCCAACCACAGCACTGCTCACGGAACTAGCTCCGCCACCGCCCCCCACGGCTTTCACCTCGCCTTCAATAGAGCCACCCGCACCCCCTCGCCCGCTGCCGCGGAGCCGGTTGCTCGCGGCCCCCCCGCCTCCTCGCCCGCCACCGCGGAGATCGGCAGTGCCATCGCCGCCCCCGCCGGGGCCCTCCGGCACCGCACAGCTGTATCCCTCGGCTACCGCCGCCCAGCAACATCCCTCCGCGCAGCTCAGCCTCGCCTCACAAGCCGCAAACAGGGGGGGAACGGAGGGCAGTGGTGCAGCTCCAGTGGCAGGGAAGACGGAGAGCCGCTCTGCCCGAGCTGATGCTTTAAATCTAACACCAGGAAACCCTGAAAAGCAGCCAGATTTGTTTGCAATGAGCCCCAGAGTCCCGCCAGCGAGCGGCTGGGATCTTGCAACCCATAAGGAGAAAACGAGTTCTGAGAGTTTGTTAGCGCTACTTTCTGAATCAAAAAATCCTCCAAAGTGCTCAGATTATTCTCAATTAACAGATTGGCATGAAATAAGACTCCAAAGCTGTAAAGATGAAAGTCTATTAGCTAAGCCTGTGATAGCTAGCCAACAGCCTGACAGTCCCAAAACGTGGGTTCCCATCCCCACTCACGAAATTAAAGAACTAAGAAGGGCTGTAAGAGATAGTGGTATTTGCTCACCGTATCTTAAACAACTGCTAAAAAGTACCCTAAAAAGAACACATCAAACCCTAAAACGCATTTTAGATCAACAGAGAGGGGGAGAAGTCCAGGATACACCTCAAAGGAGGTTGAACAAGGCTTTGTATGTTTACAATTTTTTGAATAGCTCTGCAGAAGAGCCTGATCCCCCCATTTATAGACATTTTTTGAACAACAAAAAAGCAAAACTGAAAGAGCGCCCCCCAGTTTTGATTAAAAATCTAGACTCAGGAAAAATAGAAGGACCATACAATCTTATAATGTGGGGGAAGGGGTTTGCATGTGTTTCCACAGGTGAAGGAATCAAGTGGGTTCCAGCAAAAAACGTGAAGCCATACCTCGCATCAAAGCCTGCTGATGCCACCACACCAGCCAGTGACTCTGCAAGTGGAAGCCAGGAAGCAAGCACCCAGACCTGAACTGCGCAGAATCACCAGAAGAAAGTGATCTGCCAAAAACAGCTCAAGAAAAGAATGGAGTTTTCTCATTTGCGCGCGTGCATGTTGCTTTTATTCTTTTGTTTTAGTTTTTGTAGTGAAGCTTTACCTGTGAATCAACCAAAGACAAATGTCTGGGTTGCTTTAGCCAAATCCGCAGGCTCCGATACCATCTGTCTATCTGACACAAGCCCTGACAAACCTTTTTCAACCTGTTTAGTTGGAGTACCTCTTCCAGAAGGTTTTGATAATATTACTCTTGATAAGTATTGGCCATATGACGATCATCATGTATCTCCAACTCCCAGCCATAGACACCAAACTTATATTGATAATTCTAAAATTGATAAATCTGACCTTCAAGAGCTAGAAATCCTAGGTTCGTTAACTATGGATACCTGCTATTTCTTTCACTTTCAAGGAGAAAACGGTCCCCATTTAAATGTTACCCCATATCACCCAGCTTATAGCAATGTAACTTCTTGGTGTAGTCAAGTTAAGCTTCTTATATATGACGAACCTCATGCAGATCGTTTTAGCAAACTTCCTATTCGATTCCCCAGAGGAATTTGGCTCATCTGTGGAGACAGGGCCTGGCAAGGTATACCTTCAAAAATAGATGGTGGCCCTTGTGCTCTGGGACAACTTACAATTATTGCTCCCAGTGTCAAAGAGGTAATCAAAAAGAAAAGCAGAAAGATCAGATCTTCCTGGGGACATCAGTACGATAGTGACTGTGATAGTGACTTCCACCCTTGGAACTCTGGAAAATCAATTGTTGCAAGCATTTTTCTACCTCAGTTAAGCTCCTCAATTGCTTTAAAACAGTTAAACAAGTTGGGATGTTGGCTCAGCAAGGAGGTAAATGCCACCTCTACTATGATCAGTGATCTGTTAACCGATGAAGAGGCAGTCAGACATGCCACTTTACAAAATAGAGCTGCCGTTGATTATCTTTTATTAGCACATGGGCACGGCTGTGAAGATTTTGAAGGATTATGCTGTATGAATTTATCCGATCATTCTGTTTCCATTCACAAACAGCTACAAAACCTAAAGGATCTAGCTAACCAAATTAGAACAGATGACCCGTCTTGGCTGGACAGTTTGTTTGATGATTGGAGCTTTGCACCTTGGCTAAGGGAACTCTGTAAAATAGGCTTGATTATTCTAGTAGTAATAATTATAGTTTTAGTAGCAGTACCTTGTATGCTTCAGTGTGTGCAAAAAATAACGAGTAGGACTGTATCTAATATCTTAGTTGTTCATCAGAACGGGGGAGATGTTGGGGAAGATGAAACAGGAAAGCCTTATAAATATGATTGCCTAACAAAAGATTCTGGGAATATGAAAACTGTGAGCGACATCGAAATGAAGGCCATCTTTGAGATATAGAGTCTTAGTTACTGAACAACTGGAAAACAATGGTATAGCCGGCTGAAGGTAATCCCCTCTTGATTGAACAATACCCTCTGCTTGCAGACAGGTCCAAGGGTCAGAGCAGACCCTACTAGCTCAGCAGAAGGGGTCCAAAGAGTAGTTTTTAGAAGTTAAAATGTAACACTCTATGGTAATGTAAGAACTCTTATAGGCTGTATGTAAATGCTATAGGATTTGTACCTTGTATTAGATTGGCTACTGAGAATTAGAATATTCACTACAGAAGATGATTTATTGTATTGTAACAAGCTCCTCGCTCTCTTAACTCCTCTCCTCTTAGTAATGCTCTTCTCCTCTTAGTAACGCTCTTAGTAACTCTCTTAGTAGCTCTCTTAGTAATGCTCTTCTCCTCTTAGTAGCTCTCTTAGTAACTCTCTTGCTCTTCTTCTTCCTCTTAATTCAGCTCTCCTCTTAGTTTGTCTCTCTTGCTCTTTACACTCTTAGCTCTCAGCCTCTTGCTCTAGCTCTCTCGCTCACTCTCTCTCCCTCTCTTACACCTTGGGCCTGCTTGGAGCTGCAGCTGGCAGCTCTAAGCAGTGCCCCTGTACCCACGCCCTCTGCAATAAACTGCATGCTCCAAAGACCTGCTTATAGAGATCTCTCGTCGCCGTCCATCTCCAGCCGGGCCCGACCGAACCCACACCCTCATCACCATCATCGCCATCAATTTCGACATTTGTGATGCTGGGGAACTACAAGGAAGCCTGGCTCCTCTGTGACACCACCACAGAAGCTCAGGGGAGCCCTGGAGACCGTGCTGATGCTATTGAACCTGATGCAACCCTGCCTCCTCTGTGACACCACAGAAGCTCTTGGAGCCCTGGAGACCGTGCTGATGCTATGGAACCTGATGCAACCCTGCCTCCTCTGTGACACCACAGAACCTCTGGGAGCCCTGGAGACCGTGCTGATGCTATGGAACCTGATGCAACCCTGCCTCCACTGTGACACCACAGAAGCTCAGGGAGCCCTGGAGACTGTGGTGATGCTATGGAACCTGATGCAACCCTGCCTCCACTGTGACACCACAGAACCTCTGGGAGCCCTGGAGACCGTGCTGATGCTATGGAACCTGATGCAACCCTGCCTCCACTGTGACACCACAGAAGCTCTGGGAGCCCTGGAGACCGTGCTGATGCTATGGAACCTGATGCAACCCTGCCTCCACTGTGACACCACAGAAGCTCAGGGAGCCCTGGAGACTGTGGTGATGCTATGGAACCTGATGCAACCCTGCCTCCACTGTGACACCACAGAACCTCTGGGAGCTCTGCAGACCGTGGGGATGCTGGCGAAGCTGACGGAACCCTGGGCACCACAGTGACGCTATGGAACCTGGTGGAACCGAGGGGCCACAGTGACGCTGTGGGGCCTTTTGGAAGCAACAGGACCCTGGTGGGAAGCCACGGGATGATTAATCCTGCACGAACCTGCTCCAGGTGGGCTCCTCTCTCCCGGCTTCCACAGGTGCTGCTAGGATCCCACTCCGGCACTGGCTTGGCACGGGCTCACGGCTTCCTTTGGCAATGGCTCTGCTCCAGGATGGCATGCTGCAGAGAATGCAGGTAGATTTTGTGCTCACTCCTGGCATGCAGCTGGACAATAAAGCCTGATCCAGCCCCCCCTCAGCATATGTCCGGCTCTGGCATTGGGGCGGGGCAACTTTGGGAGCAGCCCCAGCCCTGCTCCTGCTCCCGGCTGGGCACCCAGCTGCTGGGACACAGGTGTGTCCTGATGCCACCGTCTACTCCTTTGAGAAGGGGAGGACAGAGTGCATCAGGGAGTTTGGTGTGGCTTACATGCGGCAAGGAGAAGGTGCAGCCCCAAACTGGCTTTCACTTCTAGAACCTTTTGCTATTGCGGGAGCAGCTGCTGGAGCTTTTCAACCGAGCTGCAAGAGTGAAAAGTGTGATGGCATGTCTATCTGAGAAGGAAGGTTCGGTGCCGCAGCCTGTTGTGCACAATTTATATGCTGATAAGAGAAGGGGGTGCTTTTGGAACGTTTTCCTTCCTGACACTTCTGTCTCTGTGAGCTTTAGCTGCTTGGACTCAGGGATACCGAAGGTGTGTGAAAGTGACTGGGATGCGAGAATCATGTTGCACAGGGAACAGGGAAGGTCAGCAAATGTTTCCTGTCCTGGCACATCTCTCAGTCTGAACTGCAGCTGCAGATGCTTCACTTCCGCCAAGGACTCTGCCACCTTGAGAGAAGGATGCGCTCTATGGAGTTGAGAAAGAAAGTGCGTCTCACTAGCTTCTTTCCTCTACTTCATAGACAGCAAAGGGGCTATGAAAGGCAGCACTGGCTTTTTGTTCTAGGACTTCTTCTTTACAAGCAGCTGCTGGATGTTTGGAAGGGGGTTTGGGATATGCAAAAATGAGAGGCTAAGATGGTAAGAGGGTAAGATGGAAGTCATCTGGCAAAAGCAGAGCTCACAAAAGGGCCAGCTGAGAAAGCTCTTGCTGCCTACAACTTCAACTGCACCCCTCAAAGCAGCAGCACACACGCTGCTCTCGGCACTTTCCTTCTCAGCTCTACGCACCATCCTAAGCCTTGCCTCTCCCACACTCAGGATCCAAAGACAACGGCACCAGGGACTGCTCACACACTAAAGGCACCAGGACAAAAGGCTCACCAGCTTGGCCTTTGCATTCCCGCTGACAGCTCCACAGCTTGAACCCAGAGAACTGCCTGCTGCCAACAGCCTTTCCAATCACTCTGAGCACCTCATGACAAGGAGTGTGGGGAATGAATCTCCAGCAGCCTCCTGCCCCAGGCTGTCCCCCGGGAGCAGCCCTGCTCCAGGCCGTGACTGCCACCTGCACAGCCAAAGGACCCAGAGCCGGTGTTACACACCACGGCTGTGCCTGGCACAGAGACACCAGTGGCCACACAAGTGGCCATGGCACTGTCCACACACAGTCCCTGCTGCTGCTCCCCCAGCCGCTGGCACCAACTCCCAGCCACCCACTCCTAAAGCCACGGGGCCCACTGGGACACTGCGGGGGCTCGTGGAAGCCAGCGGCCATTGTGACACAGCGGGGCTGCACAGAGCCCACGGTGCTTTGTGACCCGTGGCTCCCAGGAGAGCCTTTGTTGTTGGGGAAGATGAAACAGGAAAGCCTTATAAATATGATTGCCTAACAAAAGATTCTGGGAATATGAAAACTGTGAGCGACATCGAAATGAAGGCCATCTTTGAGATATAGAGTCTTAGTTACTGAACAACTGGAAAACAATGGTATAGCCGGCTGAAGGTAATCCCCTCTTGATTGAACAATACCCTCTGCTTGCAGACAGGTCCAAGGGTCAGAGCAGACCCTACTAGCTCAGCAGAAGGGGTCCAAAGAGTAGTTTTTAGAAGTTAAAATGTAACACTCTATGGTAATGTAAGAACTCTTATAGGCTGTATGTAAATGCTATAGGATTTGTACCTTGTATTAGATTGGCTACTGAGAATTAGAATATTCACTACAGAAGATGATTTATTGTATTGTAACAAGCTCCTCGCTCTCTTAACTCCTCTCCTCTTAGTAATGCTCTTCTCCTCTTAGTAACGCTCTTAGTAACTCTCTTAGTAGCTCTCTTAGTAATGCTCTTCTCCTCTTAGTAGCTCTCTTAGTAACTCTCTTGCTCTTCTTCTTCCTCTTAATTCAGCTCTCCTCTTAGTTTGTCTCTCTTGCTCTTTACACTCTTAGCTCTCAGCCTCTTGCTCTAGCTCTCTCGCTCACTCTCTCTCCCTCTCTTACACCTTGGGCCTGCTTGGAGCTGCAGCTGGCAGCTCTAAGCAGTGCCCCTGTACCCACGCCCTCTGCAATAAACTGCATGCTCCAAAGACCTGCTTATAGAGATCTCTCGTCGCCGTCCATCTCCAGCCGGGCCCGACCGAACCCACACCCTCATCACCATCATCGCCATCAATTTCGACATTTGTGATGCTGGGGAACTACAAGGAAGCCTGGCTCCTCTGTGACACCACCACAGAAGCTCAGGGGAGCCCTGGAGACCGTGCTGATGCTATTGAACCTGATGCAACCCTGCCTCCTCTGTGACACCACAGAAGCTCTTGGAGCCCTGGAGACCGTGCTGATGCTATGGAACCTGATGCAACCCTGCCTCCTCTGTGACACCACAGAACCTCTGGGAGCCCTGGAGACCGTGCTGATGCTATGGAACCTGATGCAACCCTGCCTCCACTGTGACACCACAGAAGCTCAGGGAGCCCTGGAGACTGTGGTGATGCTATGGAACCTGATGCAACCCTGCCTCCACTGTGACACCACAGAACCTCTGGGAGCCCTGGAGACCGTGCTGATGCTATGGAACCTGATGCAACCCTGCCTCCACTGTGACACCACAGAAGCTCGGGGAGCTCTGCAGACCGTGGGGATGCTGGCGAAGCTGACGGAACCCTGGGCACCACAGTGACGCTATGGAACCTGGTGGAACCGAGGGGCCACAGTGACACTGTGGGGCCTTTTGGAAGCAACAGGACCCTGGTGGGAAGCCACGGGATGATTAATCCTGCACGAACCTGCTCCAGGTGGGCTCCTCTCTCCCGGCTTCCACAGGTGCTGCTAGGATCCCACTCCGGCACTGGCTTGGCACGGGCTCACGGCTTCCTTTGGCAATGGCTCTGCTCCAGGATGGCATGCTGCAGAGAATGCAGGTAGATTTTGTGCTCACTCCTGGCATGCAGCTGGACAATAAAGCCTGATCCAGCCCCCCCTCAGCATATGTCCGGCTCTGGCATTGGGGCGGGGCAACTTTGGGAGCAGCCCCAGCCCTGCTCCTGCTCCCGGCTGGGCACCCAGCTGCTGGGACACAGGTGTGTCCTGATGCCACCGTCTACTCCTTTGAGAAGGGGAGGACAGAGTGCATCAGGGAGTTTGGTGTGGCTTACATGCGGCAAGGAGAAGGTGCAGCCCCAAACTGGCTTTCACTTCTAGAACCTTTTGCTATTGCGGGAGCAGCTGCTGGAGCTTTTCAACCGAGCTGCAAGAGTGAAAAGTGTGATGGCATGTCTATCTGAGAAGGAAGGTTCGGTGCCGCAGCCTGTTGTGCACAATTTATATGCTGATAAGAGAAGGGGGTGCTTTTGCAACGTTTTCCTTCCTGACACTTCTGTCTCTGTGAGCTTTAGCTGCTTGGACTCAGGGATACCGAAGGTGTGTGAAAGTGACTGGGATGCGAGAATCATGTTGCACAGGGAACAGGGAAGGTCAGCAAATGTTTCCTGTCCTGGCACATCTCTCAGTCTGAACTGCAGCTGCAGATGCTTCACTTCCGCCAAGGACTCTGCCACCTTGAGAGAAGGATGCGCTCTATGGAGTTGAGAAAGAAAGTGCGTCTCACTAGCTTCTTTCCTCTACTTCATAGACAGCAAAGGGGCTATGAAAGGCAGCACTGGCTTTTTGTTCTAGGACTTCTTCTTTACAAGCAGCTGCTGGATGTTTGGAAGGGGGTTTGGGATATGCAAAAATGAGAGGCTAAGATGGTAAGAGGGTAAGATGGAAGTCATCTGGCAAAAGCAGAGCTCACAAAAGGGCCAGCTGAGAAAGCTCTTGCTGCCTACAACTTCAACTGCACCCCTCAAAGCAGCAGCACACACGCTGCTCTCGGCACTTTCCTTCTCAGCTCTACGCACCATCCTAAGCCTTGCCTCTCCCACACTCAGGATCCAAAGACAACGGCACCAGGGACTGCTCACACACTAAAGGCACCAGGACAAAAGGCTCACCAGCTTGGCCTTTGCATTCCCGCTGACAGCTCCACAGCTTGAACCCAGAGAACTGCCTGCTGCCAACAGCCTTTCCAATCACTCTGAGCACCTCATGACAAGGAGTGTGGGGAATGAATCTCCAGCAGCCTCCTGCCCCAGGCTGTCCCCCGGGAGCAGCCCTGCTCCAGGCCGTGACTGCCACCTGCACAGCCAAAGGACCCAGAGCCGGTGTTACACACCACGGCTGTGCCTGGCACAGAGACACCAGTGGCCACACAAGTGGCCATGGCACTGTCCACACACAGTCCCTGCTGCTGCTCCCCCAGCCGCTGGCACCAACTCCCAGCCACCCACTCCTAAAGCCACGGGGCCCACTGGGACACTGCGGGGGCTCGTGGAAGCCAGCGGCCATTGTGACACAGCGGGGCTGCACAGAGCCCACGGTGCTTTGTGACCCGTGGCTCCCAGGAGAGCCTTTGTTGTTGGGGAAGATGAAACAGGAAAGCCTTATAAATATGATTGCCTAACAAAAGATTCTGGGAATATGAAAACTGTGAGCGACATCGAAATGAAGGCCATCTTTGAGATATAGAGTCTTAGTTACTGAACAACTGGAAAACAATGGTATAGCCGGCTGAAGGTAATCCCCTCTTGATTGAACAATACCCTCTGCTTGCAGACAGGTCCAAGGGTCAGAGCAGACCCTACTAGCTCAGCAGAAGGGGTCCAAAGAGTAGTTTTTAGAAGTTAAAATGTAACACTCTATGGTAATGTAAGAACTCTTATAGGCTGTATGTAAATGCTATAGGATTTGTACCTTGTATTAGATTGGCTACTGAGAATTAGAATATTCACTACAGAAGATGATTTATTGTATTGTAACAAGCTCCTCGCTCTCTTAACTCCTCTCCTCTTAGTAATGCTCTTCTCCTCTTAGTAACGCTCTTAGTAACTCTCTTAGTAGCTCTCTTAGTAATGCTCTTCTCCTCTTAGTAGCTCTCTTAGTAACTCTCTTGCTCTTCTTCTTCCTCTTAATTCAGCTCTCCTCTTAGTTTGTCTCTCTTGCTCTTTACACTCTTAGCTCTCAGCCTCTTGCTCTAGCTCTCTCGCTCACTCTCTCTCCCTCTCTTACACCTTGGGCCTGCTTGGAGCTGCAGCTGGCAGCTCTAAGCAGTGCCCCTGTACCCACGCCCTCTGCAATAAACTGCATGCTCCAAAGACCTGCTTATAGAGATCTCTCGTCGCCGTCCATCTCCAGCCGGGCCCGACCGAACCCACACCCTCATCACCATCATCGCCATCAATTTCGACAAACTGGCGCCCAAACGTGAGTGAAGGCCTGATTCAGCTTCTTCCACCTGTGAGAGACTTCGCCATGGACGGTAACTAAAAGACCAGTTATAGCCACCTGGAACGTGTCGTGAGCACGGCATACCGTTGCTGCGCAGCGTAAAAGCCGGAGCTCTATAACTCTGCTGAGGCAGCCCTCGAGCACGGGGAGCCGTTACTTCGTAGCAATTACCTGGAGCTCTCGGAGGGAGGAAATTGCCTGGCAGTCCTCGAGCACAGACGGCCACTGCTGCGCAGCGGTTACCTGGAGCTCTTTGAGGAAGTTTGCCGTGGTACCCCTCGAGCACGGACACGCTGCTAAGCAGTGCAGACCGGAGCTCTTAGGAGGGATCCAGCCGCGCGCCCGAGCACAGGCGGGTATTGCTCAGCACCGCCCGCGCTGGAGCTCTGAGTGGAGACACCTGCGAGGTCCCGAGCACGGAAAGCCGTTGCCAAGCGACGCCTGAAACCGGAGCTCTGAGGAGGGACCCGACAGCAGCGTCCTGAGCGCCGTGTGGAGAGCCTGGCCAGCCCCCCACGACGGACTTCTGATTAAGGACCCTGCCCCCTGCGACATCTAGGTGAGTATCATACTGGTCAATAATGGGACAAACTCACTCTGCCCATGACAGACATCTCTATAAACAACTTAAGTACTTACTAAGCTCCGGTCCAAGTCAATTACCTAAACAGGAGCTAAAAAACCTCTTAGAATGGACTCTGATTAATTTCCCAAATGCTGACCGTTCAGCCGTCTTTACAAGAGACTTCTGGGACACAGTTCGGGTTAAACTCTTTAATAATATCTCCCGCCGGGATTGGGCTGCCGCGGAGCTGGTCCCGGCTTGCAGAGCGCTCGTGGAGCTGTTTGCTGTGAAGGCGCCGCCCGCAGCAGCCACCTCGCCGGGTCCCGCTCCTGCTGCGAGCCCGCCCCTTGCCGCCGCGAGCCTGCAACCGGGCACGGCCCCCGCCCCGCCGCCGGACCTCACGGCTCCGGTACCCGCGGTCCAGCTGTCTCGTGCCGCCCCGCCCCACCCCCCCGCGGTCCCTGCACCGGTCACCCCTGCCCCACCGGACTCCACCGCCCCCCCCACCGCCCCCGTCATCTCCACCCCCACGGTCCCGTTAGTCCCTGCTGTCCCGCCTCTCGCGGCTCCGGTAGCCGCGGTCCGACTGACTCGTGCCGCCCCGCCCCCCGCCCCCGCTGTCCTGGCAGCCGTCACCCCTGTCCCACCGGACCCTACGACCCCCTCCACCGCTCCCCCCATCCCCGCCCCCCCCATCCCGTTCCTCCCTGCTGCCCCGGCTCCCGCGGTCCCCGCCCTCGGCTCCAGCGTCTTCGCGGCCCCGTCCCTCGCTCCTCCCACCCCGTCCGCCAGCGCCTTCGCGGCCCCGCCCCCCGCCGATAGCCCCGCGGGGCCAGCGGCTGCTCCCCAGCCACCTACGGGTCCTACCGCTCCCCTAGCCGCGCCTGTTATGGCTGTAGCCACCATCATAGCCGGCCCCCCGCAAAGCCAGGCGGCGACCCTTCTTCCAGCCCCCCAGGTCCCCCTCGCCGCCACCGACACGGCGCCGGTGGTGGTCAACGTCCCGTCCGCGTCCGTGGGACACGGAGCGCCCCAGCCCCGCCAGCCACCTGGTGCCGGCGCTGCAGCGCCTACACAGATGGCTGCTGCCTCTCCCGTGCCTGCCGCTGCTCCAGCCCCGTCTCCTGGCACCGCCGCGCCGGCAGCCACACCAGCCCAGCCTGCAAACTCCCAGCGGCAGCACGCCGCGGTCCAGCCGCCGACTGGCCCACCGTTCGCCATGGCCCCACCGCAACATACTCCCGCCGCCTCCACGCCGGCCCTCCCGCCTCCTGCAGCCCCGGGATCGTCTCCTGCCGACGGGACAGCCCTGCCACCTCCCGCTCTCCCCGACACACAGACAGCGGCCATCACAGTCCGCCACGTTGACCTGATGGCGTAACCCACGCACGCTCACACTTCTCCAACCACAGCACTGCTCACGGAACTAGCTCCGCCACCGCCCCCCACGGCTTTCACCTCGCCTTCAATAGAGCCACCCGCACCCCCTCGCCCGCTGCCGCGGAGCCGGTTGCTCGCGGCCCCCCCGCCTCCTCGCCCGCCACCGCGGAGATCGGCAGTGCCATCGCCGCCCCCGCCGGGGCCCTCCGGCACCGCACAGCTGTATCCCTCGGCTACCGCCGCCCAGCAACATCCCTCCGCGCAGCTCAGCCTCGCCTCACAAGCCGCAAACAGGGGGGGAACGGAGGGCAGTGGTGCAGCTCCAGTGGCAGGGAAGACGGAGAGCCGCTCTGCCCGAGCTGATGCTTTAAATCTAACACCAGGAAACCCTGAAAAGCAGCCAGATTTGTTTGCAATGAGCCCCAGAGTCCCGCCAGCGAGCGGCTGGGATCTTGCAACCCATAAGGAGAAAACGAGTTCTGAGAGTTTGTTAGCGCTACTTTCTGAATCAAAAAATCCTCCAAAGTGCTCAGATTATTCTCAATTAACAGATTGGCATGAAATAAGACTCCAAAGCTGTAAAGATGAAAGTCTATTAGCTAAGCCTGTGATAGCTAGCCAACAGCCTGACAGTCCCAAAACGTGGGTTCCCATCCCCACTCACGAAATTAAAGAACTAAGAAGGGCTGTAAGAGATAGTGGTATTTGCTCACCGTATCTTAAACAACTGCTAAAAAGTACCCTAAAAAGAACACATCAAACCCTAAAACGCATTTTAGATCAACAGAGAGGGGGAGAAGTCCAGGATACACCTCAAAGGAGGTTGAACAAGGCTTTGTATGTTTACAATTTTTTGAATAGCTCTGCAGAAGAGCCTGATCCCCCCATTTATAGACATTTTTTGAACAACAAAAAAGCAAAACTGAAAGAGCGCCCCCCAGTTTTGATTAAAAATCTAGACTCAGGAAAAATAGAAGGACCATACAATCTTATAATGTGGGGGAAGGGGTTTGCATGTGTTTCCACAGGTGAAGGAATCAAGTGGGTTCCAGCAAAAAACGTGAAGCCATACCTCGCATCAAAGCCTGCTGATGCCACCACACCAGCCAGTGACTCTGCAAGTGGAAGCCAGGAAGCAAGCACCCAGACCTGAACTGCGCAGAATCACCAGAAGAAAGTGATCTGCCAAAAACAGCTCAAGAAAAGAATGGAGTTTTCTCATTTGCGCGCGTGCATGTTGCTTTTATTCTTTTGTTTTAGTTTTTGTAGTGAAGCTTTACCTGTGAATCAACCAAAGACAAATGTCTGGGTTGCTTTAGCCAAATCCGCAGGCTCCGATACCATCTGTCTATCTGACACAAGCCCTGACAAACCTTTTTCAACCTGTTTAGTTGGAGTACCTCTTCCAGAAGGTTTTGATAATATTACTCTTGATAAGTATTGGCCATATGACGATCATCATGTATCTCCAACTCCCAGCCATAGACACCAAACTTATATTGATAATTCTAAAATTGATAAATCTGACCTTCAAGAGCTAGAAATCCTAGGTTCGTTAACTATGGATACCTGCTATTTCTTTCACTTTCAAGGAGAAAACGGTCCCCATTTAAATGTTACCCCATATCACCCAGCTTATAGCAATGTAACTTCTTGGTGTAGTCAAGTTAAGCTTCTTATATATGACGAACCTCATGCAGATCGTTTTAGCAAACTTCCTATTCGATTCCCCAGAGGAATTTGGCTCATCTGTGGAGACAGGGCCTGGCAAGGTATACCTTCAAAAATAGATGGTGGCCCTTGTGCTCTGGGACAACTTACAATTATTGCTCCCAGTGTCAAAGAGGTAATCAAAAAGAAAAGCAGAAAGATCAGATCTTCCTGGGGACATCAGTACGATAGTGACTGTGATAGTGACTTCCACCCTTGGAACTCTGGAAAATCAATTGTTGCAAGCATTTTTCTACCTCAGTTAAGCTCCTCAATTGCTTTAAAACAGTTAAACAAGTTGGGATGTTGGCTCAGCAAGGAGGTAAATGCCACCTCTACTATGATCAGTGATCTGTTAACCGATGAAGAGGCAGTCAGACATGCCACTTTACAAAATAGAGCTGCCGTTGATTATCTTTTATTAGCACATGGGCACGGCTGTGAAGATTTTGAAGGATTATGCTGTATGAATTTATCCGATCATTCTGTTTCCATTCACAAACAGCTACAAAACCTAAAGGATCTAGCTAACCAAATTAGAACAGATGACCCGTCTTGGCTGGACAGTTTGTTTGATGATTGGAGCTTTGCACCTTGGCTAAGGGAACTCTGTAAAATAGGCTTGATTATTCTAGTAGTAATAATTATAGTTTTAGTAGCAGTACCTTGTATGCTTCAGTGTGTGCAAAAAATAACGAGTAGGACTGTATCTAATATCTTAGTTGTTCATCAGAACGGGGGAGATGTTGGGGAAGATGAAACAGGAAAGCCTTATAAATATGATTGCCTAACAAAAGATTCTGGGAATATGAAAACTGTGAGCGACATCGAAATGAAGGCCATCTTTGAGATATAGAGTCTTAGTTACTGAACAACTGGAAAACAATGGTATAGCCGGCTGAAGGTAATCCCCTCTTGATTGAACAATACCCTCTGCTTGCAGACAGGTCCAAGGGTCAGAGCAGACCCTACTAGCTCAGCAGAAGGGGTCCAAAGAGTAGTTTTTAGAAGTTAAAATGTAACACTCTATGGTAATGTAAGAACTCTTATAGGCTGTATGTAAATGCTATAGGATTTGTACCTTGTATTAGATTGGCTACTGAGAATTAGAATATTCACTACAGAAGATGATTTATTGTATTGTAACAAGCTCCTCGCTCTCTTAACTCCTCTCCTCTTAGTAATGCTCTTCTCCTCTTAGTAACGCTCTTAGTAACTCTCTTAGTAGCTCTCTTAGTAATGCTCTTCTCCTCTTAGTAGCTCTCTTAGTAACTCTCTTGCTCTTCTTCTTCCTCTTAATTCAGCTCTCCTCTTAGTTTGTCTCTCTTGCTCTTTACACTCTTAGCTCTCAGCCTCTTGCTCTAGCTCTCTCGCTCACTCTCTCTCCCTCTCTTACACCTTGGGCCTGCTTGGAGCTGCAGCTGGCAGCTCTAAGCAGTGCCCCTGTACCCACGCCCTCTGCAATAAACTGCATGCTCCAAAGACCTGCTTATAGAGATCTCTCGTCGCCGTCCATCTCCAGCCGGGCCCGACCGAACCCACACCCTCATCACCATCATCGCCATCAATTTCGACATTTGTGATGCTGGGGAACTACAAGGAAGCCTGGCTCCTCTGTGACACCACCACAGAAGCTCAGGGGAGCCCTGGAGACCGTGCTGATGCTATTGAACCTGATGCAACCCTGCCTCCTCTGTGACACCACAGAAGCTCTTGGAGCCCTGGAGACCGTGCTGATGCTATGGAACCTGATGCAACCCTGCCTCCTCTGTGACACCACAGAACCTCTGGGAGCCCTGGAGACCGTGCTGATGCTATGGAACCTGATGCAACCCTGCCTCCACTGTGACACCACAGAAGCTCAGGGAGCCCTGGAGACTGTGGTGATGCTATGGAACCTGATGCAACCCTGCCTCCACTGTGACACCACAGAACCTCTGGGAGCCCTGGAGACCGTGCTGATGCTATGGAACCTGATGCAACCCTGCCTCCACTGTGACACCACAGAACCTCTGGGAGCCCTGGAGACCGTGCTGATGCTATGGAACCTGATGCAACCCTGCCTCCACTGTGACACCACAGAAGCTCAGGGAGCCCTGGAGACTGTGGTGATGCTATGGAACCTGATGCAACCCTGCCTCCACTGTGACACCACAGAACCTCTGGGAGCTCTGCAGACCGTGGGGATGCTGGCGAAGCTGACGGAACCCTGGGCACCACAGTGACGCTATGGAACCTGGTGGAACCGAGGGGCCACAGTGACGCTGTGGGGCCTTTTGGAAGCAACAGGACCCTGGTGGGAAGCCACGGGATGATTAATCCTGCACGAACCTGCTCCAGGTGGGCTCCTCTCTCCCGGCTTCCACAGGTGCTGCTAGGATCCCACTCCGGCACTGGCTTGGCACGGGCTCACGGCTTCCTTTGGCAATGGCTCTGCTCCAGGATGGCATGCTGCAGAGAATGCAGGTAGATTTTGTGCTCACTCCTGGCATGCAGCTGGACAATAAAGCCTGATCCAGCCCCCCCTCAGCATATGTCCGGCTCTGGCATTGGGGCGGGGCAACTTTGGGAGCAGCCCCAGCCCTGCTCCTGCTCCCGGCTGGGCACCCAGCTGCTGGGACACAGGTGTGTCCTGATGCCACCGTCTACTCCTTTGAGAAGGGGAGGACAGAGTGCATCAGGGAGTTTGGTGTGGCTTACATGCGGCAAGGAGAAGGTGCAGCCCCAAACTGGCTTTCACTTCTAGAACCTTTTGCTATTGCGGGAGCAGCTGCTGGAGCTTTTCAACCGAGCTGCAAGAGTGAAAAGTGTGATGGCATGTCTATCTGAGAAGGAAGGTTCGGTGCCGCAGCCTGTTGTGCACAATTTATATGCTGATAAGAGAAGGGGGTGCTTTTGGAACGTTTTCCTTCCTGACACTTCTGTCTCTGTGAGCTTTAGCTGCTTGGACTCAGGGATACCGAAGGTGTGTGAAAGTGACTGGGATGCGAGAATCATGTTGCACAGGGAACAGGGAAGGTCAGCAAATGTTTCCTGTCCTGGCACATCTCTCAGTCTGAACTGCAGCTGCAGATGCTTCACTTCCGCCAAGGACTCTGCCACCTTGAGAGAAGGATGCGCTCTATGGAGTTGAGAAAGAAAGTGCGTCTCACTAGCTTCTTTCCTCTACTTCATAGACAGCAAAGGGGCTATGAAAGGCAGCACTGGCTTTTTGTTCTAGGACTTCTTCTTTACAAGCAGCTGCTGGATGTTTGGAAGGGGGTTTGGGATATGCAAAAATGAGAGGCTAAGATGGTAAGAGGGTAAGATGGAAGTCATCTGGCAAAAGCAGAGCTCACAAAAGGGCCAGCTGAGAAAGCTCTTGCTGCCTACAACTTCAACTGCACCCCTCAAAGCAGCAGCACACACGCTGCTCTCGGCACTTTCCTTCTCAGCTCTACGCACCATCCTAAGCCTTGCCTCTCCCACACTCAGGATCCAAAGACAACGGCACCAGGGACTGCTCACACACTAAAGGCACCAGGACAAAAGGCTCACCAGCTTGGCCTTTGCATTCCCGCTGACAGCTCCACAGCTTGAACCCAGAGAACTGCCTGCTGCCAACAGCCTTTCCAATCACTCTGAGCACCTCATGACAAGGAGTGTGGGGAATGAATCTCCAGCAGCCTCCTGCCCCAGGCTGTCCCCCGGGAGCAGCCCTGCTCCAGGCCGTGACTGCCACCTGCACAGCCAAAGGACCCAGAGCCGGTGTTACACACCACGGCTGTGCCTGGCACAGAGACACCAGTGGCCACACAAGTGGCCATGGCACTGTCCACACACAGTCCCTGCTGCTGCTCCCCCAGCCGCTGGCACCAACTCCCAGCCACCCACTCCTAAAGCCACGGGGCCCACTGGGACACTGCGGGGGCTCGTGGAAGCCAGCGGCCATTGTGACACAGCGGGGCTGCACAGAGCCCACGGTGCTTTGTGACCCGTGGCTCCCAGGAGAGCCTTTGTTGTTGGGGAAGATGAAACAGGAAAGCCTTATAAATATGATTGCCTAACAAAAGATTCTGGGAATATGAAAACTGTGAGCGACATCGAAATGAAGGCCATCTTTGAGATATAGAGTCTTAGTTACTGAACAACTGGAAAACAATGGTATAGCCGGCTGAAGGTAATCCCCTCTTGATTGAACAATACCCTCTGCTTGCAGACAGGTCCAAGGGTCAGAGCAGACCCTACTAGCTCAGCAGAAGGGGTCCAAAGAGTAGTTTTTAGAAGTTAAAATGTAACACTCTATGGTAATGTAAGAACTCTTATAGGCTGTATGTAAATGCTATAGGATTTGTACCTTGTATTAGATTGGCTACTGAGAATTAGAATATTCACTACAGAAGATGATTTATTGTATTGTAACAAGCTCCTCGCTCTCTTAACTCCTCTCCTCTTAGTAATGCTCTTCTCCTCTTAGTAACGCTCTTAGTAACTCTCTTAGTAGCTCTCTTAGTAATGCTCTTCTCCTCTTAGTAGCTCTCTTAGTAACTCTCTTGCTCTTCTTCTTCCTCTTAATTCAGCTCTCCTCTTAGTTTGTCTCTCTTGCTCTTTACACTCTTAGCTCTCAGCCTCTTGCTCTAGCTCTCTCGCTCACTCTCTCTCCCTCTCTTACACCTTGGGCCTGCTTGGAGCTGCAGCTGGCAGCTCTAAGCAGTGCCCCTGTACCCACGCCCTCTGCAATAAACTGCATGCTCCAAAGACCTGCTTATAGAGATCTCTCGTCGCCGTCCATCTCCAGCCGGGCCCGACCGAACCCACACCCTCATCACCATCATCGCCATCAATTTCGACATTTGTGATGCTGGGGAACTACAAGGAAGCCTGGCTCCTCTGTGACACCACCACAGAAGCTCAGGGGAGCCCTGGAGACCGTGCTGATGCTATTGAACCTGATGCAACCCTGCCTCCTCTGTGACACCACAGAAGCTCTTGGAGCCCTGGAGACCGTGCTGATGCTATGGAACCTGATGCAACCCTGCCTCCTCTGTGACACCACAGAACCTCTGGGAGCCCTGGAGACCGTGCTGATGCTATGGAACCTGATGCAACCCTGCCTCCACTGTGACACCACAGAAGCTCAGGGAGCCCTGGAGACTGTGGTGATGCTATGGAACCTGATGCAACCCTGCCTCCACTGTGACACCACAGAACCTCTGGGAGCCCTGGAGACCGTGCTGATGCTATGGAACCTGATGCAACCCTGCCTCCACTGTGACACCACAGAAGCTCGGGGAGCTCTGCAGACCGTGGGGATGCTGGCGAAGCTGACGGAACCCTGGGCACCACAGTGACGCTATGGAACCTGGTGGAACCGAGGGGCCACAGTGACACTGTGGGGCCTTTTGGAAGCAACAGGACCCTGGTGGGAAGCCACGGGATGATTAATCCTGCACGAACCTGCTCCAGGTGGGCTCCTCTCTCCCGGCTTCCACAGGTGCTGCTAGGATCCCACTCCGGCACTGGCTTGGCACGGGCTCACGGCTTCCTTTGGCAATGGCTCTGCTCCAGGATGGCATGCTGCAGAGAATGCAGGTAGATTTTGTGCTCACTCCTGGCATGCAGCTGGACAATAAAGCCTGATCCAGCCCCCCCTCAGCATATGTCCGGCTCTGGCATTGGGGCGGGGCAACTTTGGGAGCAGCCCCAGCCCTGCTCCTGCTCCCGGCTGGGCACCCAGCTGCTGGGACACAGGTGTGTCCTGATGCCACCGTCTACTCCTTTGAGAAGGGGAGGACAGAGTGCATCAGGGAGTTTGGTGTGGCTTACATGCGGCAAGGAGAAGGTGCAGCCCCAAACTGGCTTTCACTTCTAGAACCTTTTGCTATTGCGGGAGCAGCTGCTGGAGCTTTTCAACCGAGCTGCAAGAGTGAAAAGTGTGATGGCATGTCTATCTGAGAAGGAAGGTTCGGTGCCGCAGCCTGTTGTGCACAATTTATATGCTGATAAGAGAAGGGGGTGCTTTTGCAACGTTTTCCTTCCTGACACTTCTGTCTCTGTGAGCTTTAGCTGCTTGGACTCAGGGATACCGAAGGTGTGTGAAAGTGACTGGGATGCGAGAATCATGTTGCACAGGGAACAGGGAAGGTCAGCAAATGTTTCCTGTCCTGGCACATCTCTCAGTCTGAACTGCAGCTGCAGATGCTTCACTTCCGCCAAGGACTCTGCCACCTTGAGAGAAGGATGCGCTCTATGGAGTTGAGAAAGAAAGTGCGTCTCACTAGCTTCTTTCCTCTACTTCATAGACAGCAAAGGGGCTATGAAAGGCAGCACTGGCTTTTTGTTCTAGGACTTCTTCTTTACAAGCAGCTGCTGGATGTTTGGAAGGGGGTTTGGGATATGCAAAAATGAGAGGCTAAGATGGTAAGAGGGTAAGATGGAAGTCATCTGGCAAAAGCAGAGCTCACAAAAGGGCCAGCTGAGAAAGCTCTTGCTGCCTACAACTTCAACTGCACCCCTCAAAGCAGCAGCACACACGCTGCTCTCGGCACTTTCCTTCTCAGCTCTACGCACCATCCTAAGCCTTGCCTCTCCCACACTCAGGATCCAAAGACAACGGCACCAGGGACTGCTCACACACTAAAGGCACCAGGACAAAAGGCTCACCAGCTTGGCCTTTGCATTCCCGCTGACAGCTCCACAGCTTGAACCCAGAGAACTGCCTGCTGCCAACAGCCTTTCCAATCACTCTGAGCACCTCATGACAAGGAGTGTGGGGAATGAATCTCCAGCAGCCTCCTGCCCCAGGCTGTCCCCCGGGAGCAGCCCTGCTCCAGGCCGTGACTGCCACCTGCACAGCCAAAGGACCCAGAGCCGGTGTTACACACCACGGCTGTGCCTGGCACAGAGACACCAGTGGCCACACAAGTGGCCATGGCACTGTCCACACACAGTCCCTGCTGCTGCTCCCCCAGCCGCTGGCACCAACTCCCAGCCACCCACTCCTAAAGCCACGGGGCCCACTGGGACACTGCGGGGGCTCGTGGAAGCCAGCGGCCATTGTGACACAGCGGGGCTGCACAGAGCCCACGGTGCTTTGTGACCCGTGGCTCCCAGGAGAGCCTTTGTTGTTGGGGAAGATGAAACAGGAAAGCCTTATAAATATGATTGCCTAACAAAAGATTCTGGGAATATGAAAACTGTGAGCGACATCGAAATGAAGGCCATCTTTGAGATATAGAGTCTTAGTTACTGAACAACTGGAAAACAATGGTATAGCCGGCTGAAGGTAATCCCCTCTTGATTGAACAATACCCTCTGCTTGCAGACAGGTCCAAGGGTCAGAGCAGACCCTACTAGCTCAGCAGAAGGGGTCCAAAGAGTAGTTTTTAGAAGTTAAAATGTAACACTCTATGGTAATGTAAGAACTCTTATAGGCTGTATGTAAATGCTATAGGATTTGTACCTTGTATTAGATTGGCTACTGAGAATTAGAATATTCACTACAGAAGATGATTTATTGTATTGTAACAAGCTCCTCGCTCTCTTAACTCCTCTCCTCTTAGTAATGCTCTTCTCCTCTTAGTAACGCTCTTAGTAACTCTCTTAGTAGCTCTCTTAGTAATGCTCTTCTCCTCTTAGTAGCTCTCTTAGTAACTCTCTTGCTCTTCTTCTTCCTCTTAATTCAGCTCTCCTCTTAGTTTGTCTCTCTTGCTCTTTACACTCTTAGCTCTCAGCCTCTTGCTCTAGCTCTCTCGCTCACTCTCTCTCCCTCTCTTACACCTTGGGCCTGCTTGGAGCTGCAGCTGGCAGCTCTAAGCAGTGCCCCTGTACCCACACCCTCTGCAATAAACTGCATGCTCCAAAGACCTGCTTATAGAGATCTCTCGTCGCCGTCCATCTCCAGCCGGGCCCGACCGAACCCACACCCTCATCACCATCATCGCCATCAATTTCGACAAACTGGCGCCCAAACGTGAGTGAAGGCCTGATTCAGCTTCTTCCACCTGTGAGAGACTTCGCCATGGACGGTAACTAAAAGACCAGTTATAGCCACCTGGAACGTGTCGTGAGCACGGCATACCGTTGCTGCGCAGCGTAAAAGCCGGAGCTCTATAACTCTGCTGAGGCAGCCCTCGAGCACGGGGAGCCGTTACTTCGTAGCAATTACCTGGAGCTCTCGGAGGGAGGAAATTGCCTGGCAGTCCTCGAGCACAGACGGCCACTGCTGCGCAGCGGTTACCTGGAGCTCTTTGAGGAAGTTTGCCGTGGTACCCCTCGAGCACGGACACGCTGCTAAGCAGTGCAGACCGGAGCTCTTAGGAGGGATCCAGCCGCGCGCCCGAGCACAGGCGGGTATTGCTCAGCACCGCCCGCGCTGGAGCTCTGAGTGGAGACACCTGCGAGGTCCCGAGCACGGAAAGCCGTTGCCAAGCGACGCCTGAAACCGGAGCTCTGAGGAGGGACCCGACAGCAGCGTCCTGAGCGCCGTGTGGAGAGCCTGGCCAGCCCCCCACGACGGACTTCTGATTAAGGACCCTGCCCCCTGCGACATCTAGGTGAGTATCATACTGGTCAATAATGGGACAAACTCACTCTGCCCATGACAGACATCTCTATAAACAACTTAAGTACTTACTAAGCTCCGGTCCAAGTCAATTACCTAAACAGGAGCTAAAAAACCTCTTAGAATGGACTCTGATTAATTTCCCAAATGCTGACCGTTCAGCCGTCTTTACAAGAGACTTCTGGGACACAGTTCGGGTTAAACTCTTTAATAATATCTCCCGCCGGGATTGGGCTGCCGCGGAGCTGGTCCCGGCTTGCAGAGCGCTCGTGGAGCTGTTTGCTGCGAAGGCGCCGCCCGCAGCAGCCACCTCGCCGGGTCCCGCTCCTGCTGCGAGCCCGCCCCTTGCCGCCGCGAGCCTGCAACCGGGCACGGCCCCCGCCCCGCCGCCGGACCTCACGGCTCCGGTACCCGCGGTCCAGCTGTCTCGTGCCGCCCCGCCCCACCCCCCCGCGGTCCCTGCACCGGTCACCCCTGCCCCACCGGACTCCACCGCCCCCCCCACCGCCCCCGTCATCTCCACCCCCACGGTCCCGTTAGTCCCTGCTGTCCCGCCTCTCGCGGCTCCGGTAGCCGCGGTCCGACTGACTCGTGCCGCCCCGCCCCCCGCCCCCGCTGTCCTGGCAGCCGTCACCCCTGTCCCACCGGACCCTACGACCCCCTCCACCGCTCCCCCCATCCCCGCCCCCCCCATCCCGTTCCTCCCTGCTGCCCCGGCTCCCGCGGTCCCCGCCCTCGGCTCCAGCGTCTTCGCGGCCCCGTCCCTCGCTCCTCCCACCCCGTCCGCCAGCGCCTTCGCGGCCCCGCCCCCCGCCGATAGCCCCGCGGGGCCAGCGGCTGCTCCCCAGCCACCTACGGGTCCTACCGCTCCCCTAGCCGCGCCTGTTATGGCTGTAGCCACCATCATAGCCGGCCCCCCGCAAAGCCAGGCGGCGACCCTTCTTCCAGCCCCCCAGGTCCCCCTCGCCGCCACCGACACGGCGCCGGTGGTGGTCAACGTCCCGTCCGCGTCCGTGGGACACGGAGCGCCCCAGCCCCGCCAGCCACCTGGTGCCGGCGCTGCAGCGCCTACACAGATGGCTGCTGCCTCTCCCGTGCCTGCCGCTGCTCCAGCCCCGTCTCCTGGCACCGCCGCGCCGGCAGCCACACCAGCCCAGCCTGCAAACTCCCAGCGGCAGCACGCCGCGGTCCAGCCGCCGACTGGCCCACCGTTCGCCATGGCCCCACCGCAACATACTCCCGCCGCCTCCACGCCGGCCCTCCCGCCTCCCGCAGCCCCGGGATCGTCTCCTGCCGACGGGACAGCCCTGCCACCTCCCGCTCTCCCCGACACACAGACAGCGGCCATCACAGTCCGCCACGTTGACCTGATGGCGTAACCCACGCACGCTCACACTTCTCCAACCACAGCACTGCTCACGGAACTAGCTCCGCCACCGCCCCCCACGGCTTTCACCTCGCCTTCAATAGAGCCACCCGCACCCCCTCGCCCGCTGCCGCGGAGCCGGTTGCTCGCGGCCCCCCCGCCTCCTCGCCCGCCACCGCAGAGATCGGCAGTGCCATCGCCGCCCCCGCCGGGGCCCTCCGGCACCGCACAGCTGTATCCCTCGGCTACCGCCGCCCAGCAACATCCCTCCGCGCAGCTCAGCCTCGCCTCACAAGCCGCAAACAGGGGGGGAACGGAGGGCAGTGGTGCAGCTCCAGTGGCAGGGAAGACGGAGAGCCGCTCTGCCCGAGCTGATGCTTTAAATCTAACACCAGGAAACCCTGAAAAGCAGCCAGATTTGTTTGCAATGAGCCCCAGAGTCCCGCCAGCGAGCGGCTGGGATCTTGCAACCCATAAGGAGAAAACGAGTTCTGAGAGTTTGTTAGCGCTACTTTCTGAATCAAAAAATCCTCCAAAGTGCTCAGATTATTCTCAATTAACAGATTGGCATGAAATAAGACTCCAAAGCTGTAAAGATGAAAGTCTATTAGCTAAGCCTGTGATAGCTAGCCAACAGCCTGACAGTCCCAAAACGTGGGTTCCCATCCCCACTCACGAAATTAAAGAACTAAGAAGGGCTGTAAGAGATAGTGGTATTTGCTCACCGTATCTTAAACAACTGCTAAAAAGTACCCTAAAAAGAACACATCAAACCCTAAAACGCATTTTAGATCAACAGAGAGGGGGAGAAGTCCAGGATACACCTCAAAGGAGGTTGAACAAGGCTTTGTATGTTTACAATTTTTTGAATAGCTCTGCAGAAGAGCCTGATCCCCCCATTTATAGACATTTTTTGAACAACAAAAAAGCAAAACTGAAAGAGCGCCCCCCAGTTTTGATTAAAAATCTAGACTCAGGAAAAATAGAAGGACCATACAATCTTATAATGTGGGGGAAGGGGTTTGCATGTGTTTCCACAGGTGAAGGAATCAAGTGGGTTCCAGCAAAAAACGTGAAGCCATACCTCGCATCAAAGCCTGCTGATGCCACCACACCAGCCAGTGACTCTGCAAGTGGAAGCCAGGAAGCAAGCACCCAGACCTGAACTGCGCAGAATCACCAGAAGAAAGTGATCTGCCAAAAACAGCTCAAGAAAAGAATGGAGTTTTCTCATTTGCGCGCGTGCATGTTGCTTTTATTCTTTTGTTTTAGTTTTTGTAGTGAAGCTTTACCTGTGAATCAACCAAAGACAAATGTCTGGGTTGCTTTAGCCAAATCCGCAGGCTCCGATACCATCTGTCTATCTGACACAAGCCCTGACAAACCTTTTTCAACCTGTTTAGTTGGAGTACCTCTTCCAGAAGGTTTTGATAATATTACTCTTGATAAGTATTGGCCATATGACGATCATCATGTATCTCCAACTCCCAGCCATAGACACCAAACTTATATTGATAATTCTAAAATTGATAAATCTGACCTTCAAGAGCTAGAAATCCTAGGTTCGTTAACTATGGATACCTGCTATTTCTTTCACTTTCAAGGAGAAAACGGTCCCCATTTAAATGTTACCCCATATCACCCAGCTTATAGCAATGTAACTTCTTGGTGTAGTCAAGTTAAGCTTCTTATATATGACGAACCTCATGCAGATCGTTTTAGCAAACTTCCTATTCGATTCCCCAGAGGAATTTGGCTCATCTGTGGAGACAGGGCCTGGCAAGGTATACCTTCAAAAATAGATGGTGGCCCTTGTGCTCTGGGACAACTTACAATTATTGCTCCCAGTGTCAAAGAGGTAATCAAAAAGAAAAGCAGAAAGATCAGATCTTCCTGGGGACATCAGTACGATAGTGACTGTGATAGTGACTTCCACCCTTGGAACTCTGGAAAATCAATTGTTGCAAGCATTTTTCTACCTCAGTTAAGCTCCTCAATTGCTTTAAAACAGTTAAACAAGTTGGGATGTTGGCTCAGCAAGGAGGTAAATGCCACCTCTACTATGATCAGTGATCTGTTAACCGATGAAGAGGCAGTCAGACATGCCACTTTACAAAATAGAGCTGCCGTTGATTATCTTTTATTAGCACATGGGCACGGCTGTGAAGATTTTGAAGGATTATGCTGTATGAACTTATCCGATCATTCTGTTTCCATTCACAAACAGCTACAAAACCTAAAGGATCTAGCTAACCAAATTAGAACAGATGACCCGTCTTGGCTGGACAGTTTGTTTGATGATTGGAGCTTTGCACCTTGGCTAAGGGAACTCTGTAAAATAGGCTTGATTATTCTAGTAGTAATAATTATAGTTTTAGTAGCAGTACCTTGTATGCTTCAGTGTGTGCAAAAAATAACGAGTAGGACTGTATCTAATATCTTAGTTGTTCATCAGAACGGGGGAGACGTTGGGGAAGATGAAACAGGAAAGCCTTATAAATATGATTGCCTAACAAAAGATTCTGGGAATATGAAAACTGTGAGCGACATCGAAATGAAGGCCATCTTTGAGATATAGAGTCTTAGTTACTGAACAACTGGAAAACAATGGTATAGCCGGCTGAAGGTAATCCCCTCTTGATTGAACAATACCCTCTGCTTGCAGACAGGTCCAAGGGTCAGAGCAGACCCTACTAGCTCAGCAGAAGGGGTCCAAAGAGTAGTTTTTAGAAGTTAAAATGTAACACTCTATGGTAATGTAAGAACTCTTATAGGCTGTATGTAAATGCTATAGGATTTGTACCTTGTATTAGATTGGCTACTGAGAATTAGAATATTCACTACAGAAGATGATTTATTGTATTGTAACAAGCTCCTCGCTCTCTTAACTCCTCTCCTCTTAGTAATGCTCTTCTCCTCTTAGTAACGCTCTTAGTAACTCTCTTAGTAGCTCTCTTAGTAATGCTCTTCTCCTCTTAGTAGCTCTCTTAGTAACTCTCTTGCTCTTCTTCTTCCTCTTAATTCAGCTCTCCTCTTAGTTTGTCTCTCTTGCTCTTTACACTCTTAGCTCTCAGCCTCTTGCTCTAGCTCTCTCGCTCACTCTCTCTCCCTCTCTTACACCTTGGGCCTGCTTGGAGCTGCAGCTGGCAGCTCTAAGCAGTGCCCCTGTACCCACGCCCTCTGCAATAAACTGCATGCTCCAAAGACCTGCTTATAGAGATCTCTCGTCGCCGTCCATCTCCAGCCGGGCCCGACCGAACCCACACCCTCATCACCATCATCGCCATCAATTTCGACATTTGTGATGCTGGGGAACTACAAGGAAGCCTGGCTCCTCTGTGACACCACCACAGAAGCTCAGGGGAGCCCTGGAGACCGTGCTGATGCTATTGAACCTGATGCAACCCTGCCTCCTCTGTGACACCACAGAAGCTCTTGGAGCCCTGGAGACCGTGCTGATGCTATGGAACCTGATGCAACCCTGCCTCCTCTGTGACACCACAGAACCTCTGGGAGCCCTGGAGACCGTGCTGATGCTATGGAACCTGATGCAACCCTGCCTCCACTGTGACACCACAGAAGCTCAGGGAGCCCTGGAGACTGTGGTGATGCTATGGAACCTGATGCAACCCTGCCTCCACTGTGACACCACAGAACCTCTGGGAGCCCTGGAGACCGTGCTGATGCTATGGAACCTGATGCAACCCTGCCTCCACTGTGACACCACAGAAGCTCGGGGAGCTCTGCAGACCGTGGGGATGCTGGCGAAGCTGACGGAACCCTGGGCACCACAGTGACGCTATGGAACCTGGTGGAACCGAGGGGCCACAGTGACACTGTGGGGCCTTTTGGAAGCAACAGGACCCTGGTGGGAAGCCACGGGATGATTAATCCTGCACGAACCTGCTCCAGGTGGGCTCCTCTCTCCCGGCTTCCACAGGTGCTGCTAGGATCCCACTCCGGCACTGGCTTGGCACGGGCTCACGGCTTCCTTTGGCAATGGCTCTGCTCCAGGATGGCATGCTGCAGAGAATGCAGGTAGATTTTGTGCTCACTCCTGGCATGCAGCTGGACAATAAAGCCTGATCCAGCCCCCCCTCAGCATATGTCCGGCTCTGGCATTGGGGCGGGGCAACTTTGGGAGCAGCCCCAGCCCTGCTCCTGCTCCCGGCTGGGCACCCAGCTGCTGGGACACAGGTGTGTCCTGATGCCACCGTCTACTCCTTTGAGAAGGGGAGGACAGAGTGCATCAGGGAGTTTGGTGTGGCTTACATGCGGCAAGGAGAAGGTGCAGCCCCAAACTGGCTTTCACTTCTAGAACCTTTTGCTATTGCGGGAGCAGCTGCTGGAGCTTTTCAACCGAGCTGCAAGAGTGAAAAGTGTGATGGCATGTCTATCTGAGAAGGAAGGTTCGGTGCCGCAGCCTGTTGTGCACAATTTATATGCTGATAAGAGAAGGGGGTGCTTTTGCAACGTTTTCCTTCCTGACACTTCTGTCTCTGTGAGCTTTAGCTGCTTGGACTCAGGGATACCGAAGGTGTGTGAAAGTGACTGGGATGCGAGAATCATGTTGCACAGGGAACAGGGAAGGTCAGCAAATGTTTCCTGTCCTGGCACATCTCTCAGTCTGAACTGCAGCTGCAGATGCTTCACTTCCGCCAAGGACTCTGCCACCTTGAGAGAAGGATGCGCTCTATGGAGTTGAGAAAGAAAGTGCGTCTCACTAGCTTCTTTCCTCTACTTCATAGACAGCAAAGGGGCTATGAAAGGCAGCACTGGCTTTTTGTTCTAGGACTTCTTCTTTACAAGCAGCTGCTGGATGTTTGGAAGGGGGTTTGGGATATGCAAAAATGAGAGGCTAAGATGGTAAGAGGGTAAGATGGAAGTCATCTGGCAAAAGCAGAGCTCACAAAAGGGCCAGCTGAGAAAGCTCTTGCTGCCTACAACTTCAACTGCACCCCTCAAAGCAGCAGCACACACGCTGCTCTCGGCACTTTCCTTCTCAGCTCTACGCACCATCCTAAGCCTTGCCTCTCCCACACTCAGGATCCAAAGACAACGGCACCAGGGACTGCTCACACACTAAAGGCACCAGGACAAAAGGCTCACCAGCTTGGCCTTTGCATTCCCGCTGACAGCTCCACAGCTTGAACCCAGAGAACTGCCTGCTGCCAACAGCCTTTCCAATCACTCTGAGCACCTCATGACAAGGAGTGTGGGGAATGAATCTCCAGCAGCCTCCTGCCCCAGGCTGTCCCCCGGGAGCAGCCCTGCTCCAGGCCGTGACTGCCACCTGCACAGCCAAAGGACCCAGAACCGGTGTTACACACCACGGCTGTGCCTGGCACAGAGACACCAGTGGCCACACAAGTGGCCATGGCACTGTCCACACACAGTCCCTGCTGCTGCTCCCCCAGCCGCTGGCACCAACTCCCAGCCACCCACTCCTAAAGCCACGGGGCCCACTGGGACACTGCGGGGGCTCGTGGAAGCCAGCGGCCATTGTGACACAGCGGGGCTGCACAGAGCCCACGGTGCTTTGTGACCCGTGGCTCCCAGGAGAGCCTTTGTTGTTGGGGAAGATGAAACAGGAAAGCCTTATAAATATGATTGCCTAACAAAAGATTCTGGGAATATGAAAACTGTGAGCGACATCGAAATGAAGGCCATCTTTGAGATATAGAGTCTTAGTTACTGAACAACTGGAAAACAATGGTATAGCCGGCTGAAGGTAATCCCCTCTTGATTGAACAATACCCTCTGCTTGCAGACAGGTCCAAGGGTCAGAGCAGACCCTACTAGCTCAGCAGAAGGGGTCCAAAGAGTAGTTTTTAGAAGTTAAAATGTAACACTCTATGGTAATGTAAGAACTCTTATAGGCTGTATGTAAATGCTATAGGATTTGTACCTTGTATTAGATTGGCTACTGAGAATTAGAATATTCACTACAGAAGATGATTTATTGTATTGTAACAAGCTCCTCGCTCTCTTAACTCCTCTCCTCTTAGTAATGCTCTTCTCCTCTTAGTAACGCTCTTAGTAACTCTCTTAGTAGCTCTCTTAGTAATGCTCTTCTCCTCTTAGTAGCTCTCTTAGTAACTCTCTTGCTCTTCTTCTTCCTCTTAATTCAGCTCTCCTCTTAGTTTGTCTCTCTTGCTCTTTACACTCTTAGCTCTCAGCCTCTTGCTCTAGCTCTCTCGCTCACTCTCTCTCCCTCTCTTACACCTTGGGCCTGCTTGGAGCTGCAGCTGGCAGCTCTAAGCAGTGCCCCTGTACCCACGCCCTCTGCAATAAACTGCATGCTCCAAAGACCTGCTTATAGAGATCTCTCGTCGCCGTCCATCTCCAGCCGGGCCCGACCGAACCCACACCCTCATCACCATCATCGCCATCAATTTCGACAAACTGGCGCCCAAACGTGAGTGAAGGCCTGATTCAGCTTCTTCCACCTGTGAGAGACTTCGCCATGGACGGTAACTAAAAGACCAGTTATAGCCACCTGGAACGTGTCGTGAGCACGGCATACCGTTGCTGCGCAGCGTAAAAGCCGGAGCTCTATAACTCTGCTGAGGCAGCCCTCGAGCACGGGGAGCCGTTACTTCGTAGCAATTACCTGGAGCTCTCGGAGGGAGGAAATTGCCTGGCAGTCCTCGAGCACAGACGGCCACTGCTGCGCAGCGGTTACCTGGAGCTCTTTGAGGAAGTTTGCCGTGGTACCCCTCGAGCACGGACACGCTGCTAAGCAGTGCAGACCGGAGCTCTTAGGAGGGATCCAGCCGCGCGCCCGAGCACAGGCGGGTATTGCTCAGCACCGCCCGCGCTGGAGCTCTGAGTGGAGACACCTGCGAGGTCCCGAGCACGGAAAGCCGTTGCCAAGCGACGCCTGAAACCGGAGCTCTGAGGAGGGACCCGACAGCAGCGTCCTGAGCGCCGTGTGGAGAGCCTGGCCAGCCCCCCACGACGGACTTCTGATTAAGGACCCTGCCCCCTGCGACATCTAGGTGAGTATCATACTGGTCAATAATGGGACAAACTCACTCTGCCCATGACAGACATCTCTATAAACAACTTAAGTACTTACTAAGCTCCGGTCCAAGTCAATTACCTAAACAGGAGCTAAAAAACCTCTTAGAATGGACTCTGATTAATTTCCCAAATGCTGACCGTTCAGCCGTCTTTACAAGAGACTTCTGGGACACAGTTCGGGTTAAACTCTTTAATAATATCTCCCGCCGGGATTGGGCTGCCGCGGAGCTGGTCCCGGCTTGCAGAGCGCTCGTGGAGCTGTTTGCTGTGAAGGCGCCGCCCGCAGCAGCCACCTCGCCGGGTCCCGCTCCTGCTGCGAGCCCGCCCCTTGCCGCCGCGAGCCTGCAACCGGGCACGGCCCCCGCCCCGCCGCCGGACCTCACGGCTCCGGTACCCGCGGTCCAGCTGTCTCGTGCCGCCCCGCCCCACCCCCCCGCGGTCCCTGCACCGGTCACCCCTGCCCCACCGGACTCCACCGCCCCCCCCACCGCCCCCGTCATCTCCACCCCCACGGTCCCGTTAGTCCCTGCTGTCCCGCCTCTCGCGGCTCCGGTAGCCGCGGTCCGACTGACTCGTGCCGCCCCGCCCCCCGCCCCCGCTGTCCTGGCAGCCGTCACCCCTGTCCCACCGGACCCTACGACCCCCTCCACCGCTCCCCCCATCCCCGCCCCCCCCATCCCGTTCCTCCCTGCTGCCCCGGCTCCCGCGGTCCCCGCCCTCGGCTCCAGCGTCTTCGCGGCCCCGTCCCTCGCTCCTCCCACCCCGTCCGCCAGCGCCTTCGCGGCCCCGCCCCCCGCCGATAGCCCCGCGGGGCCAGCGGCTGCTCCCCAGCCACCTACGGGTCCTACCGCTCCCCTAGCCGCGCCTGTTATGGCTGTAGCCACCATCATAGCCGGCCCCCCGCAAAGCCAGGCGGCGACCCTTCTTCCAGCCCCCCAGGTCCCCCTCGCCGCCACCGACACGGCGCCGGTGGTGGTCAACGTCCCGTCCGCGTCCGTGGGACACGGAGCGCCCCAGCCCCGCCAGCCACCTGGTGCCGGCGCTGCAGCGCCTACACAGATGGCTGCTGCCTCTCCCGTGCCTGCCGCTGCTCCAGCCCCGTCTCCTGGCACCGCCGCGCCGGCAGCCACACCAGCCCAGCCTGCAAACTCCCAGCGGCAGCACGCCGCGGTCCAGCCGCCGACTGGCCCACCGTTCGCCATGGCCCCACCGCAACATACTCCCGCCGCCTCCACGCCGGCCCTCCCGCCTCCCGCAGCCCCGGGATCGTCTCCTGCCGACGGGACAGCCCTGCCACCTCCCGCTCTCCCCGACACACAGACAGCGGCCATCACAGTCCGCCACGTTGACCTGATGGCGTAACCCACGCACGCTCACACTTCTCCAACCACAGCACTGCTCACGGAACTAGCTCCGCCACCGCCCCCCACGGCTTTCACCTCGCCTTCAATAGAGCCACCCGCACCCCCTCGCCCGCTGCCGCGGAGCCGGTTGCTCGCGGCCCCCCCGCCTCCTCGCCCGCCACCGCGGAGATCGGCAGTGCCATCGCCGCCCCCGCCGGGGCCCTCCGGCACCGCACAGCTGTATCCCTCGGCTACCGCCGCCCAGCAACATCCCTCCGCGCAGCTCAGCCTCGCCTCACAAGCCGCAAACAGGGGGGGAACGGAGGGCAGTGGTGCAGCTCCAGTGGCAGGGAAGACGGAGAGCCGCTCTGCCCGAGCTGATGCTTTAAATCTAACACCAGGAAACCCTGAAAAGCAGCCAGATTTGTTTGCAATGAGCCCCAGAGTCCCGCCAGCGAGCGGCTGGGATCTTGCAACCCATAAGGAGAAAACGAGTTCTGAGAGTTTGTTAGCGCTACTTTCTGAATCAAAAAATCCTCCAAAGTGCTCAGATTATTCTCAATTAACAGATTGGCATGAAATAAGACTCCAAAGCTGTAAAGATGAAAGTCTATTAGCTAAGCCTGTGATAGCTAGCCAACAGCCTGACAGTCCCAAAACGTGGGTTCCCATCCCCACTCACGAAATTAAAGAACTAAGAAGGGCTGTAAGAGATAGTGGTATTTGCTCACCGTATCTTAAACAACTGCTAAAAAGTACCCTAAAAAGAACACATCAAACCCTAAAACGCATTTTAGATCAACAGAGAGGGGGAGAAGTCCAGGATACACCTCAAAGGAGGTTGAACAAGGCTTTGTATGTTTACAATTTTTTGAATAGCTCTGCAGAAGAGCCTGATCCCCCCATTTATAGACATTTTTTGAACAACAAAAAAGCAAAACTGAAAGAGCGCCCCCCAGTTTTGATTAAAAATCTAGACTCAGGAAAAATAGAAGGACCATACAATCTTATAATGTGGGGGAAGGGGTTTGCATGTGTTTCCACAGGTGAAGGAATCAAGTGGGTTCCAGCAAAAAACGTGAAGCCATACCTCGCATCAAAGCCTGCTGATGCCACCACACCAGCCAGTGACTCTGCAAGTGGAAGCCAGGAAGCAAGCACCCAGACCTGAACTGCGCAGAATCACCAGAAGAAAGTGATCTGCCAAAAACAGCTCAAGAAAAGAATGGAGTTTTCTCATTTGCGCGCGTGCATGTTGCTTTTATTCTTTTGTTTTAGTTTTTGTAGTGAAGCTTTACCTGTGAATCAACCAAAGACAAATGTCTGGGTTGCTTTAGCCAAATCCGCAGGCTCCGATACCATCTGTCTATCTGACACAAGCCCTGACAAACCTTTTTCAACCTGTTTAGTTGGAGTACCTCTTCCAGAAGGTTTTGATAATATTACTCTTGATAAGTATTGGCCATATGACGATCATCATGTATCTCCAACTCCCAGCCATAGACACCAAACTTATATTGATAATTCTAAAATTGATAAATCTGACCTTCAAGAGCTAGAAATCCTAGGTTCGTTAACTATGGATACCTGCTATTTCTTTCACTTTCAAGGAGAAAACGGTCCCCATTTAAATGTTACCCCATATCACCCAGCTTATAGCAATGTAACTTCTTGGTGTAGTCAAGTTAAGCTTCTTATATATGACGAACCTCATGCAGATCGTTTTAGCAAACTTCCTATTCGATTCCCCAGAGGAATTTGGCTCATCTGTGGAGACAGGGCCTGGCAAGGTATACCTTCAAAAATAGATGGTGGCCCTTGTGCTCTGGGACAACTTACAATTATTGCTCCCAGTGTCAAAGAGGTAATCAAAAAGAAAAGCAGAAAGATCAGATCTTCCTGGGGACATCAGTACGATAGTGACTGTGATAGTGACTTCCACCCTTGGAACTCTGGAAAATCAATTGTTGCAAGCATTTTTCTACCTCAGTTAAGCTCCTCAATTGCTTTAAAACAGTTAAACAAGTTGGGATGTTGGCTCAGCAAGGAGGTAAATGCCACCTCTACTATGATCAGTGATCTGTTAACCGATGAAGAGGCAGTCAGACATGCCACTTTACAAAATAGAGCTGCCGTTGATTATCTTTTATTAGCACATGGGCACGGCTGTGAAGATTTTGAAGGATTATGCTGTATGAATTTATCCGATCATTCTGTTTCCATTCACAAACAGCTACAAAACCTAAAGGATCTAGCTAACCAAATTAGAACAGATGACCCGTCTTGGCTGGACAGTTTGTTTGATGATTGGAGCTTTGCACCTTGGCTAAGGGAACTCTGTAAAATAGGCTTGATTATTCTAGTAGTAATAATTATAGTTTTAGTAGCAGTACCTTGTATGCTTCAGTGTGTGCAAAAAATAACGAGTAGGACTGTATCTAATATCTTAGTTGTTCATCAGAACGGGGGAGATGTTGGGGAAGATGAAACAGGAAAGCCTTATAAATATGATTGCCTAACAAAAGATTCTGGGAATATGAAAACTGTGAGCGACATCGAAATGAAGGCCATCTTTGAGATATAGAGTCTTAGTTACTGAACAACTGGAAAACAATGGTATAGCCGGCTGAAGGTAATCCCCTCTTGATTGAACAATACCCTCTGCTTGCAGACAGGTCCAAGGGTCAGAGCAGACCCTACTAGCTCAGCAGAAGGGGTCCAAAGAGTAGTTTTTAGAAGTTAAAATGTAACACTCTATGGTAATGTAAGAACTCTTATAGGCTGTATGTAAATGCTATAGGATTTGTACCTTGTATTAGATTGGCTACTGAGAATTAGAATATTCACTACAGAAGATGATTTATTGTATTGTAACAAGCTCCTCGCTCTCTTAACTCCTCTCCTCTTAGTAATGCTCTTCTCCTCTTAGTAACGCTCTTAGTAACTCTCTTAGTAGCTCTCTTAGTAATGCTCTTCTCCTCTTAGTAGCTCTCTTAGTAACTCTCTTGCTCTTCTTCTTCCTCTTAATTCAGCTCTCCTCTTAGTTTGTCTCTCTTGCTCTTTACACTCTTAGCTCTCAGCCTCTTGCTCTAGCTCTCTCGCTCACTCTCTCTCCCTCTCTTACACCTTGGGCCTGCTTGGAGCTGCAGCTGGCAGCTCTAAGCAGTGCCCCTGTACCCACGCCCTCTGCAATAAACTGCATGCTCCAAAGACCTGCTTATAGAGATCTCTCGTCGCCGTCCATCTCCAGCCGGGCCCGACCGAACCCACACCCTCATCACCATCATCGCCATCAATTTCGACATTTGTGATGCTGGGGAACTACAAGGAAGCCTGGCTCCTCTGTGACACCACCACAGAAGCTCAGGGGAGCCCTGGAGACCGTGCTGATGCTATTGAACCTGATGCAACCCTGCCTCCTCTGTGACACCACAGAAGCTCTTGGAGCCCTGGAGACCGTGCTGATGCTATGGAACCTGATGCAACCCTGCCTCCTCTGTGACACCACAGAACCTCTGGGAGCCCTGGAGACCGTGCTGATGCTATGGAACCTGATGCAACCCTGCCTCCACTGTGACACCACAGAAGCTCAGGGAGCCCTGGAGACTGTGGTGATGCTATGGAACCTGATGCAACCCTGCCTCCACTGTGACACCACAGAACCTCTGGGAGCCCTGGAGACCGTGCTGATGCTATGGAACCTGATGCAACCCTGCCTCCACTGTGACACCACAGAAGCTCTGGGAGCCCTGGAGACCGTGCTGATGCTATGGAACCTGATGCAACCCTGCCTCCACTGTGACACCACAGAAGCTCAGGGAGCCCTGGAGACTGTGGTGATGCTATGGAACCTGATGCAACCCTGCCTCCACTGTGACACCACAGAACCTCTGGGAGCTCTGCAGACCGTGGGGATGCTGGCGAAGCTGACGGAACCCTGGGCACCACAGTGACGCTATGGAACCTGGTGGAACCGAGGGGCCACAGTGACGCTGTGGGGCCTTTTGGAAGCAACAGGACCCTGGTGGGAAGCCACGGGATGATTAATCCTGCACGAACCTGCTCCAGGTGGGCTCCTCTCTCCCGGCTTCCACAGGTGCTGCTAGGATCCCACTCCGGCACTGGCTTGGCACGGGCTCACGGCTTCCTTTGGCAATGGCTCTGCTCCAGGATGGCATGCTGCAGAGAATGCAGGTAGATTTTGTGCTCACTCCTGGCATGCAGCTGGACAATAAAGCCTGATCCAGCCCCCCCTCAGCATATGTCCGGCTCTGGCATTGGGGCGGGGCAACTTTGGGAGCAGCCCCAGCCCTGCTCCTGCTCCCGGCTGGGCACCCAGCTGCTGGGACACAGGTGTGTCCTGATGCCACCGTCTACTCCTTTGAGAAGGGGAGGACAGAGTGCATCAGGGAGTTTGGTGTGGCTTACATGCGGCAAGGAGAAGGTGCAGCCCCAAACTGGCTTTCACTTCTAGAACCTTTTGCTATTGCGGGAGCAGCTGCTGGAGCTTTTCAACCGAGCTGCAAGAGTGAAAAGTGTGATGGCATGTCTATCTGAGAAGGAAGGTTCGGTGCCGCAGCCTGTTGTGCACAATTTATATGCTGATAAGAGAAGGGGGTGCTTTTGGAACGTTTTCCTTCCTGACACTTCTGTCTCTGTGAGCTTTAGCTGCTTGGACTCAGGGATACCGAAGGTGTGTGAAAGTGACTGGGATGCGAGAATCATGTTGCACAGGGAACAGGGAAGGTCAGCAAATGTTTCCTGTCCTGGCACATCTCTCAGTCTGAACTGCAGCTGCAGATGCTTCACTTCCGCCAAGGACTCTGCCACCTTGAGAGAAGGATGCGCTCTATGGAGTTGAGAAAGAAAGTGCGTCTCACTAGCTTCTTTCCTCTACTTCATAGACAGCAAAGGGGCTATGAAAGGCAGCACTGGCTTTTTGTTCTAGGACTTCTTCTTTACAAGCAGCTGCTGGATGTTTGGAAGGGGGTTTGGGATATGCAAAAATGAGAGGCTAAGATGGTAAGAGGGTAAGATGGAAGTCATCTGGCAAAAGCAGAGCTCACAAAAGGGCCAGCTGAGAAAGCTCTTGCTGCCTACAACTTCAACTGCACCCCTCAAAGCAGCAGCACACACGCTGCTCTCGGCACTTTCCTTCTCAGCTCTACGCACCATCCTAAGCCTTGCCTCTCCCACACTCAGGATCCAAAGACAACGGCACCAGGGACTGCTCACACACTAAAGGCACCAGGACAAAAGGCTCACCAGCTTGGCCTTTGCATTCCCGCTGACAGCTCCACAGCTTGAACCCAGAGAACTGCCTGCTGCCAACAGCCTTTCCAATCACTCTGAGCACCTCATGACAAGGAGTGTGGGGAATGAATCTCCAGCAGCCTCCTGCCCCAGGCTGTCCCCCGGGAGCAGCCCTGCTCCAGGCCGTGACTGCCACCTGCACAGCCAAAGGACCCAGAGCCGGTGTTACACACCACGGCTGTGCCTGGCACAGAGACACCAGTGGCCACACAAGTGGCCATGGCACTGTCCACACACAGTCCCTGCTGCTGCTCCCCCAGCCGCTGGCACCAACTCCCAGCCACCCACTCCTAAAGCCACGGGGCCCACTGGGACACTGCGGGGGCTCGTGGAAGCCAGCGGCCATTGTGACACAGCGGGGCTGCACAGAGCCCACGGTGCTTTGTGACCCGTGGCTCCCAGGAGAGCCTTTGTTGTTGGGGAAGATGAAACAGGAAAGCCTTATAAATATGATTGCCTAACAAAAGATTCTGGGAATATGAAAACTGTGAGCGACATCGAAATGAAGGCCATCTTTGAGATATAGAGTCTTAGTTACTGAACAACTGGAAAACAATGGTATAGCCGGCTGAAGGTAATCCCCTCTTGATTGAACAATACCCTCTGCTTGCAGACAGGTCCAAGGGTCAGAGCAGACCCTACTAGCTCAGCAGAAGGGGTCCAAAGAGTAGTTTTTAGAAGTTAAAATGTAACACTCTATGGTAATGTAAGAACTCTTATAGGCTGTATGTAAATGCTATAGGATTTGTACCTTGTATTAGATTGGCTACTGAGAATTAGAATATTCACTACAGAAGATGATTTATTGTATTGTAACAAGCTCCTCGCTCTCTTAACTCCTCTCCTCTTAGTAATGCTCTTCTCCTCTTAGTAACGCTCTTAGTAACTCTCTTAGTAGCTCTCTTAGTAATGCTCTTCTCCTCTTAGTAGCTCTCTTAGTAACTCTCTTGCTCTTCTTCTTCCTCTTAATTCAGCTCTCCTCTTAGTTTGTCTCTCTTGCTCTTTACACTCTTAGCTCTCAGCCTCTTGCTCTAGCTCTCTCGCTCACTCTCTCTCCCTCTCTTACACCTTGGGCCTGCTTGGAGCTGCAGCTGGCAGCTCTAAGCAGTGCCCCTGTACCCACGCCCTCTGCAATAAACTGCATGCTCCAAAGACCTGCTTATAGAGATCTCTCGTCGCCGTCCATCTCCAGCCGGGCCCGACCGAACCCACACCCTCATCACCATCATCGCCATCAATTTCGACATTTGTGATGCTGGGGAACTACAAGGAAGCCTGGCTCCTCTGTGACACCACCACAGAAGCTCAGGGGAGCCCTGGAGACCGTGCTGATGCTATTGAACCTGATGCAACCCTGCCTCCTCTGTGACACCACAGAAGCTCTTGGAGCCCTGGAGACCGTGCTGATGCTATGGAACCTGATGCAACCCTGCCTCCTCTGTGACACCACAGAACCTCTGGGAGCCCTGGAGACCGTGCTGATGCTATGGAACCTGATGCAACCCTGCCTCCACTGTGACACCACAGAAGCTCAGGGAGCCCTGGAGACTGTGGTGATGCTATGGAACCTGATGCAACCCTGCCTCCACTGTGACACCACAGAACCTCTGGGAGCCCTGGAGACCGTGCTGATGCTATGGAACCTGATGCAACCCTGCCTCCACTGTGACACCACAGAAGCTCGGGGAGCTCTGCAGACCGTGGGGATGCTGGCGAAGCTGACGGAACCCTGGGCACCACAGTGACGCTATGGAACCTGGTGGAACCGAGGGGCCACAGTGACACTGTGGGGCCTTTTGGAAGCAACAGGACCCTGGTGGGAAGCCACGGGATGATTAATCCTGCACGAACCTGCTCCAGGTGGGCTCCTCTCTCCCGGCTTCCACAGGTGCTGCTAGGATCCCACTCCGGCACTGGCTTGGCACGGGCTCACGGCTTCCTTTGGCAATGGCTCTGCTCCAGGATGGCATGCTGCAGAGAATGCAGGTAGATTTTGTGCTCACTCCTGGCATGCAGCTGGACAATAAAGCCTGATCCAGCCCCCCCTCAGCATATGTCCGGCTCTGGCATTGGGGCGGGGCAACTTTGGGAGCAGCCCCAGCCCTGCTCCTGCTCCCGGCTGGGCACCCAGCTGCTGGGACACAGGTGTGTCCTGATGCCACCGTCTACTCCTTTGAGAAGGGGAGGACAGAGTGCATCAGGGAGTTTGGTGTGGCTTACATGCGGCAAGGAGAAGGTGCAGCCCCAAACTGGCTTTCACTTCTAGAACCTTTTGCTATTGCGGGAGCAGCTGCTGGAGCTTTTCAACCGAGCTGCAAGAGTGAAAAGTGTGATGGCATGTCTATCTGAGAAGGAAGGTTCGGTGCCGCAGCCTGTTGTGCACAATTTATATGCTGATAAGAGAAGGGGGTGCTTTTGCAACGTTTTCCTTCCTGACACTTCTGTCTCTGTGAGCTTTAGCTGCTTGGACTCAGGGATACCGAAGGTGTGTGAAAGTGACTGGGATGCGAGAATCATGTTGCACAGGGAACAGGGAAGGTCAGCAAATGTTTCCTGTCCTGGCACATCTCTCAGTCTGAACTGCAGCTGCAGATGCTTCACTTCCGCCAAGGACTCTGCCACCTTGAGAGAAGGATGCGCTCTATGGAGTTGAGAAAGAAAGTGCGTCTCACTAGCTTCTTTCCTCTACTTCATAGACAGCAAAGGGGCTATGAAAGGCAGCACTGGCTTTTTGTTCTAGGACTTCTTCTTTACAAGCAGCTGCTGGATGTTTGGAAGGGGGTTTGGGATATGCAAAAATGAGAGGCTAAGATGGTAAGAGGGTAAGATGGAAGTCATCTGGCAAAAGCAGAGCTCACAAAAGGGCCAGCTGAGAAAGCTCTTGCTGCCTACAACTTCAACTGCACCCCTCAAAGCAGCAGCACACACGCTGCTCTCGGCACTTTCCTTCTCAGCTCTACGCACCATCCTAAGCCTTGCCTCTCCCACACTCAGGATCCAAAGACAACGGCACCAGGGACTGCTCACACACTAAAGGCACCAGGACAAAAGGCTCACCAGCTTGGCCTTTGCATTCCCGCTGACAGCTCCACAGCTTGAACCCAGAGAACTGCCTGCTGCCAACAGCCTTTCCAATCACTCTGAGCACCTCATGACAAGGAGTGTGGGGAATGAATCTCCAGCAGCCTCCTGCCCCAGGCTGTCCCCCGGGAGCAGCCCTGCTCCAGGCCGTGACTGCCACCTGCACAGCCAAAGGACCCAGAGCCGGTGTTACACACCACGGCTGTGCCTGGCACAGAGACACCAGTGGCCACACAAGTGGCCATGGCACTGTCCACACACAGTCCCTGCTGCTGCTCCCCCAGCCGCTGGCACCAACTCCCAGCCACCCACTCCTAAAGCCACGGGGCCCACTGGGACACTGCGGGGGCTCGTGGAAGCCAGCGGCCATTGTGACACAGCGGGGCTGCACAGAGCCCACGGTGCTTTGTGACCCGTGGCTCCCAGGAGAGCCTTTGTTGTTGGGGAAGATGAAACAGGAAAGCCTTATAAATATGATTGCCTAACAAAAGATTCTGGGAATATGAAAACTGTGAGCGACATCGAAATGAAGGCCATCTTTGAGATATAGAGTCTTAGTTACTGAACAACTGGAAAACAATGGTATAGCCGGCTGAAGGTAATCCCCTCTTGATTGAACAATACCCTCTGCTTGCAGACAGGTCCAAGGGTCAGAGCAGACCCTACTAGCTCAGCAGAAGGGGTCCAAAGAGTAGTTTTTAGAAGTTAAAATGTAACACTCTATGGTAATGTAAGAACTCTTATAGGCTGTATGTAAATGCTATAGGATTTGTACCTTGTATTAGATTGGCTACTGAGAATTAGAATATTCACTACAGAAGATGATTTATTGTATTGTAACAAGCTCCTCGCTCTCTTAACTCCTCTCCTCTTAGTAATGCTCTTCTCCTCTTAGTAACGCTCTTAGTAACTCTCTTAGTAGCTCTCTTAGTAATGCTCTTCTCCTCTTAGTAGCTCTCTTAGTAACTCTCTTGCTCTTCTTCTTCCTCTTAATTCAGCTCTCCTCTTAGTTTGTCTCTCTTGCTCTTTACACTCTTAGCTCTCAGCCTCTTGCTCTAGCTCTCTCGCTCACTCTCTCTCCCTCTCTTACACCTTGGGCCTGCTTGGAGCTGCAGCTGGCAGCTCTAAGCAGTGCCCCTGTACCCACACCCTCTGCAATAAACTGCATGCTCCAAAGACCTGCTTATAGAGATCTCTCGTCGCCGTCCATCTCCAGCCGGGCCCGACCGAACCCACACCCTCATCACCATCATCGCCATCAATTTCGACAAACTGGCGCCCAAACGTGAGTGAAGGCCTGATTCAGCTTCTTCCACCTGTGAGAGACTTCGCCATGGACGGTAACTAAAAGACCAGTTATAGCCACCTGGAACGTGTCGTGAGCACGGCATACCGTTGCTGCGCAGCGTAAAAGCCGGAGCTCTATAACTCTGCTGAGGCAGCCCTCGAGCACGGGGAGCCGTTACTTCGTAGCAATTACCTGGAGCTCTCGGAGGGAGGAAATTGCCTGGCAGTCCTCGAGCACAGACGGCCACTGCTGCGCAGCGGTTACCTGGAGCTCTTTGAGGAAGTTTGCCGTGGTACCCCTCGAGCACGGACACGCTGCTAAGCAGTGCAGACCGGAGCTCTTAGGAGGGATCCAGCCGCGCGCCCGAGCACAGGCGGGTATTGCTCAGCACCGCCCGCGCTGGAGCTCTGAGTGGAGACACCTGCGAGGTCCCGAGCACGGAAAGCCGTTGCCAAGCGACGCCTGAAACCGGAGCTCTGAGGAGGGACCCGACAGCAGCGTCCTGAGCGCCGTGTGGAGAGCCTGGCCAGCCCCCCACGACGGACTTCTGATTAAGGACCCTGCCCCCTGCGACATCTAGGTGAGTATCATACTGGTCAATAATGGGACAAACTCACTCTGCCCATGACAGACATCTCTATAAACAACTTAAGTACTTACTAAGCTCCGGTCCAAGTCAATTACCTAAACAGGAGCTAAAAAACCTCTTAGAATGGACTCTGATTAATTTCCCAAATGCTGACCGTTCAGCCGTCTTTACAAGAGACTTCTGGGACACAGTTCGGGTTAAACTCTTTAATAATATCTCCCGCCGGGATTGGGCTGCCGCGGAGCTGGTCCCGGCTTGCAGAGCGCTCGTGGAGCTGTTTGCTGCGAAGGCGCCGCCCGCAGCAGCCACCTCGCCGGGTCCCGCTCCTGCTGCGAGCCCGCCCCTTGCCGCCGCGAGCCTGCAACCGGGCACGGCCCCCGCCCCGCCGCCGGACCTCACGGCTCCGGTACCCGCGGTCCAGCTGTCTCGTGCCGCCCCGCCCCACCCCCCCGCGGTCCCTGCACCGGTCACCCCTGCCCCACCGGACTCCACCGCCCCCCCCACCGCCCCCGTCATCTCCACCCCCACGGTCCCGTTAGTCCCTGCTGTCCCGCCTCTCGCGGCTCCGGTAGCCGCGGTCCGACTGACTCGTGCCGCCCCGCCCCCCGCCCCCGCTGTCCTGGCAGCCGTCACCCCTGTCCCACCGGACCCTACGACCCCCTCCACCGCTCCCCCCATCCCCGCCCCCCCCATCCCGTTCCTCCCTGCTGCCCCGGCTCCCGCGGTCCCCGCCCTCGGCTCCAGCGTCTTCGCGGCCCCGTCCCTCGCTCCTCCCACCCCGTCCGCCAGCGCCTTCGCGGCCCCGCCCCCCGCCGATAGCCCCGCGGGGCCAGCGGCTGCTCCCCAGCCACCTACGGGTCCTACCGCTCCCCTAGCCGCGCCTGTTATGGCTGTAGCCACCATCATAGCCGGCCCCCCGCAAAGCCAGGCGGCGACCCTTCTTCCAGCCCCCCAGGTCCCCCTCGCCGCCACCGACACGGCGCCGGTGGTGGTCAACGTCCCGTCCGCGTCCGTGGGACACGGAGCGCCCCAGCCCCGCCAGCCACCTGGTGCCGGCGCTGCAGCGCCTACACAGATGGCTGCTGCCTCTCCCGTGCCTGCCGCTGCTCCAGCCCCGTCTCCTGGCACCGCCGCGCCGGCAGCCACACCAGCCCAGCCTGCAAACTCCCAGCGGCAGCACGCCGCGGTCCAGCCGCCGACTGGCCCACCGTTCGCCATGGCCCCACCGCAACATACTCCCGCCGCCTCCACGCCGGCCCTCCCGCCTCCCGCAGCCCCGGGATCGTCTCCTGCCGACGGGACAGCCCTGCCACCTCCCGCTCTCCCCGACACACAGACAGCGGCCATCACAGTCCGCCACGTTGACCTGATGGCGTAACCCACGCACGCTCACACTTCTCCAACCACAGCACTGCTCACGGAACTAGCTCCGCCACCGCCCCCCACGGCTTTCACCTCGCCTTCAATAGAGCCACCCGCACCCCCTCGCCCGCTGCCGCGGAGCCGGTTGCTCGCGGCCCCCCCGCCTCCTCGCCCGCCACCGCAGAGATCGGCAGTGCCATCGCCGCCCCCGCCGGGGCCCTCCGGCACCGCACAGCTGTATCCCTCGGCTACCGCCGCCCAGCAACATCCCTCCGCGCAGCTCAGCCTCGCCTCACAAGCCGCAAACAGGGGGGGAACGGAGGGCAGTGGTGCAGCTCCAGTGGCAGGGAAGACGGAGAGCCGCTCTGCCCGAGCTGATGCTTTAAATCTAACACCAGGAAACCCTGAAAAGCAGCCAGATTTGTTTGCAATGAGCCCCAGAGTCCCGCCAGCGAGCGGCTGGGATCTTGCAACCCATAAGGAGAAAACGAGTTCTGAGAGTTTGTTAGCGCTACTTTCTGAATCAAAAAATCCTCCAAAGTGCTCAGATTATTCTCAATTAACAGATTGGCATGAAATAAGACTCCAAAGCTGTAAAGATGAAAGTCTATTAGCTAAGCCTGTGATAGCTAGCCAACAGCCTGACAGTCCCAAAACGTGGGTTCCCATCCCCACTCACGAAATTAAAGAACTAAGAAGGGCTGTAAGAGATAGTGGTATTTGCTCACCGTATCTTAAACAACTGCTAAAAAGTACCCTAAAAAGAACACATCAAACCCTAAAACGCATTTTAGATCAACAGAGAGGGGGAGAAGTCCAGGATACACCTCAAAGGAGGTTGAACAAGGCTTTGTATGTTTACAATTTTTTGAATAGCTCTGCAGAAGAGCCTGATCCCCCCATTTATAGACATTTTTTGAACAACAAAAAAGCAAAACTGAAAGAGCGCCCCCCAGTTTTGATTAAAAATCTAGACTCAGGAAAAATAGAAGGACCATACAATCTTATAATGTGGGGGAAGGGGTTTGCATGTGTTTCCACAGGTGAAGGAATCAAGTGGGTTCCAGCAAAAAACGTGAAGCCATACCTCGCATCAAAGCCTGCTGATGCCACCACACCAGCCAGTGACTCTGCAAGTGGAAGCCAGGAAGCAAGCACCCAGACCTGAACTGCGCAGAATCACCAGAAGAAAGTGATCTGCCAAAAACAGCTCAAGAAAAGAATGGAGTTTTCTCATTTGCGCGCGTGCATGTTGCTTTTATTCTTTTGTTTTAGTTTTTGTAGTGAAGCTTTACCTGTGAATCAACCAAAGACAAATGTCTGGGTTGCTTTAGCCAAATCCGCAGGCTCCGATACCATCTGTCTATCTGACACAAGCCCTGACAAACCTTTTTCAACCTGTTTAGTTGGAGTACCTCTTCCAGAAGGTTTTGATAATATTACTCTTGATAAGTATTGGCCATATGACGATCATCATGTATCTCCAACTCCCAGCCATAGACACCAAACTTATATTGATAATTCTAAAATTGATAAATCTGACCTTCAAGAGCTAGAAATCCTAGGTTCGTTAACTATGGATACCTGCTATTTCTTTCACTTTCAAGGAGAAAACGGTCCCCATTTAAATGTTACCCCATATCACCCAGCTTATAGCAATGTAACTTCTTGGTGTAGTCAAGTTAAGCTTCTTATATATGACGAACCTCATGCAGATCGTTTTAGCAAACTTCCTATTCGATTCCCCAGAGGAATTTGGCTCATCTGTGGAGACAGGGCCTGGCAAGGTATACCTTCAAAAATAGATGGTGGCCCTTGTGCTCTGGGACAACTTACAATTATTGCTCCCAGTGTCAAAGAGGTAATCAAAAAGAAAAGCAGAAAGATCAGATCTTCCTGGGGACATCAGTACGATAGTGACTGTGATAGTGACTTCCACCCTTGGAACTCTGGAAAATCAATTGTTGCAAGCATTTTTCTACCTCAGTTAAGCTCCTCAATTGCTTTAAAACAGTTAAACAAGTTGGGATGTTGGCTCAGCAAGGAGGTAAATGCCACCTCTACTATGATCAGTGATCTGTTAACCGATGAAGAGGCAGTCAGACATGCCACTTTACAAAATAGAGCTGCCGTTGATTATCTTTTATTAGCACATGGGCACGGCTGTGAAGATTTTGAAGGATTATGCTGTATGAACTTATCCGATCATTCTGTTTCCATTCACAAACAGCTACAAAACCTAAAGGATCTAGCTAACCAAATTAGAACAGATGACCCGTCTTGGCTGGACAGTTTGTTTGATGATTGGAGCTTTGCACCTTGGCTAAGGGAACTCTGTAAAATAGGCTTGATTATTCTAGTAGTAATAATTATAGTTTTAGTAGCAGTACCTTGTATGCTTCAGTGTGTGCAAAAAATAACGAGTAGGACTGTATCTAATATCTTAGTTGTTCATCAGAACGGGGGAGACGTTGGGGAAGATGAAACAGGAAAGCCTTATAAATATGATTGCCTAACAAAAGATTCTGGGAATATGAAAACTGTGAGCGACATCGAAATGAAGGCCATCTTTGAGATATAGAGTCTTAGTTACTGAACAACTGGAAAACAATGGTATAGCCGGCTGAAGGTAATCCCCTCTTGATTGAACAATACCCTCTGCTTGCAGACAGGTCCAAGGGTCAGAGCAGACCCTACTAGCTCAGCAGAAGGGGTCCAAAGAGTAGTTTTTAGAAGTTAAAATGTAACACTCTATGGTAATGTAAGAACTCTTATAGGCTGTATGTAAATGCTATAGGATTTGTACCTTGTATTAGATTGGCTACTGAGAATTAGAATATTCACTACAGAAGATGATTTATTGTATTGTAACAAGCTCCTCGCTCTCTTAACTCCTCTCCTCTTAGTAATGCTCTTCTCCTCTTAGTAACGCTCTTAGTAACTCTCTTAGTAGCTCTCTTAGTAATGCTCTTCTCCTCTTAGTAGCTCTCTTAGTAACTCTCTTGCTCTTCTTCTTCCTCTTAATTCAGCTCTCCTCTTAGTTTGTCTCTCTTGCTCTTTACACTCTTAGCTCTCAGCCTCTTGCTCTAGCTCTCTCGCTCACTCTCTCTCCCTCTCTTACACCTTGGGCCTGCTTGGAGCTGCAGCTGGCAGCTCTAAGCAGTGCCCCTGTACCCACGCCCTCTGCAATAAACTGCATGCTCCAAAGACCTGCTTATAGAGATCTCTCGTCGCCGTCCATCTCCAGCCGGGCCCGACCGAACCCACACCCTCATCACCATCATCGCCATCAATTTCGACATTTGTGATGCTGGGGAACTACAAGGAAGCCTGGCTCCTCTGTGACACCACCACAGAAGCTCAGGGGAGCCCTGGAGACCGTGCTGATGCTATTGAACCTGATGCAACCCTGCCTCCTCTGTGACACCACAGAAGCTCTTGGAGCCCTGGAGACCGTGCTGATGCTATGGAACCTGATGCAACCCTGCCTCCTCTGTGACACCACAGAACCTCTGGGAGCCCTGGAGACCGTGCTGATGCTATGGAACCTGATGCAACCCTGCCTCCACTGTGACACCACAGAAGCTCAGGGAGCCCTGGAGACTGTGGTGATGCTATGGAACCTGATGCAACCCTGCCTCCACTGTGACACCACAGAACCTCTGGGAGCCCTGGAGACCGTGCTGATGCTATGGAACCTGATGCAACCCTGCCTCCACTGTGACACCACAGAAGCTCGGGGAGCTCTGCAGACCGTGGGGATGCTGGCGAAGCTGACGGAACCCTGGGCACCACAGTGACGCTATGGAACCTGGTGGAACCGAGGGGCCACAGTGACACTGTGGGGCCTTTTGGAAGCAACAGGACCCTGGTGGGAAGCCACGGGATGATTAATCCTGCACGAACCTGCTCCAGGTGGGCTCCTCTCTCCCGGCTTCCACAGGTGCTGCTAGGATCCCACTCCGGCACTGGCTTGGCACGGGCTCACGGCTTCCTTTGGCAATGGCTCTGCTCCAGGATGGCATGCTGCAGAGAATGCAGGTAGATTTTGTGCTCACTCCTGGCATGCAGCTGGACAATAAAGCCTGATCCAGCCCCCCCTCAGCATATGTCCGGCTCTGGCATTGGGGCGGGGCAACTTTGGGAGCAGCCCCAGCCCTGCTCCTGCTCCCGGCTGGGCACCCAGCTGCTGGGACACAGGTGTGTCCTGATGCCACCGTCTACTCCTTTGAGAAGGGGAGGACAGAGTGCATCAGGGAGTTTGGTGTGGCTTACATGCGGCAAGGAGAAGGTGCAGCCCCAAACTGGCTTTCACTTCTAGAACCTTTTGCTATTGCGGGAGCAGCTGCTGGAGCTTTTCAACCGAGCTGCAAGAGTGAAAAGTGTGATGGCATGTCTATCTGAGAAGGAAGGTTCGGTGCCGCAGCCTGTTGTGCACAATTTATATGCTGATAAGAGAAGGGGGTGCTTTTGCAACGTTTTCCTTCCTGACACTTCTGTCTCTGTGAGCTTTAGCTGCTTGGACTCAGGGATACCGAAGGTGTGTGAAAGTGACTGGGATGCGAGAATCATGTTGCACAGGGAACAGGGAAGGTCAGCAAATGTTTCCTGTCCTGGCACATCTCTCAGTCTGAACTGCAGCTGCAGATGCTTCACTTCCGCCAAGGACTCTGCCACCTTGAGAGAAGGATGCGCTCTATGGAGTTGAGAAAGAAAGTGCGTCTCACTAGCTTCTTTCCTCTACTTCATAGACAGCAAAGGGGCTATGAAAGGCAGCACTGGCTTTTTGTTCTAGGACTTCTTCTTTACAAGCAGCTGCTGGATGTTTGGAAGGGGGTTTGGGATATGCAAAAATGAGAGGCTAAGATGGTAAGAGGGTAAGATGGAAGTCATCTGGCAAAAGCAGAGCTCACAAAAGGGCCAGCTGAGAAAGCTCTTGCTGCCTACAACTTCAACTGCACCCCTCAAAGCAGCAGCACACACGCTGCTCTCGGCACTTTCCTTCTCAGCTCTACGCACCATCCTAAGCCTTGCCTCTCCCACACTCAGGATCCAAAGACAACGGCACCAGGGACTGCTCACACACTAAAGGCACCAGGACAAAAGGCTCACCAGCTTGGCCTTTGCATTCCCGCTGACAGCTCCACAGCTTGAACCCAGAGAACTGCCTGCTGCCAACAGCCTTTCCAATCACTCTGAGCACCTCATGACAAGGAGTGTGGGGAATGAATCTCCAGCAGCCTCCTGCCCCAGGCTGTCCCCCGGGAGCAGCCCTGCTCCAGGCCGTGACTGCCACCTGCACAGCCAAAGGACCCAGAACCGGTGTTACACACCACGGCTGTGCCTGGCACAGAGACACCAGTGGCCACACAAGTGGCCATGGCACTGTCCACACACAGTCCCTGCTGCTGCTCCCCCAGCCGCTGGCACCAACTCCCAGCCACCCACTCCTAAAGCCACGGGGCCCACTGGGACACTGCGGGGGCTCGTGGAAGCCAGCGGCCATTGTGACACAGCGGGGCTGCACAGAGCCCACGGTGCTTTGTGACCCGTGGCTCCCAGGAGAGCCTTTGTTGTTGGGGAAGATGAAACAGGAAAGCCTTATAAATATGATTGCCTAACAAAAGATTCTGGGAATATGAAAACTGTGAGCGACATCGAAATGAAGGCCATCTTTGAGATATAGAGTCTTAGTTACTGAACAACTGGAAAACAATGGTATAGCCGGCTGAAGGTAATCCCCTCTTGATTGAACAATACCCTCTGCTTGCAGACAGGTCCAAGGGTCAGAGCAGACCCTACTAGCTCAGCAGAAGGGGTCCAAAGAGTAGTTTTTAGAAGTTAAAATGTAACACTCTATGGTAATGTAAGAACTCTTATAGGCTGTATGTAAATGCTATAGGATTTGTACCTTGTATTAGATTGGCTACTGAGAATTAGAATATTCACTACAGAAGATGATTTATTGTATTGTAACAAGCTCCTCGCTCTCTTAACTCCTCTCCTCTTAGTAATGCTCTTCTCCTCTTAGTAACGCTCTTAGTAACTCTCTTAGTAGCTCTCTTAGTAATGCTCTTCTCCTCTTAGTAGCTCTCTTAGTAACTCTCTTGCTCTTCTTCTTCCTCTTAATTCAGCTCTCCTCTTAGTTTGTCTCTCTTGCTCTTTACACTCTTAGCTCTCAGCCTCTTGCTCTAGCTCTCTCGCTCACTCTCTCTCCCTCTCTTACACCTTGGGCCTGCTTGGAGCTGCAGCTGGCAGCTCTAAGCAGTGCCCCTGTACCCACGCCCTCTGCAATAAACTGCATGCTCCAAAGACCTGCTTATAGAGATCTCTCGTCGCCGTCCATCTCCAGCCGGGCCCGACCGAACCCACACCCTCATCACCATCATCGCCATCAATTTCGACAAACTGGCGCCCAAACGTGAGTGAAGGCCTGATTCAGCTTCTTCCACCTGTGAGAGACTTCGCCATGGACGGTAACTAAAAGACCAGTTATAGCCACCTGGAACGTGTCGTGAGCACGGCATACCGTTGCTGCGCAGCGTAAAAGCCGGAGCTCTATAACTCTGCTGAGGCAGCCCTCGAGCACGGGGAGCCGTTACTTCGTAGCAATTACCTGGAGCTCTCGGAGGGAGGAAATTGCCTGGCAGTCCTCGAGCACAGACGGCCACTGCTGCGCAGCGGTTACCTGGAGCTCTTTGAGGAAGTTTGCCGTGGTACCCCTCGAGCACGGACACGCTGCTAAGCAGTGCAGACCGGAGCTCTTAGGAGGGATCCAGCCGCGCGCCCGAGCACAGGCGGGTATTGCTCAGCACCGCCCGCGCTGGAGCTCTGAGTGGAGACACCTGCGAGGTCCCGAGCACGGAAAGCCGTTGCCAAGCGACGCCTGAAACCGGAGCTCTGAGGAGGGACCCGACAGCAGCGTCCTGAGCGCCGTGTGGAGAGCCTGGCCAGCCCCCCACGACGGACTTCTGATTAAGGACCCTGCCCCCTGCGACATCTAGGTGAGTATCATACTGGTCAATAATGGGACAAACTCACTCTGCCCATGACAGACATCTCTATAAACAACTTAAGTACTTACTAAGCTCCGGTCCAAGTCAATTACCTAAACAGGAGCTAAAAAACCTCTTAGAATGGACTCTGATTAATTTCCCAAATGCTGACCGTTCAGCCGTCTTTACAAGAGACTTCTGGGACACAGTTCGGGTTAAACTCTTTAATAATATCTCCCGCCGGGATTGGGCTGCCGCGGAGCTGGTCCCGGCTTGCAGAGCGCTCGTGGAGCTGTTTGCTGTGAAGGCGCCGCCCGCAGCAGCCACCTCGCCGGGTCCCGCTCCTGCTGCGAGCCCGCCCCTTGCCGCCGCGAGCCTGCAACCGGGCACGGCCCCCGCCCCGCCGCCGGACCTCACGGCTCCGGTACCCGCGGTCCAGCTGTCTCGTGCCGCCCCGCCCCACCCCCCCGCGGTCCCTGCACCGGTCACCCCTGCCCCACCGGACTCCACCGCCCCCCCCACCGCCCCCGTCATCTCCACCCCCACGGTCCCGTTAGTCCCTGCTGTCCCGCCTCTCGCGGCTCCGGTAGCCGCGGTCCGACTGACTCGTGCCGCCCCGCCCCCCGCCCCCGCTGTCCTGGCAGCCGTCACCCCTGTCCCACCGGACCCTACGACCCCCTCCACCGCTCCCCCCATCCCCGCCCCCCCCATCCCGTTCCTCCCTGCTGCCCCGGCTCCCGCGGTCCCCGCCCTCGGCTCCAGCGTCTTCGCGGCCCCGTCCCTCGCTCCTCCCACCCCGTCCGCCAGCGCCTTCGCGGCCCCGCCCCCCGCCGATAGCCCCGCGGGGCCAGCGGCTGCTCCCCAGCCACCTACGGGTCCTACCGCTCCCCTAGCCGCGCCTGTTATGGCTGTAGCCACCATCATAGCCGGCCCCCCGCAAAGCCAGGCGGCGACCCTTCTTCCAGCCCCCCAGGTCCCCCTCGCCGCCACCGACACGGCGCCGGTGGTGGTCAACGTCCCGTCCGCGTCCGTGGGACACGGAGCGCCCCAGCCCCGCCAGCCACCTGGTGCCGGCGCTGCAGCGCCTACACAGATGGCTGCTGCCTCTCCCGTGCCTGCCGCTGCTCCAGCCCCGTCTCCTGGCACCGCCGCGCCGGCAGCCACACCAGCCCAGCCTGCAAACTCCCAGCGGCAGCACGCCGCGGTCCAGCCGCCGACTGGCCCACCGTTCGCCATGGCCCCACCGCAACATACTCCCGCCGCCTCCACGCCGGCCCTCCCGCCTCCCGCAGCCCCGGGATCGTCTCCTGCCGACGGGACAGCCCTGCCACCTCCCGCTCTCCCCGACACACAGACAGCGGCCATCACAGTCCGCCACGTTGACCTGATGGCGTAACCCACGCACGCTCACACTTCTCCAACCACAGCACTGCTCACGGAACTAGCTCCGCCACCGCCCCCCACGGCTTTCACCTCGCCTTCAATAGAGCCACCCGCACCCCCTCGCCCGCTGCCGCGGAGCCGGTTGCTCGCGGCCCCCCCGCCTCCTCGCCCGCCACCGCGGAGATCGGCAGTGCCATCGCCGCCCCCGCCGGGGCCCTCCGGCACCGCACAGCTGTATCCCTCGGCTACCGCCGCCCAGCAACATCCCTCCGCGCAGCTCAGCCTCGCCTCACAAGCCGCAAACAGGGGGGGAACGGAGGGCAGTGGTGCAGCTCCAGTGGCAGGGAAGACGGAGAGCCGCTCTGCCCGAGCTGATGCTTTAAATCTAACACCAGGAAACCCTGAAAAGCAGCCAGATTTGTTTGCAATGAGCCCCAGAGTCCCGCCAGCGAGCGGCTGGGATCTTGCAACCCATAAGGAGAAAACGAGTTCTGAGAGTTTGTTAGCGCTACTTTCTGAATCAAAAAATCCTCCAAAGTGCTCAGATTATTCTCAATTAACAGATTGGCATGAAATAAGACTCCAAAGCTGTAAAGATGAAAGTCTATTAGCTAAGCCTGTGATAGCTAGCCAACAGCCTGACAGTCCCAAAACGTGGGTTCCCATCCCCACTCACGAAATTAAAGAACTAAGAAGGGCTGTAAGAGATAGTGGTATTTGCTCACCGTATCTTAAACAACTGCTAAAAAGTACCCTAAAAAGAACACATCAAACCCTAAAACGCATTTTAGATCAACAGAGAGGGGGAGAAGTCCAGGATACACCTCAAAGGAGGTTGAACAAGGCTTTGTATGTTTACAATTTTTTGAATAGCTCTGCAGAAGAGCCTGATCCCCCCATTTATAGACATTTTTTGAACAACAAAAAAGCAAAACTGAAAGAGCGCCCCCCAGTTTTGATTAAAAATCTAGACTCAGGAAAAATAGAAGGACCATACAATCTTATAATGTGGGGGAAGGGGTTTGCATGTGTTTCCACAGGTGAAGGAATCAAGTGGGTTCCAGCAAAAAACGTGAAGCCATACCTCGCATCAAAGCCTGCTGATGCCACCACACCAGCCAGTGACTCTGCAAGTGGAAGCCAGGAAGCAAGCACCCAGACCTGAACTGCGCAGAATCACCAGAAGAAAGTGATCTGCCAAAAACAGCTCAAGAAAAGAATGGAGTTTTCTCATTTGCGCGCGTGCATGTTGCTTTTATTCTTTTGTTTTAGTTTTTGTAGTGAAGCTTTACCTGTGAATCAACCAAAGACAAATGTCTGGGTTGCTTTAGCCAAATCCGCAGGCTCCGATACCATCTGTCTATCTGACACAAGCCCTGACAAACCTTTTTCAACCTGTTTAGTTGGAGTACCTCTTCCAGAAGGTTTTGATAATATTACTCTTGATAAGTATTGGCCATATGACGATCATCATGTATCTCCAACTCCCAGCCATAGACACCAAACTTATATTGATAATTCTAAAATTGATAAATCTGACCTTCAAGAGCTAGAAATCCTAGGTTCGTTAACTATGGATACCTGCTATTTCTTTCACTTTCAAGGAGAAAACGGTCCCCATTTAAATGTTACCCCATATCACCCAGCTTATAGCAATGTAACTTCTTGGTGTAGTCAAGTTAAGCTTCTTATATATGACGAACCTCATGCAGATCGTTTTAGCAAACTTCCTATTCGATTCCCCAGAGGAATTTGGCTCATCTGTGGAGACAGGGCCTGGCAAGGTATACCTTCAAAAATAGATGGTGGCCCTTGTGCTCTGGGACAACTTACAATTATTGCTCCCAGTGTCAAAGAGGTAATCAAAAAGAAAAGCAGAAAGATCAGATCTTCCTGGGGACATCAGTACGATAGTGACTGTGATAGTGACTTCCACCCTTGGAACTCTGGAAAATCAATTGTTGCAAGCATTTTTCTACCTCAGTTAAGCTCCTCAATTGCTTTAAAACAGTTAAACAAGTTGGGATGTTGGCTCAGCAAGGAGGTAAATGCCACCTCTACTATGATCAGTGATCTGTTAACCGATGAAGAGGCAGTCAGACATGCCACTTTACAAAATAGAGCTGCCGTTGATTATCTTTTATTAGCACATGGGCACGGCTGTGAAGATTTTGAAGGATTATGCTGTATGAACTTATCCGATCATTCTGTTTCCATTCACAAACAGCTACAAAACCTAAAGGATCTAGCTAACCAAATTAGAACAGATGACCCGTCTTGGCTGGACAGTTTGTTTGATGATTGGAGCTTTGCACCTTGGCTAAGGGAACTCTGTAAAATAGGCTTGATTATTCTAGTAGTAATAATTATAGTTTTAGTAGCAGTACCTTGTATGCTTCAGTGTGTGCAAAAAATAACGAGTAGGACTGTATCTAATATCTTAGTTGTTCATCAGAACGGGGGAGACGTTGGGGAAGATGAAACAGGAAAGCCTTATAAATATGATTGCCTAACAAAAGATTCTGGGAATATGAAAACTGTGAGCGACATCGAAATGAAGGCCATCTTTGAGATATAGAGTCTTAGTTACTGAACAACTGGAAAACAATGGTATAGCCGGCTGAAGGTAATCCCCTCTTGATTGAACAATACCCTCTGCTTGCAGACAGGTCCAAGGGTCAGAGCAGACCCTACTAGCTCAGCAGAAGGGGTCCAAAGAGTAGTTTTTAGAAGTTAAAATGTAACACTCTATGGTAATGTAAGAACTCTTATAGGCTGTATGTAAATGCTATAGGATTTGTACCTTGTATTAGATTGGCTACTGAGAATTAGAATATTCACTACAGAAGATGATTTATTGTATTGTAACAAGCTCCTCGCTCTCTTAACTCCTCTCCTCTTAGTAATGCTCTTCTCCTCTTAGTAACGCTCTTAGTAACTCTCTTAGTAGCTCTCTTAGTAATGCTCTTCTCCTCTTAGTAGCTCTCTTAGTAACTCTCTTGCTCTTCTTCTTCCTCTTAATTCAGCTCTCCTCTTAGTTTGTCTCTCTTGCTCTTTACACTCTTAGCTCTCAGCCTCTTGCTCTAGCTCTCTCGCTCACTCTCTCTCCCTCTCTTACACCTTGGGCCTGCTTGGAGCTGCAGCTGGCAGCTCTAAGCAGTGCCCCTGTACCCACGCCCTCTGCAATAAACTGCATGCTCCAAAGACCTGCTTATAGAGATCTCTCGTCGCCGTCCATCTCCAGCCGGGCCCGACCGAACCCACACCCTCATCACCATCATCGCCATCAATTTCGACATTTGTGATGCTGGGGAACTACAAGGAAGCCTGGCTCCTCTGTGACACCACCACAGAAGCTCAGGGGAGCCCTGGAGACCGTGCTGATGCTATTGAACCTGATGCAACCCTGCCTCCTCTGTGACACCACAGAAGCTCTTGGAGCCCTGGAGACCGTGCTGATGCTATGGAACCTGATGCAACCCTGCCTCCTCTGTGACACCACAGAACCTCTGGGAGCCCTGGAGACCGTGCTGATGCTATGGAACCTGATGCAACCCTGCCTCCACTGTGACACCACAGAAGCTCAGGGAGCCCTGGAGACTGTGGTGATGCTATGGAACCTGATGCAACCCTGCCTCCACTGTGACACCACAGAACCTCTGGGAGCCCTGGAGACCGTGCTGATGCTATGGAACCTGATGCAACCCTGCCTCCACTGTGACACCACAGAAGCTCGGGGAGCTCTGCAGACCGTGGGGATGCTGGCGAAGCTGACGGAACCCTGGGCACCACAGTGACGCTATGGAACCTGGTGGAACCGAGGGGCCACAGTGACACTGTGGGGCCTTTTGGAAGCAACAGGACCCTGGTGGGAAGCCACGGGATGATTAATCCTGCACGAACCTGCTCCAGGTGGGCTCCTCTCTCCCGGCTTCCACAGGTGCTGCTAGGATCCCACTCCGGCACTGGCTTGGCACGGGCTCACGGCTTCCTTTGGCAATGGCTCTGCTCCAGGATGGCATGCTGCAGAGAATGCAGGTAGATTTTGTGCTCACTCCTGGCATGCAGCTGGACAATAAAGCCTGATCCAGCCCCCCCTCAGCATATGTCCGGCTCTGGCATTGGGGCGGGGCAACTTTGGGAGCAGCCCCAGCCCTGCTCCTGCTCCCGGCTGGGCACCCAGCTGCTGGGACACAGGTGTGTCCTGATGCCACCGTCTACTCCTTTGAGAAGGGGAGGACAGAGTGCATCAGGGAGTTTGGTGTGGCTTACATGCGGCAAGGAGAAGGTGCAGCCCCAAACTGGCTTTCACTTCTAGAACCTTTTGCTATTGCGGGAGCAGCTGCTGGAGCTTTTCAACCGAGCTGCAAGAGTGAAAAGTGTGATGGCATGTCTATCTGAGAAGGAAGGTTCGGTGCCGCAGCCTGTTGTGCACAATTTATATGCTGATAAGAGAAGGGGGTGCTTTTGCAACGTTTTCCTTCCTGACACTTCTGTCTCTGTGAGCTTTAGCTGCTTGGACTCAGGGATACCGAAGGTGTGTGAAAGTGACTGGGATGCGAGAATCATGTTGCACAGGGAACAGGGAAGGTCAGCAAATGTTTCCTGTCCTGGCACATCTCTCAGTCTGAACTGCAGCTGCAGATGCTTCACTTCCGCCAAGGACTCTGCCACCTTGAGAGAAGGATGCGCTCTATGGAGTTGAGAAAGAAAGTGCGTCTCACTAGCTTCTTTCCTCTACTTCATAGACAGCAAAGGGGCTATGAAAGGCAGCACTGGCTTTTTGTTCTAGGACTTCTTCTTTACAAGCAGCTGCTGGATGTTTGGAAGGGGGTTTGGGATATGCAAAAATGAGAGGCTAAGATGGTAAGAGGGTAAGATGGAAGTCATCTGGCAAAAGCAGAGCTCACAAAAGGGCCAGCTGAGAAAGCTCTTGCTGCCTACAACTTCAACTGCACCCCTCAAAGCAGCAGCACACACGCTGCTCTCGGCACTTTCCTTCTCAGCTCTACGCACCATCCTAAGCCTTGCCTCTCCCACACTCAGGATCCAAAGACAACGGCACCAGGGACTGCTCACACACTAAAGGCACCAGGACAAAAGGCTCACCAGCTTGGCCTTTGCATTCCCGCTGACAGCTCCACAGCTTGAACCCAGAGAACTGCCTGCTGCCAACAGCCTTTCCAATCACTCTGAGCACCTCATGACAAGGAGTGTGGGGAATGAATCTCCAGCAGCCTCCTGCCCCAGGCTGTCCCCCGGGAGCAGCCCTGCTCCAGGCCGTGACTGCCACCTGCACAGCCAAAGGACCCAGAACCGGTGTTACACACCACGGCTGTGCCTGGCACAGAGACACCAGTGGCCACACAAGTGGCCATGGCACTGTCCACACACAGTCCCTGCTGCTGCTCCCCCAGCCGCTGGCACCAACTCCCAGCCACCCACTCCTAAAGCCACGGGGCCCACTGGGACACTGCGGGGGCTCGTGGAAGCCAGCGGCCATTGTGACACAGCGGGGCTGCACAGAGCCCACGGTGCTTTGTGACCCGTGGCTCCCAGGAGAGCCTTTGTTGTTGGGGAAGATGAAACAGGAAAGCCTTATAAATATGATTGCCTAACAAAAGATTCTGGGAATATGAAAACTGTGAGCGACATCGAAATGAAGGCCATCTTTGAGATATAGAGTCTTAGTTACTGAACAACTGGAAAACAATGGTATAGCCGGCTGAAGGTAATCCCCTCTTGATTGAACAATACCCTCTGCTTGCAGACAGGTCCAAGGGTCAGAGCAGACCCTACTAGCTCAGCAGAAGGGGTCCAAAGAGTAGTTTTTAGAAGTTAAAATGTAACACTCTATGGTAATGTAAGAACTCTTATAGGCTGTATGTAAATGCTATAGGATTTGTACCTTGTATTAGATTGGCTACTGAGAATTAGAATATTCACTACAGAAGATGATTTATTGTATTGTAACAAGCTCCTCGCTCTCTTAACTCCTCTCCTCTTAGTAATGCTCTTCTCCTCTTAGTAACGCTCTTAGTAACTCTCTTAGTAGCTCTCTTAGTAATGCTCTTCTCCTCTTAGTAGCTCTCTTAGTAACTCTCTTGCTCTTCTTCTTCCTCTTAATTCAGCTCTCCTCTTAGTTTGTCTCTCTTGCTCTTTACACTCTTAGCTCTCAGCCTCTTGCTCTAGCTCTCTCGCTCACTCTCTCTCCCTCTCTTACACCTTGGGCCTGCTTGGAGCTGCAGCTGGCAGCTCTAAGCAGTGCCCCTGTACCCACGCCCTCTGCAATAAACTGCATGCTCCAAAGACCTGCTTATAGAGATCTCTCGTCGCCGTCCATCTCCAGCCGGGCCCGACCGAACCCACACCCTCATCACCATCATCGCCATCAATTTCGACAAACTGGCGCCCAAACGTGAGTGAAGGCCTGATTCAGCTTCTTCCACCTGTGAGAGACTTCGCCATGGACGGTAACTAAAAGACCAGTTATAGCCACCTGGAACGTGTCGTGAGCACGGCATACCGTTGCTGCGCAGCGTAAAAGCCGGAGCTCTATAACTCTGCTGAGGCAGCCCTCGAGCACGGGGAGCCGTTACTTCGTAGCAATTACCTGGAGCTCTCGGAGGGAGGAAATTGCCTGGCAGTCCTCGAGCACAGACGGCCACTGCTGCGCAGCGGTTACCTGGAGCTCTTTGAGGAAGTTTGCCGTGGTACCCCTCGAGCACGGACACGCTGCTAAGCAGTGCAGACCGGAGCTCTTAGGAGGGATCCAGCCGCGCGCCCGAGCACAGGCGGGTATTGCTCAGCACCGCCCGCGCTGGAGCTCTGAGTGGAGACACCTGCGAGGTCCCGAGCACGGAAAGCCGTTGCCAAGCGACGCCTGAAACCGGAGCTCTGAGGAGGGACCCGACAGCAGCGTCCTGAGCGCCGTGTGGAGAGCCTGGCCAGCCCCCCACGACGGACTTCTGATTAAGGACCCTGCCCCCTGCGACATCTAGGTGAGTATCATACTGGTCAATAATGGGACAAACTCACTCTGCCCATGACAGACATCTCTATAAACAACTTAAGTACTTACTAAGCTCCGGTCCAAGTCAATTACCTAAACAGGAGCTAAAAAACCTCTTAGAATGGACTCTGATTAATTTCCCAAATGCTGACCGTTCAGCCGTCTTTACAAGAGACTTCTGGGACACAGTTCGGGTTAAACTCTTTAATAATATCTCCCGCCGGGATTGGGCTGCCGCGGAGCTGGTCCCGGCTTGCAGAGCGCTCGTGGAGCTGTTTGCTGTGAAGGCGCCGCCCGCAGCAGCCACCTCGCCGGGTCCCGCTCCTGCTGCGAGCCCGCCCCTTGCCGCCGCGAGCCTGCAACCGGGCACGGCCCCCGCCCCGCCGCCGGACCTCACGGCTCCGGTACCCGCGGTCCAGCTGTCTCGTGCCGCCCCGCCCCACCCCCCCGCGGTCCCTGCACCGGTCACCCCTGCCCCACCGGACTCCACCGCCCCCCCCACCGCCCCCGTCATCTCCACCCCCACGGTCCCGTTAGTCCCTGCTGTCCCGCCTCTCGCGGCTCCGGTAGCCGCGGTCCGACTGACTCGTGCCGCCCCGCCCCCCGCCCCCGCTGTCCTGGCAGCCGTCACCCCTGTCCCACCGGACCCTACGACCCCCTCCACCGCTCCCCCCATCCCCGCCCCCCCCATCCCGTTCCTCCCTGCTGCCCCGGCTCCCGCGGTCCCCGCCCTCGGCTCCAGCGTCTTCGCGGCCCCGTCCCTCGCTCCTCCCACCCCGTCCGCCAGCGCCTTCGCGGCCCCGCCCCCCGCCGATAGCCCCGCGGGGCCAGCGGCTGCTCCCCAGCCACCTACGGGTCCTACCGCTCCCCTAGCCGCGCCTGTTATGGCTGTAGCCACCATCATAGCCGGCCCCCCGCAAAGCCAGGCGGCGACCCTTCTTCCAGCCCCCCAGGTCCCCCTCGCCGCCACCGACACGGCGCCGGTGGTGGTCAACGTCCCGTCCGCGTCCGTGGGACACGGAGCGCCCCAGCCCCGCCAGCCACCTGGTGCCGGCGCTGCAGCGCCTACACAGATGGCTGCTGCCTCTCCCGTGCCTGCCGCTGCTCCAGCCCCGTCTCCTGGCACCGCCGCGCCGGCAGCCACACCAGCCCAGCCTGCAAACTCCCAGCGGCAGCACGCCGCGGTCCAGCCGCCGACTGGCCCACCGTTCGCCATGGCCCCACCGCAACATACTCCCGCCGCCTCCACGCCGGCCCTCCCGCCTCCCGCAGCCCCGGGATCGTCTCCTGCCGACGGGACAGCCCTGCCACCTCCCGCTCTCCCCGACACACAGACAGCGGCCATCACAGTCCGCCACGTTGACCTGATGGCGTAACCCACGCACGCTCACACTTCTCCAACCACAGCACTGCTCACGGAACTAGCTCCGCCACCGCCCCCCACGGCTTTCACCTCGCCTTCAATAGAGCCACCCGCACCCCCTCGCCCGCTGCCGCGGAGCCGGTTGCTCGCGGCCCCCCCGCCTCCTCGCCCGCCACCGCGGAGATCGGCAGTGCCATCGCCGCCCCCGCCGGGGCCCTCCGGCACCGCACAGCTGTATCCCTCGGCTACCGCCGCCCAGCAACATCCCTCCGCGCAGCTCAGCCTCGCCTCACAAGCCGCAAACAGGGGGGGAACGGAGGGCAGTGGTGCAGCTCCAGTGGCAGGGAAGACGGAGAGCCGCTCTGCCCGAGCTGATGCTTTAAATCTAACACCAGGAAACCCTGAAAAGCAGCCAGATTTGTTTGCAATGAGCCCCAGAGTCCCGCCAGCGAGCGGCTGGGATCTTGCAACCCATAAGGAGAAAACGAGTTCTGAGAGTTTGTTAGCGCTACTTTCTGAATCAAAAAATCCTCCAAAGTGCTCAGATTATTCTCAATTAACAGATTGGCATGAAATAAGACTCCAAAGCTGTAAAGATGAAAGTCTATTAGCTAAGCCTGTGATAGCTAGCCAACAGCCTGACAGTCCCAAAACGTGGGTTCCCATCCCCACTCACGAAATTAAAGAACTAAGAAGGGCTGTAAGAGATAGTGGTATTTGCTCACCGTATCTTAAACAACTGCTAAAAAGTACCCTAAAAAGAACACATCAAACCCTAAAACGCATTTTAGATCAACAGAGAGGGGGAGAAGTCCAGGATACACCTCAAAGGAGGTTGAACAAGGCTTTGTATGTTTACAATTTTTTGAATAGCTCTGCAGAAGAGCCTGATCCCCCCATTTATAGACATTTTTTGAACAACAAAAAAGCAAAACTGAAAGAGCGCCCCCCAGTTTTGATTAAAAATCTAGACTCAGGAAAAATAGAAGGACCATACAATCTTATAATGTGGGGGAAGGGGTTTGCATGTGTTTCCACAGGTGAAGGAATCAAGTGGGTTCCAGCAAAAAACGTGAAGCCATACCTCGCATCAAAGCCTGCTGATGCCACCACACCAGCCAGTGACTCTGCAAGTGGAAGCCAGGAAGCAAGCACCCAGACCTGAACTGCGCAGAATCACCAGAAGAAAGTGATCTGCCAAAAACAGCTCAAGAAAAGAATGGAGTTTTCTCATTTGCGCGCGTGCATGTTGCTTTTATTCTTTTGTTTTAGTTTTTGTAGTGAAGCTTTACCTGTGAATCAACCAAAGACAAATGTCTGGGTTGCTTTAGCCAAATCCGCAGGCTCCGATACCATCTGTCTATCTGACACAAGCCCTGACAAACCTTTTTCAACCTGTTTAGTTGGAGTACCTCTTCCAGAAGGTTTTGATAATATTACTCTTGATAAGTATTGGCCATATGACGATCATCATGTATCTCCAACTCCCAGCCATAGACACCAAACTTATATTGATAATTCTAAAATTGATAAATCTGACCTTCAAGAGCTAGAAATCCTAGGTTCGTTAACTATGGATACCTGCTATTTCTTTCACTTTCAAGGAGAAAACGGTCCCCATTTAAATGTTACCCCATATCACCCAGCTTATAGCAATGTAACTTCTTGGTGTAGTCAAGTTAAGCTTCTTATATATGACGAACCTCATGCAGATCGTTTTAGCAAACTTCCTATTCGATTCCCCAGAGGAATTTGGCTCATCTGTGGAGACAGGGCCTGGCAAGGTATACCTTCAAAAATAGATGGTGGCCCTTGTGCTCTGGGACAACTTACAATTATTGCTCCCAGTGTCAAAGAGGTAATCAAAAAGAAAAGCAGAAAGATCAGATCTTCCTGGGGACATCAGTACGATAGTGACTGTGATAGTGACTTCCACCCTTGGAACTCTGGAAAATCAATTGTTGCAAGCATTTTTCTACCTCAGTTAAGCTCCTCAATTGCTTTAAAACAGTTAAACAAGTTGGGATGTTGGCTCAGCAAGGAGGTAAATGCCACCTCTACTATGATCAGTGATCTGTTAACCGATGAAGAGGCAGTCAGACATGCCACTTTACAAAATAGAGCTGCCGTTGATTATCTTTTATTAGCACATGGGCACGGCTGTGAAGATTTTGAAGGATTATGCTGTATGAACTTATCCGATCATTCTGTTTCCATTCACAAACAGCTACAAAACCTAAAGGATCTAGCTAACCAAATTAGAACAGATGACCCGTCTTGGCTGGACAGTTTGTTTGATGATTGGAGCTTTGCACCTTGGCTAAGGGAACTCTGTAAAATAGGCTTGATTATTCTAGTAGTAATAATTATAGTTTTAGTAGCAGTACCTTGTATGCTTCAGTGTGTGCAAAAAATAACGAGTAGGACTGTATCTAATATCTTAGTTGTTCATCAGAACGGGGGAGATGTTGGGGAAGATGAAACAGGAAAGCCTTATAAATATGATTGCCTAACAAAAGATTCTGGGAATATGAAAACTGTGAGCGACATCGAAATGAAGGCCATCTTTGAGATATAGAGTCTTAGTTACTGAACAACTGGAAAACAATGGTATAGCCGGCTGAAGGTAATCCCCTCTTGATTGAACAATACCCTCTGCTTGCAGACAGGTCCAAGGGTCAGAGCAGACCCTACTAGCTCAGCAGAAGGGGTCCAAAGAGTAGTTTTTAGAAGTTAAAATGTAACACTCTATGGTAATGTAAGAACTCTTATAGGCTGTATGTAAATGCTATAGGATTTGTACCTTGTATTAGATTGGCTACTGAGAATTAGAATATTCACTACAGAAGATGATTTATTGTATTGTAACAAGCTCCTCGCTCTCTTAACTCCTCTCCTCTTAGTAATGCTCTTCTCCTCTTAGTAACGCTCTTAGTAACTCTCTTAGTAGCTCTCTTAGTAATGCTCTTCTCCTCTTAGTAGCTCTCTTAGTAACTCTCTTGCTCTTCTTCTTCCTCTTAATTCAGCTCTCCTCTTAGTTTGTCTCTCTTGCTCTTTACACTCTTAGCTCTCAGCCTCTTGCTCTAGCTCTCTCGCTCACTCTCTCTCCCTCTCTTACACCTTGGGCCTGCTTGGAGCTGCAGCTGGCAGCTCTAAGCAGTGCCCCTGTACCCACGCCCTCTGCAATAAACTGCATGCTCCAAAGACCTGCTTATAGAGATCTCTCGTCGCCGTCCATCTCCAGCCGGGCCCGACCGAACCCACACCCTCATCACCATCATCGCCATCAATTTCGACATTTGTGATGCTGGGGAACTACAAGGAAGCCTGGCTCCTCTGTGACACCACCACAGAAGCTCAGGGGAGCCCTGGAGACCGTGCTGATGCTATGGAACCTGATGCAACCCTGCCTCCTCTGTGACACCACAGAAGCTCTTGGAGCCCTGGAGACCGTGGTGATGCTATGGAACCTGATGCAACCCTGCCTCCTCTGTGACACCACAGAACCTCTGGGAGCCCTGGAGACCGTGCTGATGCTATGGAACCTGATGCAACCCTGCCTCCACTGTGACACCACAGAAGCTCAGGGAGCCCTGGAGACTGTGGTGATGCTATGGAACCTGATGCAACCCTGCCTCCACTGTGACACCACAGAACCTCTGGGAGCCCTGGAGACCGTGCTGATGCTATGGAACCTGATGCAACCCTGCCTCCACTGTGACACCACAGAAGCTCGGGGAGCTCTGCAGACCGTGGGGATGCTGGCGAAGCTGACGGAACCCTGGGCACCACAGTGACGCTATGGAACCTGGTGGAACCGAGGGGCCACAGTGACACTGTGGGGCCTTTTGGAAGCAACAGGACCCTGGTGGGAAGCCACGGGATGATTAATCCTGCACGAACCTGCTCCAGGTGGGCTCCTCTCTCCCGGCTTCCACAGGTGCTGCTAGGATCCCACTCCGGCACTGGCTTGGCACGGGCTGACGGCTTCCTTTGGCAATGGCTCTGCTCCAGGATGGCATGCTGCAGAGAATGCAGGTAGATTTTGTGCTCACTCCTGGCATGCAGCTGGACAATAAAGCCTGATCCAGCCCCCCCTCAGCATATGTCCGGCTCTGGCATTGGGGCGGGGCAACTTTGGGAGCAGCCCCAGCCCTGCTCCTGCTCCCGGCTGGGCACCCAGCTGCTGGGACACAGGTGTGTCCTGATGCCACCGTCTACTCCTTTGAGAAGGGGAGGACAGAGTGCATCAGGGAGTTTGGTGTGGCTTACATGCGGCAAGGAGAAGGTGCAGCCCCAAACTGGCTTTCACTTCTAGAACCTTTTGCTATTGCGGGAGCAGCTGCTGGAGCTTTTCAACCGAGCTGCAAGAGTGAAAAGTGTGATGGCATGTCTATCTGAGAAGGAAGGTTCGGTGCCGCAGCCTGTTGTGCACAATTTATATGCTGATAAGAGAAGGGGGTGCTTTTGGAACGTTTTCCTTCCTGACACTTCTGTCTCTGTGAGCTTTAGCTGCTTGGACTCAGGGATACCGAAGGTATGTGAAAGTGACTGGGATGCGAGAATCATGTTGCACAGGGAACAGGGAAGGTCAGCAAATGTTTCCTGTCCTGGCACATCTCTCAGTCTGAACTGCAGCTGCAGATGCTTCACTTCCGCCAAGGACTCTGCCACCTTGAGAGAAGGATGCGCTCTATGGAGTTGAGAAAGAAAGTGCGTCTCACTAGCTTCTTTCCTCTACTTCATAGACAGCAAAGGGGCTATGAAAGGCAGCACTGGCTTTTTGTTCTAGGACTTCTTCTTTACAAGCAGCTGCTGGATGTTTGGAAGGGGGTTTGGGATATGCAAAAATGAGAGGCTAAGATGGTAAGAGGGTAAGATGGAAGTCATCTGGCAAAAGCAGAGCTCACAAAAGGGCCAGCTGAGAAAGCTCTTGCTGCCTACAACTTCAACTGCACCCCTCAAAGCAGCAGCACACACGCTGCTCTCGGCACTTTCCTTCTCAGCTCTACGCACCATCCTAAGCCTTGCCTCTCCCACACTCAGGATCCAAAGACAACGGCACCAGGGACTGCTCACACACTAAAGGCACCAGGACAAAAGGCTCACCAGCTTGGCCTTTGCATTCCCGCTGACAGCTCCACAGCTCGAACCCAGAGAACTGCCTGCTGCCAACAGCCTTTCCAATCACTCCGAGCACCTCATGACAAGGAGCTGCAGCGTGTGGGGAATGAATCTCCAGCAGCCTCCTGCCCCAGGCTGTCCCCCGGGAGCAGCCCTGCTCCAGGCCGTGACTGCCACCTGCACAGCCAAAGGACCCGGAGCCGGTGTTACACACCACGGCTGTGCCTGGCACAGAGACACCAGTGGCCACACAAGTGGCCATGGCACTGTCCACACACAGTCCCTGCTGCTGCTCCCCCAGCCGCTGGCACCAACTCCCAGCCACCCACTCCTAAAGCCATGGGGCCCACTGGGACACTGCGGGGGCTCGTGGAAGCCAGCGGCCATTGTGACACAGCGGGGCTGCACAGAGCCCACGGTGCTTTGTGACCCGTGGCTCCCAGGAGAGCCTTTGTGATGCTGGGGAACTACAAGGAAGCCTGGCTCCTCTGTGACACCACCACAGAAGCTCAGGGGAGCCCTGGAGACCGTGCTGATGCTATGGAACCTGATGCAACCCTGCCTCCACTGTGACACCACAGAAGCTCGGGGAGCTCTGCAGACCGTGGGGATGCTGGCGAAGCTGACGGAACCCTGGGCACCACAGTGACGCTATGGAACCTGGTGGAACCGAGGGGCCACAGTGACACTGTGGGGCCTTTTGGAAGCAACAGGACCCTGGTGGGAAGCCACGGGATGATTAATCCTGCACGAACCTGCTCCAGGTGGGCTCCTCTCTCCCGGCTTCCACAGGTGCTGCTAGGATCCCACTCCGGCACTGGCTTGGCACGGGCTCACGGCTTCCTTTGGCAATGGCTCTGCTCCAGGATGGCATGCTGCAGAGAATGCAGGTAGATTTTGTGCTCACTCCTGGCATGCAGCTGGACAATAAAGCCTGATCCAGCCCCCCCTCAGCATATGTCTGGCTCTGGCATTGGGGCGGGGCAACTTTGGGAGCAGCCCCAGCCCTGCTCCTGCTCCCGGCTGGGCACCCAGCTGCTGGGACACAGGTGTGTCCTGATGCCACCGTCTACTCCTTTGAGAAGGGGAGGACAGAGTGCATCAGGGAGTTTGGTGTGGCTTACATGCGGCAAGGAGAAGGTGCAGCCCCAAACTGGCTTTCACTTCTAGAACCTTTTGCTATTGCAGGAGCAGCTGGTGGAGCTTTTCAACCGAGCTGCAAGAGTGAAAAGTGTGATGGCATGTCTATCTGAGAAGGAAGGTTCGGTGCCGCAGCCTGTTGTGCACAATTTATATGCTGATAAGAGAAGGGGGTGCTTTTGCAACGTTTTCCTTCCTGACACTTCTGTCTCTGTGAGCTTTAGCTGCTTGGACTCAGGGATACCGAAGGTGTGTGAAAGTGACTGGGATGCGAGAATCATGTTGCACAGGGAACAGGGAAGGTCAGCAAATGTTTCCTGTCCTGGCACATCTCTCAGTCTGAACTGCAGCTGCAGATGCTTCACTTCCGCCAAGGACTCTGCCACCTTGAGAGAAGGATGCGCTCTATGGAGTTGAGAAAGAAAGTGCGTCTCACTAGCTTCTTTCCTCTACTTCATAGACAGCAAAGGGGCTATGAAAGGCAGCACTGGCTTTTTGTTCTAGGACTTCTTCTTTACAAGCAGCTGCTGGATGTTTGGAAGGGGGTTTGGGATATGCAAAAATGAGAGGCTAAGATGGTAAGAGGGTAAGATGGAAGTCATCTGGCAAAAGCAGAGCTCACAAAAGGGCCAGCTGAGAAAGCTCTTGCTGCCTACAACTTCAACTGCACCCCTCAAAGCAGCAGCACACACGCTGCTCTCGGCACTTTCCTTCTCAGCTCTACGCACCATCCTAAGCCTTGCCTCTCCCACACTCAGGATCCAAAGACAACGGCACCAGGGACTGCTCACACACTAAAGGCACCAGGACAAAAGGCTCACCAGATTGGCCTTTGCATTCCCGCTGACAGCTCCACAGCTCGAACCCAGAGAACTGCCTGCTGCCAACAGCCTTTCCAATCACTCCGAGCACCTCATGACAAGGAGCTGCAGCGTGTGGGGAATGAATCTCCAGCAGCCTCCTGCCCCAGGCTGTCCCCCGGGAGCAGCCCTGCTCCAGGCCGTGACTGCCACCTGCACAGCCAAAGGACCCGGAGCCGGTGTTACACACCACGGCTGTGCCTGGCACAGAGACACCAGTGGCCACACAAGTGGCCATGGCACTGTCCTCACACAGTCCCTGCTGCTTCTCCCCCAGCTGCTGGTGGGGCACCAACTCCCAGCCACCCACTCCTAAAGCCACGGGCCCACTGGGACACTGCGGGGGCTCGTGGAAGCCAGCGGCCATTTTGACACAGCATGTGGAAGGATGGCTGCAATAAAGAGGACATGAAACCTAAGAACTGCCGAGAGCTGCTGCAAGCTCGGCAGCTAACCACAAGAATGATCGTGGTCAGCAGGACCGTGAGCCTGCCTGCTAGACAATGATAGGATCTTGCGGTTAGTTAAACACAGATGTGAGTTACAGCCCTAACCACAGCTGGGCAGAGCTAAGAAAATTTAACATTTAAGAATTATCCAATCAACTAAAGACAACTATGATTAGCTAATAAAGCCGGCTATAAATGTAACCGCTGAATCACTAATAAACGAAGCTTGCCTACCAATCATATTGATTGTCCGCATCTTCCCTCATCCTTCGCAGAGGACAAGGAGGAGGAGGAGGTGGCGGAGGACGAGGAGGAGGAGGAGGACGAGGACGAGGACGAGGAGGAGGAGGAGGACGAGGAAGAGGAGGACGAGGAGGACGAGGACAAGGAGGACGAGGAGGAGGAGGACGAGGAGGAGGAGGACGAGGAGGAGGAGGACGAGGAGGAGGAGGACGAGGAGGAGGAGGACGAGGAGGACGAGGACGAGGAGGACGAGGAGGACGAGGAGGACGAGGAGGACGAGGAGGACGAGGAGGAGGACGAGGAGAATGAGGAGGACGAGGAGGAGGTGGATGAGGATTAGGAGGAGGACAAGGAGGAGGACAAGGAGGAGCAGGATGAGGAGGAGGATGAGGAGGAGGAGGCGGTGGACGAGGTGCTGGAGGACGAGGAGGAGGAGGGTTAAGGGTGGAGATGAGATCTTCCTCATCCTGCTCCTCCACTGCTGATGTCAGGGAATTCCCTGCAGCTGCCAACATCTGCCTTTCCTGCTGCAGGATCTGGTCTGGCAGCTCTCTCAGGCTCTTCACCTTTGGCAGCGCCGCAGCATCCTTGGAGTCATGGACTGGCAACTGGCACCTCCAGGTCACTTGCTGCTGGGATGCTTTTCTCTGGGGAAATCTTCTTGGACACGGCCTGGCTCCAGTTCTTACTTCCAGCCCTTTCCTGCCCATCTGCATCCTCAGCCACGAGCCGCTTCTTTACATCGCCGTGCCTCTGGGGGAGCAGGGACTCCTGTCTCTGGGCAAACAAAACAAAGACAACTTGTAAGAAGAGAACCTGCAGCTTCTAGTTAGAAGAGAAAGGACTATTCAATCAAGGCAGGGCCGATGGAAAAACTTTCTAAAATGGAACAAGCAGCAGAAGCACAGGAGTTTTGCAGAAGAAATTCCCCTCCCAGCACTTGGCTTAGGGAAAAAGCCTGATGTTGCTAGGAGAGACTTGAGTTCATGTCTACTATTGGGTAGCAGACATCTGAACATTTAGACTATTGGCTTTCCAGGCTCATGCTATTCAAACCTGAGAGTGAAACTATTCTAAAAGCCAGAGATGCTTGGAAGAAATGTTCCTGCTCACACCACGACTGGGGACCATGCATCATTCTTACCTTGCACCTGTCCAAAGGCCTTCCTCCGTCTGTGCTCCGGCAGTTCTCACCGGGCCTCTGGCAAGGATGGAGGCTCCTGCCACAAGTATCCCAAGTGTGGAGATCCTCCTCATTCTGCTCCTCCACTGCTGACATCAGGGAATTCCCTGCAGCTGCAAACACCTGCCTTTGCTGCGCGAGGACCTTCTCTAGCACCATGGAGTTGGCCAAAGGCCTTCTCCTATGGCAGCGCCACAGCATCCTGCAAGTCACGGACTGGAACTGGCACCTCCAGCAAAGTTGCTGCTGGCAAACATCCCTCAGCCATTCCCTGACTGCAATGAGCTGGACTCCTACTCCTCTGCAAGCCTCTTCCTGGCCAGGTGCATCCTCAGCAATGAGCCGCTTCTGCTGAGAGCTGCGGCTCTGAGGGAGCAGCCAGTCCTGTCCAAAGGGCTTCCTCTGTCTCCAGTCCTGCAGCTCTCACAGGGTACTGGCTATGGTCAAATCTCCTGCCAGGAGGATCCGACCTGTGCAATTCATCCTCATCCTTCTTCTCCATTGCTGATGGCTCTAAGTGCCCTGCAGATGGGTACATCTGCCTTTGCTGCTGGAGGCTTTTGTCCAGCACCACACCCAAAGTCTTCTCCTCTGGTACCGCCCCATCCTTCTTGGAACCTTGGTCAGGGAACTGGCAGCTCCAGGACAATCGCTGCTCTGCCTCTGGCTTCTGGGAGCGCCTTACTGGAGGCCTCCTCTTTTCTCTATCCTGCTGAAACAAGAAAGGCTTCGTAACTCGACTGCTCTATGCCAGCCATGAGTTCATCATCTCTTCTGGAACTCTTTTACAGTGGACACAGAGTTTGTTTCAGCTCATTCTCACAACTTTTATCGTGACTATGCCTCATAACTCTTACAACTCTTATTAGTTCATAACCTGGATTACACATTGTCTCTGTCCAGATTAGAATTTTAAAATATACAATACAATTCTCAAGATCCTCTAGCTACAAGATGTAACCACACATCTTTGTCCTTCTTTTATTTTTGCAAAAACATTGGCAATTGTTTCTCTCTTTTATACTTTTCCCTTCGGAACTCATTGTTTCCTGTTTTCACTCCCTCTTCTCAGAAGACTTTCCTTTGGTTTATTCTTGTACTGATTCTCCAATCTTTCCAGGCTACTTTATAGAGATGTAGCTGGTGCAACAGACACTTACTAGATAGTTTTTGTTGGTTTGATTTATACTACAGGAAGATGATAAAACACACGTTTTACATTTCCTCAGACGGCAAAAATTTTTTGCATTTTTAATGGAAAATATATTTTTCAAGTTTGGATAGCATCATTTAAAATAAATAGTTTCATTACCTGCCCACTAGCCATAACATAGATCTGTATCCATCATCTAAAAGTAAAGCCAGCTTTTGATTTGATACACACATTGAGACTTTACCCTGTAGGAAATAAAGCAGAAAAAAGATGCTATTACAGTTTTATCTTCAACTGCACATCACTTCTAACCTTGAGTGAAGGCTCTGCATTATTGAATAGAACCAATTGAGGCAGTGCAGCTCTCGGTTAACACATGATCAGAACCTCAGACTGCTAAGGAAGAGCAGCAAATAGTTTGGCTGCCACCACGAGGCAACAGCACATTCTCCTGTTGACATTCTCACGGTCAGAGTGAAACTGGAACCGAGCAATCCCATTCCTTTGCAACCACCCTTATGCTGCAGAGATGGAGCCCTGAGCTCAGAAATGCCATTTGTGACAGAGCTTTCCCAGGTGGGAAGGCATCCTCCCTTCCCAGAGGTATTGCAAGTTCCCCTCTCCCCACTCCATTCCATCCGGAAATGGAATGCTGACAATCCACAATGGTTATACACCACAGCACTGGCATGGATTCTTTTCCTTAGGCAGATCTAAGGCAGTCTGGGAGTTGCTCAGCCTCTTGTGCCCTCCTCAAGGGAGCATTTGTAACTTTTCTTCCTACAATCATCCAACCAAACAACTTGGTTACTGCTCCAAGTAATTACCGGAAGCTTTGGCTGTGTTTTCCCATTCGATTTTAGTTAACCCAATCTTTTGCAAATATTGACACTTCTATATTTGAAATTCCCAGCATACTACAGAGATTTGAGAGGGGATCTTCAAACTTGAGCGGTGACATTGACCACAGAGTAGCAATAAATAGGAAATATCAGGACAAAAGTTAATCCAATACACACCCCCAACAATCCTCCAATTTTTTTTTTTTTTTTTAATTCTGGAAGAAACAAATTTAACAGCACTGCCATGCATGCAACAAAGGGACCCAGGCATGAAGATGAGCAAGCTGTTGGTCCTTCACATTCCAGTTTTCAAGGGTGACATTAGTGGGACACTGCTTGGAGCACTGCAATGATATCAAAGTAATCCCTTAAACTTCCTGCTAACTGGAAATTTCTTTTAAGATGCATAGATAATATACAGCTCATTACTTACACATACAGGCAAAAGGAAAAAACAAGTTTCACCACATTCTCATAAACCTCTGGAAATAAAATCCTGTAAACTTAACTGCCATTCTTAATTTGACAAATTGCTACTGCTATAACATTACCTGTACTGCACCTTGTCAATTGGATGCTTTTGCCCAGACTCCTTGCTCCATATATGTCATTTACGCCACAGAAAACAAGATAGAATCCCATCCCAGCAAAAATCAGTGGGAATGGAGAGTGACTTACTCGGCAACACCTGATTCTCTCTGTGCAACATGCACTACAGCTTTCTTTCGCTCTGATTGTAATAAATGAGGGTATTTTGTTCATTGAAAAGAGCTGACACAGGCCACAATGTACATAACAGGAAATGTCTTAACAAATCTATATGTAAAGGTTGTAAGTGCTGTAAGTGTACTATTGTTTAAGCTCCAGGAAGAAAAGCAGGGGATACTAACTGACCAAATATGGAAAAGGTCACCCAGAGGGCACTTGAAGAAGACTACTAGCCTTCAGCCATCGACCACCAGAAGGCAAAAAACGACCCCCTAGCAACAAGTTCACACATGCGCAGAGTACTCCCTTAAAGAAGAGTTAACAGGAAACGATCCTGCATAAAAGAAGGACTGAAATTTGCAAACCCCTGCAGCAATTCGGTGGAGCGGGGACTCCCCTGTCGCCCAGCGCTGATTTTGCTTATGCCTTGCTTGCTGTAATTAATAAATTCTCTAATTTGATTAAACCTCTTTGTCTGCCTCCATCAATCACAATTTGGTGCCGTGACTCGGATGGGAATGGTACGGTAAGACAGAGATATCGGGGAGGCGCCCCACCTCTGGTGGCCTCGGTATCTTCAGTCTTTACCTCGCTCCCACCGACGAACCTAAACTCAAGGCATTAAGCAAAGGGAACCGGTCGACCCCATAAACTTTGTGCACAGAGGTCCGGACGAAGACGCTGGAAGCGTGAGTATTTGCGGAAAAGGGATCCATTCGGTCGAGGTCGGGTATCCTGGAGTGTGGCGAGTGTGGTGTGTGAGAGGGGGGCCGGCAGCCAGACTCCCCAAGCGAGTGTGGACCCTCAGTAGTGCGGCTCCCATTGCCCGCGAGGGCGTGGGCCACGAACCAGGGGAAGCGAGTGATTCCACACACAGAACGCCTGAAGGCACTCCAGAGGATGGGACAGGGGAAAAGCAAGCCCTCTAGTTCCATAAGGTTTCCCCCAGTACCTGAGGATAGTCCGTTAGGGCTTTTATTGAATAATTGAAGGCATTATTCGAGTACACAGAATAAAGATAAGGCCAAGATGATTTATTATTGCATAGAGGTCTGGGGAGGAAAGCAGATATCACGAAACGTATTTTGGCCTATATTTGGGTCCTACGAGGACTGGGTGAGACAGGATTTGAATTTATGGGTAAAAACCAAAACTCCTTTTAGTCGAGAAGAGAGTGAATATGCAAAAATATGGATAGAGACCCCTGGGGTACTCCTGTTTACTTTAAAGGAAAAATCTGAAGACTCAGGGGCAAGAAGAAAAGATAAAAAGAAAGAGGAAGTTCCGATGATTCCACCCCCCTATATACCTCCGCAGGCCCCACAGGCACCCCCACTCCCACTCCCTGAGCAGCCCCTAGAGGAAGAAGAAGGGAATCCTGAACCTGAACGGGAGGGACCAATGACAAGGAGCAGAGCTAGACGTCATAACCTTTATCCATTAAGAGAAATGCCTATGGGGGGACCCCAACCAGGAATTGGCTTTATTTCAGTTCCCCTTAGCTCTGGAGATGTGCGGGACTTTAAGAAGGAAATGGGGAACCTATTAGAAGACCCCCTGGGAGTTGCAGAGAAGCTAGATCAATTTTTAGGCCCTAATATATACACCTGGGATGAGCTGCAGTCAATTCTAAATATTCTTTTTACTGCAGAAGAAAAGAACATGATTAGGCGAGCGGGAATGCGAATTTGGGATGCCCAACATGCTCAGGGCCCACAGGCAGATATCAAATGGCCTTTACAAAACCCTAATTGGGATCATCAGGATCCAGCACACAGAACTCATATGCAGAACTTAAGGACAATAGTTATACAAGGGGTCCGAGAGGCAGTACCAAAAGGACAAAACATAAATAAGGCCTTTAATGAGAGGCAGAGAAAGGAGGAAACTCCAACAGATTGGCTAGAAAGAGTAAGAAAGAATCTACAGCTGTATTCAGGCCTGGACCCAGATACACAGTTGGGTCAGGCACTTCTGAAAACTCAATTTGTAGCCAAATCATGGGATGACATCAGGAAGAAGCTAGAAAAACTAGAAAATTGGCAGGAGAGAGGATTAGATGAATTGTTGAGAGAAGCACAGAAAGTATATGTCAGGAGGGATGAAGAGAATCACAAGAGACAAGTCAGAATGATGGTGGCAGCAGTAAGGGAAAGCAGAAAACAAGACTCTCCCCGCCGAATGGGGCAGATGCCCAGAAAGGCCCCTAGGAACACAGAGGGAAATCAGAGGGTAGAAAGGAGGGAAGCAGTCGTATGTTTTTATTGTGGGGAGAAGGGACACATCAGAAGGGATTGCAGAAAGAGGATAAGAGATGAAAAGATGTTTAAAGAAGATTAGAGGGGTCAGGGGCTCTACTTACTTGGGGACCAAGAAACATCCAGAGCCCTTGATAAAAATAAAAGTCGGTCCCCAATGCCAGGAATTTGAATTCCTGGTAGATACGGGAGCAGAAAGATCAACTATCCAAGTTTTACCATCTGGGTGTAAAGTCTCCCGAGACACTGCCCTTGTAGTGGGTGCCAAGGGTGAACCTTTTGAGGTCCCTGTTATTAAAGATGTCCTAATAGAAACCGAATCAAAAATAGGAATAGGAAGCCTTTTGTTGGCACCAGAAGCAGAGTATAACCTCATGGGTAGAGATCTCATAGTAGAATTGGAAATAAACCTAGAGGTAATTAATAAAGAATTGAGAATCAAACTATGCCCCCTTAGAGTAGAGGATGAAAAGGAGATTAACCCTGAGGTATGGTACACACCTGACAGTGTGGGCCAACTGAACATTCCGCCCTTCTCCGTAACCATAAAAGATCCAGAAATTCCAATAAGGATCAAGCAGTATCCCATATCCCCAGAAGGGAAACGAGGACTAAAGCCTGAAATAGACAGACTAATAAGCAAGGGACTCCTAGAGCCCTGTATGTCCCCTTTTAATACACCCATTTTACCAGTAAAGAAACCAGATGGATCCTATCGATTAGTGCATGATTTAAGAGAAATTAATAAGAGGACAGTGGCCCGGTTCCCGGTGGTTGCTAACCCATACACCCTATTAAGTAGACTAGGGCCAGAAAATCACTGGTATAGTGTAATTGATCTAAAAGATGCATTTTGGGCCTGCCCCTTAGACGAAAATAGTAGAGATTATTTTGCCTTTGAATGGGAGGACCCAGATACTCATAGGCGACAACAGTTGCGGTGGACCGTGCTGCCACAAGGGTTCACAGAATCACCAAATTTATTTGGACAAGCATTAGAACAAATCCTCCAAGAATATCAAACAAGAGAAAACATTACTTTGATTCAGTATGTGGATGACCTCCTGATTGCAGGAAGAAAAGAAGAAGAAGTTCGAGAGGAGAGCATTAAACTGTTAAACTTTCTAAGCTTGAAGAGACTAAAAGTATCAAAGGCAAAATTACAGTTTGTAGAAGAAGAAGTAAAATATTTAGGCCATTATTTGAGTAAAGGAGAGAAGAAAATAGACCCCGAAAGAGTGAAAGGAATCCTCTCACTCCCGCCACCAAGGAGCAAGAGACAAGTAAGGCAATTGCTAGGATTAGTAGGCTACTGTAGACAATGGATTGATAATTATAGTACCAAGGTCAAATTTCTGTATAACAAGCTCAGTCATGACGGGTTATTGAAATGGAGCAGAGAGGATGAGAGGAATTTAGAACAACTGCAACAGGATTTAATTAATGCTCCAGTACTAAGTTTACCTGATTTAAAAAGACCATTTTATCTATTTGTAAACATTGAAAATGGGACAGCATATGGAGTATTAACTCAAGATTGGGCTAGGAGAAAGAAACCGGTAGGATACTTGTCAAAGCTATTAGATCCAGTAAGCAAGGGATGGCCTACATGCCTACAGGCAGTGGTAGCCTGTGCTCTCTTAGTAGAAGAAGCACGTAAAATAACTTTTAATGGGGAACTCAAGGTATTATCTCCACATAACATTAGGGGAATATTGCAACAAAAAGCTGAAAAATGGATAACAGATTCGAGACTTTTAAAGTATGAAGGGATCTTATTAGATTCCCCAAAGCTAACACTAGAGGTCACTACACTACAAAATCCGGCCCAGTTC